>NW_027411866.1:22596511-22847144 GCF_047663935.1 Musca autumnalis | reverse complement strand
TTCCCACACAAAAATGCGGATAAGTTCACTTTAAGACCTGCTCTCCAATCACTTCGATTTTTGTTGGAGCAACGTGCATTCGCTGCCTCATTTACATTTAAAAAAAAAACTTTTCAGGAGTAAGTACATACTCTTTGAGAAAAACAGCCCGAAAGTGTAAAAAACCCTATGGCACCATATGTAGTGGCTGGAGGGCACGATAACTCTCGAATGGATCAACCGATTTCGTCGAACATTTGGCCTTCGTTCATAGTGTGTCCAAACTTAGTTTCAGTTCGAAGATGGGCAGCACCGGTCCACACTTTCAGGCATTTCCCTCAATATTAAAAAAACACTAAAAAGATATGCACGATACCTACCGAAAGATATGACTCCCAAAATAAAATCCACTGCCATATTGAACTTTGTTGGTCCATTCCTTAATGTACATCCTCCGCAACACTTATGAACTTTAATCCTAATCCACATTTTTGTAGGCAAGTTCAATGCCCAAAAAGGTCCACAAAATTCTGAAAAGACCCTAAATACATTCGATCTGTCCGTAGATGAAAGTTTGGGACTATGAAACTGGGACCATTTTTCTGTCGACAAAGCCGACTGATAATTTTGTACTTGTTTAGTCTCATTTCCATGCAAAATCCTGAAAACCTAAAAAATCCTAAAAATGTGAACTTTTACAGCGAATTTATTTAAAAATCCCTCCAGCGATTTTTTCTTGTTTTTGGATTTTTCTCATCTATGAACATTGTTGTTGCAGAATCCGCAAAAACTTCTTAGGTGTAAGCGGTTTTTATTTAAATTTAGGTTTTTAAGGAGCTGATACATTGAGTGCATTGTCCCAATTTTAACTTTTATATCTGAAAATGGTAAAACCTACGAAAATATCATAAAAGGCCAATCTTGTAGAGAAATTTCACAGCTACAGCATTTGCTCTAATCCCATTTCAATATGACTAGCGGTTTCCAAACAAAATCGGGGAAACCCTAAAAATGTGACAGCGGTTTATTTCAAAATCCATTCGGCGATTTTTTCGGTTTTTTATTGATTTTTCTCATCTATGAACATTGTAGATTCAGAATCAGCAAAAACTTCCCAGGTGTAAGCACCTTCTATATAAAGTTGGTTCAGGCCCATGTGGTGTTAGGCAGTAATTCCTTTATCGGACAGCTACATCGATATAATTTACATCAAGTGAGAGGTCAAATGTTGGTTTTCAAGTTTAGTTTTCGTAAGTTGTCCGATATGCCCCAGAATTTCAATTACTGATTAAAAATTAAATTTGGATATTTTCCCCACAAAGGTTATGGTAAATTTTACACGCTAAGTACCATCCGATCTTAATCAACAATGAATTGGCAATATCCTTGACCAAAATTATTACCTCCTGCAAATATTTTTCAGTATTAAACTACAATTGCGATCTGTAGCGTGATTACGGTTACACTTACTTACTAAGTAGCATCTGTTGGCAAATTACAATTCTTCTTTTTATTTCACAACTGATGGTATTTGTTGTGTTTACGGCGGGGCCGAGGTATACGAAGTCATTTACTACCTCAAAATTATAGGAACCAACTTCCACAGTTGGTCCGATCTCAATGGACGCATTGTGCGTCGACACCATCAGCTTGGTCTTCTCGCCATTTACCGCCAGATCCACTTTAGCAGATTCTCCTTTCGACCTTCATAAAGGTATCGATTACTTCTTTTACTGATCGTCCCATGATGTCTATATCATCAGCATAAGCAAGTAGCATGTGGCTATTGGTGTAGATTGTGCCACTTCTTTTTGACGTATATCCTTTTCTAGCAGGATGTTGAAAAGATCACACGAAAGGGTGTCCCCTTACCTGAAACCTCTTTTGGCACAAAACTCTTCGGAGAGGTTCTTTCCTATTTTAACTGGAGATCTTGTGTCAGTTAGAGTCATTTACAAAGCCGGATGAGCTTTGCGGGGATACCAAATTCAGACATAGCTTGGAATACCTTTGAACGTAGCGGGTTGTCGAAGGCTGCTTTATAATCGACAAAAAGGTGAAATGTGTCGATCTGCATCTCTGTTGGTCTTCTCTAGGATTTGCCGCTGGGTAAATATCTGGTCAATGGTTGACCTTGCCAGGTCTAAAGCCACATTGGTATGGTCCAATTATTTCGTTGACCATTGGCTTTAGTCGTTCGCACAATATCCCTGACACTATCTTATAGGCAATAGGGAGAAGACTTATGCCCCTATAGTTTGAGCATACAGTCTTATCTCCTTTCTTGTGGACGGGACATAGGGATGCTCAGGTTCCAATCGTCGGGTACGCGTTCTTCCTGCCAGATGGTGCTAACTAGCTGATGCATACACCTCATCGCCTCCGGTTTTAAACAGCCGGGCTTGGTAAGTCATCGGCTCCTGCTCCTTTATTATTCAGCCGGTTGATTGCTGTTTTATACCTCATCTTGCCGGGCGTTATCATTCTATACCATCTTCTGGGATTGGATATGTGATATCATCGTCTTCGCTACTATTGGATACCAGCAGATTGGAGGAAATGTTCCTTCCATATCCTGAGCACGCTATATGTATCTGTTACTATTACCTTGCTGGTCTCTACAGGAGGATGTGCCTGTACCAAAGCCATCTGTTTGATGTTTCACTCTTTGGTAGAATTTTCGGACTTCATTCTGGCTCCTGTACATCTCGATTTTTTCGCACTCCCGCTTTTCCATTTCTCTCTTTTTCTTGCGGAAAAGATGTTTCTCTTCTCTCCTTTTCTCCCGTATCTCTCTTGCGCGCTACGGTTCCTACTGATTGTATAGTAGCTCTATATGCCGCATTTTTCTCTTCGGCAGCAGCACGACACTCCTGGTCATACCATGAATTCCTTTGTGGAGGTCTCTGGAATCCAAGTATGGATTTTGCGGCTGTTTGCATGGAGTGGGCAATATGTTGCCATTGTGTTGTTATGTTATCGAGACAAGGAGTGCTCGCGTTAAGCTATTGGGCTAGTTGAGTGGAATATGCTGTGGCTATCTGTTGTGTTTGCAGTCTATCGATGTCCAACTTCCGCATTGTGTCTGTTCGTGCTTTATTTGCAACGTTTAGACGGGTACGTACCTTTGCTGCAACAAGGTAGTGGTCCGAATCAATGTTGTGCCTCGGAACGATCGTACATCCAACACGCTGGATGAATGTCTTCCATCTATCACAACATGATCAATTTGATTACTTGTTCTTTGATCTGGAGACAGCCAGGTGCCCTTATGAATATCGAGATGATTAAATCTGGTACTGCTAACTACCAAGTTTTTAACGCTGCAAAGTCTATCAGCCTCATACCATTGTCAGATGTTTCACTGTGGAGACTGAATTTCCCGACATGGGCCAAAGATATTCTCCTTTCCAATTTTGGCATTAAAATCGCCTAGAATGATTTTAATGTCATAGGCAGGGCAACGGTCATAAGTTTCTTCTAGGCGCTCGTAAAATATATGTTTGGTTTGTTCGTCCTTGTCTTCAGTGGGAGCATGAGCGCAAATAAAGCTGATGTTGAAGAATTTAGCTTTTATCGAATTGCAGCGAGTCTTTCATTCACTGGGGTGAAGCTGGAGACCAGATGTTTTAACTCCGACCAACTACAAATCCGCAACCAAACTCATGCTTTGTGTCATGGCAGCTATAATACAGTGCTTCACCTTTAGTTGTTGTTGTGACGCCTTTCCCCAATCCATCGTATTTCCTGTATGCGGTAATGTCGGCCTTGTACTTTTCAAGTACATCTGCCAATGCGTAAACTGCACCATCTCTATAAAGAGTGCGAACATTCCAGGTGCAGATTCGCAGATCATGGTCCTTAAAACGTTTGCGGGGTTCGGCAACTTTAGAGGGGTTTGTTTTTCTTTTCTTTCGGTTTTTTTGATAGTAGGATGTTTTTGATGGTTATTTTGATGGTTACTAACCCGACGCCCAAACCCAAGTTTTTAACGTTCTTATGGGCGAACGCGCGGCACATGTTAGCCTCACTACCTCTAACGGGTGTAAAAGGCAGTTCCCAGGTGACACCACGGGGAGGTCAGTGTCCACTTGAGATGAAAGAGGGACCAAGATAAATCCTGGGCTTTGCCATGTTGAAGCCGGTCAAGACCGTTGCTTGGTATAATTCATCCCATCATTAAAACAAAATATTTCATAATAATTTAAAGAGGTTTCTTTATATTACTTTTTATTAATTTCTCTTTGGAGTTGAACTTAATGATCCAGGATTTTTGGTAAATGAAAAATATCTTCGCCCTAACACAAAAAATTACGAGGCTCTTTTAATTTCCACCTAAGAATTTGAGTTATTTTAATATTGGCAAATATAGGAGCGTATACGTATTATTAATTCAAAAACTGCAAGGGTGCGTATACTTTATGTTACTTGGAAAACTTCACCTGTTTCTTTCTTTCAATTTATGTATTTTCTTAACAAAATTTAAATATTTTTCAGAACAAAAAGTTTCTTGACACAAATTTAAATATATATATATATATTATTTTCTGTCCTTTTTTATTTGCCTTGTCAAATGTCAGACACACTTGACAGTTTTTTGGGTTTGCCGCTGTCTTTTTTCATTTGCCATTTTTGCCTTTGAAAAAGCTTTTCATGTCACAATTTTTTCGTGGTTTATGTTTAAAAAAAACGTACAACACTTTGCCTTTGTTCTCTTTCTAAAGTGACCCCATCTCGCTGCAGGTTGTGCAAAAATTTTTTAAGCGCATTTTGTCTAGTAAGGGGGGCCAAACCTTCAGCATGTTGCTAAAAAAATAACCACATAGAAATACATGTTTATGTTGACGTTGCCTAAAAGTGCAGAATATTTTTTTTTTTGGTCATGACCAAATTGCATACGTGAGAGATACAGTGAGAGGGAGAAAATGAAAAAAAAAATGGAAACAAAGGACATCGTTTAAATACAAACGTTCTGCATGGTAATTGAATTTACTTGAGATAGACGTGAAGTGTAATGGCCACGAGATTCTTTCTATTTTCAAATGAAGACAGGAAATTTTTGTTAAACGAAATAAATTTTACATTTCAAAACAAGCTTAAATGCTGCAGCGAAAACAACGAAGCTGAAACTGAAAATCAATATAAGTTTGATTTCTTTGAATAAAGGAAATTAAGACATTTATTTGTGCATCTATGTTTTCTGATCCAATTCATGATAACTCTGAAGAAGTCTTCATGTGGACATAAAGTTCAATTTCTTAGCTTTCAGAAACTAATTTAATTTTCAAAATCGGACATATAGTTAAGGAGTTTCGACAGTTTTTCGGAAACTACTCGTAATTAATAATAATTATACGCACTAGGGTAACATTTATTTAAAATTGTCATAACTCCTTAACTACTACTTGCAGTTTAAGGAATGAAATATTTTTCGGAAGTTGAGAGGGGTTGCCTTAAAAATTATTTATATTTCACAAATGAAAAGAAATAAACTACCCTCTAAATATATTAAAAATAATAAATATATGGATGCACTATTCGAAGCAAGCCTTTTACAGTGCCCTCTACGAGAGTCTTCTATTCTGCAGGAACCCTCTGCGAGGGTCTTCTATGCTATAGAAACCATGTGCTAAGGCCGTCTATACCATAGAAACCCTCTACGAGGGACTTCTGAAGATTTTTTTCTCAATATAATACGAAAAATTGTAAATGTATGAATAGTTTTGGAGCTACAACGGTTTTTGTGAAACAACCCATAATTAATAAAAGTTATACACACCACGGTACCAATTTAAAAAATCCTCCTATTTGCCTTATTATTATGAGTATTTCAAAGGAATATATATTTTTGGCAAACTGAATTTATGGCGTATAGATGAAAAATATTATTTTATTTTTTTTTTACAAGTGGGATTTTGTAAGGAAACTCCTTATAGAAATGTTTGTGTTATAGACCACCTACATATGTATGTATGACCTCTTAAGCATAAACAAAACACTAAACATTCAACCATCATGCACATCCTTTTGGGCACGTAATTCATATTCCGCTTCAAAGTTTTTCAATATACGTAAATAACAATAGTTGGTAAAACAAATTATTACCGAAAACATATGTTAAGGGTTCGTTGTTCCCATTTCCGGACAACAAAAGCACCAATGTAGCAATTTATTTAGGAAACTCAATAAAATATAAAGGAAAACTTGAGGAACATGTAGAAAATATTAAAAGAGAACAAGAGGATATTGTTTGTGAAAGGATGTAGGCTAACGTCAATGTAAATACAACATGTGGTTTTCCTAGGTATGCAGAGGACTTTGTTTAATAGTTTTTTTTTATCAAGAATTATTTTCCCAAGGGAGAAATAAAAAATTTTTGTTGGAAGATATAATCTTATATTGCAAAAGAACATAAAACATATAGCTAGGCTAATGGTGGCGAGTATGTCCGGCACTTAACAGAGAATACAATTGCGCCATACCTTAGGCAGTATGTCCTGCCTGGTCTATACAGAGAATGGAATTGCGCTGTATTCTGATCAGAATAGCGTTTAACAACATTGAGGCTCCATTCGAAGCGTGCCTTGTGGTCGTTCATACAAAAACTGATCTTCCAAATCCATCTTACTGTTTCTATATATCACATAATCACATAAAAACCCATTTCGTAACCAGGTCACCCCATGGCCTCTTGTTTGTCCCTGGAATTTAAGGATGAAAATTTTTCAAACCATCTGTAACCTTTTACAGGGCCATAACATTTTCTATGGAAATTCAAAGAACTTTGAATATTTTTGTAGTAGTATAGAACGATAGTAAAAACTTTTGCAAGGCAATTATGAAAAACATATTCTTAAATTATTATTATGTTTATAACCTACACCACTATGTGGGGAGGGTATTAAAAGTTGGGTTTGGCCAAAAAGTTTGTAACACATAGAAATAATGGTCGTAGACCCATACATATACATATATACCAAAATGAATTCCTTGACGAGCTGAGTCGACCTATGAATGTCCGTCCGTCCGTCTATGTTACCGCAATTTTAATATTTTGAATTTTACCAGTCAAAAGCTTATGCACAGGGGTAGTGGTGTAGGGTATCACATAGTCGGCCCCGACCCTACTATAGCCTTGGCTCACTTGTTATCATTTAGCCATCGTTTCCTAAGCTTTTCAAAAATATATTTTTGTCTAGAATACAAATATGGGTTCCATAGTGCGTATAATTGTTATTAATGCATTCGATTTTGAAAAGTACATTTATTCTGAAAGCTTAGAAACAAACTTTTATTTTTAAATTATGACATTTTCATTGTCGACCTTTATATGTAAAAAATTACCATTTTCTATAAAAAATCTCCCCAGGACCACCAGGACATTTATTGTCGTGGACTTTTATGTAAAGAACATTTATAAAAGTCGATCGGCTTAATATACTGCCTTTTAAAATTTCTATTATATTTAATTTCTCTGGCATTTCTTCGGCTTTCCACAATACACTTTTCTTTAAAATCCACTTTATAATGAAGTAGTTACGAAGATTTTATTCTATTGGTGCCATAGTGCGTATAATTATTACAAATTCTGGGTTGTTTCACCAAAAGATTTATTACTCCGAGACCCTGTACCCGATTTTCAATAGTTAATAAGTTTCAGAAAGTTTAGATATGCATATTTTTTGTCGAAGTGATGGATTTTTCATAGTCGACCTAAATTTGTAATAAAATAATTATTTGCACAAAAAATATTGATTTCTATTTATTAAAGCGCATACTAGCCAAGACTTTACATAGTCTTGCTAAGTCCTTATTTACAGAAAATAATCTTGGATTTATAATGACAAAATCACTGGTTACATATACAGTTTTTAAATTAGTCGCAAAAAATCTCGTAGTAGTAATAAAGTGAGTTCATAATTAACATGATAGGTGCGTAAAGTCGAACTGTAATATTTCTTCAAAATACTTAAATTTTTTTATTAATTTTCTCGTTTAGAGTTAAGCTTGATGATCGGAAATTATTTGCAAGTGAAAAATGAAAGCCAAGGACTCGAACCCACATAGTCACCAAATTACTTTACCTGGTTTCACTGGTGGTAAAGCAGATCTTCGGACGTATCGACTATGTAGTGGCTTTTCTGTCCTAGAACTTTTCGTTTTTATACCCTCAGCCTTTAGGCTAAAGAGGGTATTTACACTTTGATACGACCAAAAATGTGCCTCATCGAAATAATGGTTTTAGACCCCAAGTATGTTTGTACGGTATCCGTTTCAGACAATTTTGAGTAGATCTAGCAATGTCCGTCCGTCTGTCTGTCTGTCTGGCTGGCTGGTGCGCAAGATAACTCTCGAACGGATCAATCGATTCGGTTCTAATTTGGGGTATCGAAATATTTTGTCCAGATTCGATTTAAGTTCGAAGATGGGCTGTATAGGTCCACTCCTTCAGGTACCTCCCCCACAAATGTTCAAAAATTGTCGCAAAACTTGTGCGCACGATAACTCTTGTAGGGAATAACCGATTTGGTCCATATTTTGCACATCGTGTAATTTCTACCAAACTTAGATGAGGTTCCAATATGGACTCAATCGGTCCAAAGTTCAGTATAGGACCTGGTCTCGAATCGCTTTGATTTTTGTTTACGCAAGTTGTATTCGCTGTCATCCATACGACGCTGTAAGTTTCATTAGGGGCAAGTCCATACTTCCTGAAAAAATAGCCTGATAGTTGAAAAACAAACCCTATGACACCATGTTTATAAGTGGAAGCGCAAGATAATTCTCGAACGGATATGCCGATTCCTGCCAAAATTTGGCCTTCGTAATATTGTTTCCAAACTTAGTTTAAGTTCGTAGATAAGCCATATCGGTCCACTCCCTCAGGTACCTACCCCACAAAAGTTCAAAAACATTCGGAAAAATTTTGCGCACGATAACTCTTGATAGGAGTGACCGATTTGGTCCATACTTACACATTCTCATAATATCTACTAGATATAGATCAGGTTCGAATATGGACTATATTTGTCCACTCCATCCTGTACCTCCCACACAAAATTTTGGATAAATTCACTTTAAGACCTGCTATTGAATCACTTTGATTTTTTGTACCTTTAAGTACCTTTTCCGCAAAATTTTAATCCTAATCAACATTTTTGTCGGTTCATACAATCAAAATTTTGAAACCCCCTAAATAAGTTTTTTTATGAAAAAAGTTTTTCAATTTGCACAGGCTGAGGGTATATCTCTGTCGGCAAAGCCGACTGATACTTTTTTACTTTTTCAAATGTAAATGTGTTTTTTATACATTTGCGCGGATGTTTGGCCGCTGAAATGTATTTTCTTCACGACAAACGCTTTTTTGCGCTGCTTTTGAAGTTATGAGTTTGGCTTTCTTTAGAAAATTTAATGGCACTTGGAGAAGCACAGGACTAACAGAATATTTGTTGTGGCACAGATTATTTAAAGAATAGGGCATGTTCTAGCATTAACTTCACCGGTTCAAGTGAAATATACACACGCGAAACGTTTCTGGTGTTCTGGCGTTTTGGGTGTTGATGAGGGTCCCGGAGGGGAAGAAGCCTGTTGATTTTGGTCATGGTCGGATAATATTTAGGGGTCGGAAATGGGCTAAAAACTTATTTCGGGAAAAAGTCATCGGTTTTATCCAAAACGAATATCTCAGCTTCTACAAGGAGCGTACTAAAAGCAAAACCTAACAATGAAAGTACATACATCATATTTTTCCATTTGTTTGACATCACGCAACAGGTCGCAAATTTGATCGAATCATCATTTTGGTGGTTAATGGTGGTCCCACAGGGAAAGAGGAATTCTGATTTTGGGGATGGTCGGATAATATTCAGGGGTCGGAATGGGCAAAAAACTTTTTAAGGGGTATACTTTTAAGGGGTATACCCAAAGCAATACCTGACAATGAAAGTAGAAAGTAGAAAATATCTTCTTTCGAACGATGTAAAGAAGGTTGTCGTAGGTGGTCAAAGAACGAATATATCGCAATAGTTGCTAATAGAACCCAACATTTCATTTTTGCGATTTTAATAATAATGACGGATATCACAGCTCTGGTTAGGTATAGCAAAGCATGGCTATGAAAGTAGCAAATCCCATCTTTGCAATGATACAAAGTAGGTTGGAGTAGGTGGCCCATTTTTCCATTTTTTTAATCACGCTACAGGTCGCGATTTTGTTTGGATTGCACGAGGGTTTGAGGATTAATGGGAGTCCCATAGAAGAAGAAGCCTCTTGATGTTGGTGATGGTCGGATAATATTCAGGGGTCGGAATGGGCAAAAAACTTATGTGGAGAACATTCAAAATTTTATCCTATGCGAATATCACCGCTTCTACAGACGCTGGGATACCCCAATTTCCAATTTATGGAATTGTAGTTCCAGTTCAGGTAGTTCTGCTTCTGTTGAACATATTCCAAAGAGAAAACTTGATAATGAAATTAAACCATCTGTGCTTTAAATTAATACAAAATGTGGCATATATGGTACAATATCTGAGCTATTGCAAAAGGCGCCAAGCTATCACAATTTTAATATTTTGAAGTCTTTACTTTAACGACAAATAACTCTGCTTCTATTTAGTGTATTAAAGACATGTAAAATACAAATCAAGAAGACCAGCAAAGCTCTTAATCAGTACCAAGTAGATGTCGGGGTGAATGCACAGGCGCAGTATTGCAGGGTATCACATAGTCGGGCCCGTCCCGAGTATAACCTTTTTGGTTATAGCTCCCATATATATTTTTGGCCGATTTCACGTATTTTCTGTACCAAACACGCTGTATATTTTCGATTTTGATGAAATTTGAAATGTGTGACTGAATTCAGTCTAGAAATAAATGTGCCAAATTATATCGAATCGGTTCAGATTTGGATATAACACCCATATATATTTTCGGCCGATTTAGCATAGTTGCTGCTCCAAACACGCTATATAAGTCCGATTTCAATGATATTTGGAATGTGTGACTGAATTCGGTCTGGAAATAAATGTGCCAAATTATATCAAAATCGGTTAAGATCTGGATATAGCTCCGATTTATATTTTACATTTTCACAGTGGTGTAGGGTATCATATAGTCGGCCCCGCCCGACTTTGATCCTTTCCTTACTGGTTTTAATATACAGTCCATTTAAAGAGATAAGTGTGTGGTGGGGGTCTTCTCACCAAGAAAAATTGAGATAAATCATTCCATTGCTACATGTGGCATGTCTGAGATAGATTACTAAATGTAATCTATGCTGCTGACTGATAAGCATTTGTAGCGAGTTTGCGTGCCACACATAGGATAAGAAAATGTGTCAACGACCGCTCCATAAGATTTTTTGGCAGATGCGATCGTATACATACATATGTGCACTCTCCCCTTCTCTTCTACACACTAGTCTACATTAGGTTAAGTCATATTATACTATTTAGTTATTAAGAAAATGTTTACTTTTAATAAAAGAGTGCATATAACGCATTCAACTAATAAAGACGTTTGTGTCTTTTCTTATATCTACGGATCCCGGTTTAACACCCTCCACCATATATATTAAGTTTGTTTTTCCGTTTGTAGCGCAGTGAAATATAAAGGGTGTTTTTTTAAGCTCGATAGAACTTGAAATTGTAAAAAATAACACAAAAAATTAAATTGTAATCAATTTTTTTTATTCGAATGATCAATACGTGACATTAACATTTGAAAATGATTTCGGGCATATGGGCACCGCGGCTGTTCTTGACGAAGTGCATTCTGGACGTCCAATTTTTGGCCACTTTTTCGAGCACTGCTGGCCGTATGTCACGAATAACATGAACAATTCTGGCCTCCAAGGCATCAATTGTTGCTGGTTTATCAGCATAAACCAGTGACTACACGTAGGCCAACAGGAAATAATCGAGAGGTGTCAAATCGCACGACCTTGGAGGCCAATTGACAGGTCCACTTCTCGAAATCAACTTATCGCGAAATTTTGATTTCAATAAGTCGATGATTGCGTTCGCCGTATGGCACGTAGCGCCATTCTGTTGAAACCACATCCCCTCCGGATCAATGTCATCCATATTTTCAAACAAAAAATCATTGATCATGGGGCGGTAACGATCTCTATTGACCGTAACGCGAGCTTCGGCCTCATTTTTGAAGAAATAAGGTCCGATGATGCCACCAGCGTGAAAACCGCACCATACCGTGCATTTTTCTTGATGTAATGGGGTCTGTAGGGTCTCTTGTGGATTGGTCTCATATTAATTTTTTGTGTTACTTTTTACAATTTAAAGTTCTATCGAGCTTAAAAAAACACCCTTTACATTTGCGGCTCCATAAAGTAGATCACGTCTGCTTCAGCGCTATATTTTTGTAGCCGGGTGTCTTTTTCCATTGGCAGGTTAAGTTCGAAAATGGGCGACATCGGCCCACGTCTTTGTATATATATAACGGAGTCTCCCGATTTTCGGTATTTTGGGGATTTTAGCTAAATTTTTTGATCTAACTACCTACGAGGGCTGCACGTAAACTATCTAAACTAGCACTAAGAAAAACGGACAATGCAAGATCGCCATGTTATTCCGTTTGTAACTCATCGAAATAATCCTTTGCGACTCTATAAATTATATATTCTTGATCAGCGTAAAATTCTAAGTCGTCCGTCCGTCCGTGTGTTGTAATCACGCTATCTCCGAACGAGTCGAGCTACTAGGTTGTACGCGTGTGTTTTTGGTCTGAACTTAGATCAAGTTCGAAGATGGGCTATATCGGTCCCCGATTTCTTATAGCCCCCATATAACGGTACCGCCCGATTTCCAGTATTTTGACGTTTTCAGCTACATGTTCTGGCCGAATTAGTTACAATTTGACATTTAGGAATCTTAGTGATCAAGAAACTTCTCTACAAAAATTATTGTCATAGGTCTACGGTTTGGTACAGCCATCATATAGCGGTACCCCCCGATTCCAGCTATTTTTACGTTTTAAGCTAAATTTTCAGACCGAATTAGCTATTATTTGATATAATTGGTTCCCAGTGACCAAAAAACTTCTCCACCATAAGTTATGGACATAGGTCCACCTTTTCTTATAGCCCCCATATAACGGTGCCGCCCGATTTCAGGTATTTTGACTGTTTTAGCTACATTTTCTGACCGAATTAGCTATAATTTAGCATTTAGGGTTTCTAGTGGCCAAACAACTTCTACAGCTAACATTGTGGGTATATGTATTTTTGCAACAGAAAGAAATCTAATAATTCAGTATTAGCTCAGGGTATTTCATGGTGGAGTGTATAAAAAGGTCGATCCGGCCGAACTTAACGCTTTTTAACTTGTTCTCGTTAGATCCGGCAAAATTGGACAATGCTCGAAAAAAATTGGTGCAAAGAAATTGTGATTAATAGCGATCGCGGTTCTTCAAACGAAGTTTATAAAATCGTCACAGACGACGAATCTTGGATCTATGCCTAGGAGCCCACTACAATTTGTTTGCCTGAAGTCTCCTGAGAAATTTGAAAAACGAATAAGAAAACACGAATCATTCTGCATCATGACAATGCGAGCTCTCATACATGGATTCAAACCAGCAACTGTTTGACCTGACAAAACGTGGAATTGATGAGTCACTAGCCGTACAGTCCTGTCCGGGGATCCAATGACTTCTTCTGATTCCAGCAGATCGAGAAAAAAGGTCAATGGTCAACGATTTTCGTAGCCAGAATATGCTGTTGATGCGTTCAAAAACCATGTTTTGGAGGTGTCTCAATCGGAGTGGAAAAACAGAGTCAACAATTGGTTTGAGCGCATGAAAAAGTGCATAAATCATACTGGAGACTCGAAGAATTGTGTGAATATTGGTCCATGATTTGCTATACTCCTTAAATGATTTCTATCTCCATTTAATGCATATTACACATATTAACCAAGTTTTCACACGGAATAGGCTTTAATAGTGAACTCAGAGTTAAGAACATCTCCTTATAAAGAAATATGATATCGGTCCACTTTTGGCCACAGCTTCCAAATAGGGTTGCCATCCACTTTCTGTACTTTCTAGGATTAAATCACCTTTTCTGCAGAATTACCTGTAATAACGTATTTTTGGTTCTCAGTGCGGGGAGAATTTCCACGTTTTGGCGTGTTGCAACATTAGGGTGTCCCAAACAAGAAAAAAATTTGTAAAATGCTTAAATTTTTCTTTCACGGGTTTTCAGTGTGGCTCCAAGTTACCATCATAAAAGAAATCACCAATAGTCAAAAACATTTAAAACATTTTATTGAACTAAAAACCGAGTTAAACTTTTGGTCCTAACTGCCAAAACCGCAAATGTCGGCAAAAAGTCTAAACAGTCTACAGACCCTGGTTTCAAGTTGGTACTAGTGGCGATTCTTACATATGCTTGGGAAGTAACTAAAACTTTACGAAAATCCTCACATCTATATTAAATATTTCCATTTTGCCCAATATTATAACCAAAATATTTGGCAACTCTTGCAATTTAGAGGAATTGTTATAAGAAGAAAAGCGAAGCTTAGGCAATCTACTAAAGGATTCAACTAAAGTTAAGGCGTGAATAATAGTCCTTGTTTTCAGAAACTCGATTTTATATAACAACTAGCTGAACCCGGTGCGCTTCGCTACCCCGACCAAGATAAAATATAATGGAATGTTATACCTATATTGAAATTATTCTTTAAAATACTTTAATGCATAAATATAGCCGATATGAAAGCTTTCTCTACACATTCAGTGCCGTGTATAGAGCTTATGGTATTTTGTATGGTGCAGGTAATAAGACTCATGCTAATCCTTTCCTACTATAACTACAACTAAGTGGGTGACATTTGCAAATGTCATATCGTCACCATAAATGTCCCCTTTAAAGAAGAGAATTAAATTAGGAATAACGTTACGATTGAGAACGATTTTCCAATGGCATATATATTCTCACTTGCATTGACAATTTTTAATCCAATAATAATAATGAGGATAATGACATGTCTTAAGTAAATATAGGTAACTGTTTCCCCTTCGCCAATCCCACCTAAGAAGTCTCTCAGATATATGATATTTAATAATTTTAGCTTTGATTTTCTCCAACTAAAAGTACACGCATACTATAATGATGACTTCTACTGACTTCAAAGACACTTCCTTAAATAATGAATCAGAGATTCAATATTTTATTATTATTCCTTATCTCAACTCATGTGATATTTTTTAACAAAAGAATGACCTGAAATCTGACCGGTTTTCAAAATATTTTTTCGAACATTTTTTAGTCCAAATTCTGCACACAATTTACAAATCTCGACCGATTTCAATATAATTAATATATAGTTCCAATTCCTTCACACTTAAAAACTTCATTGAAATTGGACATTCATAGCGTGTTGGTGCATCAGATACCTCAAATCGGCCAAAATTTTATATGAGAGCTACATCCAAATCTGGACCGATTTCGATATATTTTGGCACATTTATTTGTAGGCAAACTTCCGTAACAAATTAAAAAATTTATTGCAATCGGTAATATTGCATGTTTGGTGCGTCAAATAGATTAAAAGACTTATATTCAATAAAATATAGAACTTTCAAATATTGATAAAACTAAAATATAAAATGTCAGAATTTGTGCATATTAGGAAAAGTCAGAACTTTTTAAATATTTCATTTGAAAAAAATTAAAAAAAATTGTTTGACGCTACATGAACGATTTTTGGTACATGAATTCTCAAATCTGTTCGAGATACTAATTTTGGATATTGCGAGCAAAAGTTATGGCGGTTACAATTCTGAGTATTATATCGAGGAACATTGTTAATTTATGGCTTCCTACATACTATATGTTTACTGAGGTCCCATAACTTTAGTGAAAAAGTTGTAAATTTTCGCGGAAATTATGAAATAATTCCAAATAATTGGTAGTTTGCAAATTGTTTTAATAAAATTCAAGCTGTTTATGCATCCGAAAAATATGTACGTAATCTAAACATAGCAAAGATTCAAATGAAAATGAAAACTATACAAATACGTTTACTGGTTTGCATATTATAGCAAAAACAAAAAAATATATTGAGGAAATTTATAAAATTTTTGTAAGAGAAAATATTTACTAAAATTTATTTTGTGAGTTAGTTGAAGAAAATGTAGTAAAAATAGATCGGAGTTATTCTTCTATTTTAGTAAAATTTCACGCAAAAAATCAAATTTTTTATTATATTCACTTCTCGAATACACGCTAACATATAATTTAAGATCAAGTTCAAATAGATTTTGGGTTCCTTCAAATAGGGTATAATCGTGAAATAAAACTCTATCGGGTAATGTTCATTTTGAAATGCGTGTGAATCGCGAAATCGCGCGTGTGGTTTACCAATACACCGAATTCTTCTCTTTTAATTTGTACACATTTGCCAGGATTTACTTTGGTCGCTAAGATGTAGCATCGCCTGCAGCGTAGTGTGCAAATAACGGTATAACGCTTATAATTTGCACAAAGTGCATAAATTTTTTATGCGCATCCGATGTCACTATCATTCAAGAAAAAATACATCGAACCGAAAAATACAAGAACCGTGGATGTAGCATCACACACTATTTTTGGGACAAATCGGATACAGCTCCCATGCCACTAAATTTTTAAAACCGCTGTGTTCGCAAAAACGCTAATGATGTGTCACTTTCTGCATTGAAAAGGAAACGATCCACAGGAAACGCGACAAAATCCGAGATATTTCCAAAAGCATTTTACGCACATTTTGATGCTGTTTTCGCCGTTCTAGTGGATGGATTTTCACGATTATATGATCCGGACCGTCAAAAAACAAAAATATCTTTGGGCCCCAGCACAATCAAACGGATATTGTAAATACTGTACCCCAAAAATAGGAGTTTTCGAAAAAATATCGCACTAAATTTTGGCCTTTGGCAGTGGATTACACTGATGCTGTCTGGGCTACATGGTCAATATACATATCAAATTATGCGTAAGGGGGATGCAGTGGAAATTTTGAAATGTGATACATTAGAAGTGTAATCTTCATTTTTATTCTTCTACTTTTACTTTGGACAGTGTAAACGGTTTAACCGTCAATCGAATAACAACGTAAAAAAAACTCGTTTGCTTCAACGTTTGTTCATTCATTTACGCGGTCATAGCTTCCGCGAAAATTAACTTTTTAGCCACATTTTTGAGTGTTGATTGAAAACACTTCGTTTGATGCAACTATGGCCATATTTCGTGGTACACTGCAATATTTCGCGAATTATAACAGTCCAAACCTTGGCTTCATCAATGTTAATTTTTTTTGACTTTTCGTGGTGGAAATGAGCAAGTCGACAACAAAAGCCTGTAACGAAATGTGAGGAAACAATTAACTTTCTTCAAAATATATTTTTGCAAATTTTCGCGGATTTTTCGCGATATCTCAAAACTAAAATACATCAGATCCTTCCTTGGATAAGTACGAACGTTTTGAGACAATATTCTCTGACAATCTTTCTTCAAAATATATTTTTGCAGATTTTCGCGGATTTTTCGCGATCTCTCAAAAATAAAGTACGTCAGATCCTTCCTAGGATAAATACGAAAATTTTATAACAATATTCACTGACAATCTTTCTTCAAAATATATTTGTGCAAATTTTCGCGTATTTTTCGCGATATCTCAAAAATAAAATACGTCAGATCCTTCCTTGGATAAATACGAACATTTTAAGACAAACGCGAAGCAAATCGGTTGTAAATTGGTTGAGTTTTTGATTCACGTACGAACGTCATTTGAGTTTTATATAATAGATTTTTTTCTCATTATAACCTACTGCGGTAAGGGGTATTATGTCTTTGTGCATTTGTATGTAACATACAAAGGAAACGAAATAGACACATAGTTCCTTTTGGGCATATACATATTGTTACGAATGTAACTGATAGGTTTAAGTTAATTTAGTTTAATTTCCGTTAATTTAAAAATTTGAATTGTAACGTAAAGTTTTATTACGCAGTTACTTTATTTAAGCAACAACAATTATCATGTAGAATTATCTTCATTATTCTAGATGTTCTTTACCTTTCATTAATGTGCTTTTGTTTTGTTTTGCCACAATCATGTAATTATTGTTTAGTTTGTTACTTCTTTATTGCACTTGTTTGTTGTTGGTAGTTACGTCATTACTGTGCTTGTCGTCCAATTGTATTCCCCCATGTATGTATGTGAGTATGGTTGTTCGCTTAGTGCGAATGTGCGTCTGTGTGTTCGCTGCACAGATTCGAGATGTTGCCATATGTGTTCTGGAGGACTCTAGAACAGGGAGACTTTGGGGTATAAATACCGGGGAAATGGCAATGACGTAGTAGTCGTGCTTTAAGCGTTGAACTGAACAGATCGGTAAAAGAGTAGCTGCGTGCTAACTAGAGACTTGCTGTGTGCTTAGTAATTAAAGTCGGTTCTGAATAAGTGTAATAAAGTAAATAAAGCATTGTAGAAATTATATCGAAATCGGTTCAGATTTGGATATAGCTCCCATATATATTTTCGGCCGATTTCACGTATTTTCTGGACCAAACACGCTATATATGTCCGATTTCAATGATATTTGGAATGTGTGACTGAATTCAGTCTGGAAATAAATGTGCCAAATTATATCGAAATCGGTTTAAGATCTGGATATAGCTCCGATTTATATTTTACATATTCACAGTGGTGTAGGGTATCATATAGTCGGACCCGCCCGACTTTGATCCTTTCCTTACTGGTTTTTTCTCCAAAATTGGTCATGTTTGTAAGGCTTTTTCTCCTAAAGAACCGCAAAAATGGGAAAACGAAGTTGAATTTCGAAAAATTTAAAATGTTTAGAAGTGATCGGCATCTTTAAAATCTTAAAATAATGTTATGAATTTTTTGATTTTTGTCGTTGGGCGCATCCACTGTGCAGTGGTCACAAATATTCCCGCCTAAAATTGTGGACAGTAAAGAAAATAATTATTCCGTCGTAGTTCACAATATTTTATGGTGGTGGGTATAAAAAATTCGGCCCTGCTGAACTTAACGCTTTTTTACTTGTTATCATTACTTTACTCTGTCTAGAAGTGTTATTAGTTTTATCTACCGCTCCACAGAACTCTGTCCACAATTAATAGTTTACTATGCCTATGACTTGCTTGTTCTCATGTTAAATATCCATGTATAATGGCCAGGACCTGTATGAGAATATTACACTCAAAGCATTTGGCTTTCCACCATGAACGGCAGCTTTTCTTATATTGTATCAGTAGGTGTGATACTTTAAAACCTGTTGCGCAGGATTTTTCTAGGGTATGTATTTATTTATAATTGAACTGTTCAAAATTTGACCTGGCAGATTGCCTTTGCGGGGATAAGAAAGAATTTCCTGGTGTTACTTTTATACAATAATATATAAAAAGGAAAGCCAAGGACTCGAACCCACATAGTCACCAAATTACGCTACCTGGTTTCATTGGTGGTAAAGCAAATCTTCGGACGTATCGACTATGTAATGGCTTCTCTGTCCTAGAACTTTTGGTTTTTCAAATGCAAATGTTTTTTTTATACATTTACGCGGATATTTGGCCACAGAAATGTATTTTCTTCACGACAAACGCTTTTTCTGCGCTGCCTTTGAAGTTATGTGATAAAATTTTTTGATATGTTTTCAAGGACGTGGGTTAAAATCACAGCCGGGCTCAGCCTGTTTGTTATTTTTTGAAATTTTGCCTGTAAGGGCGAAGATCATTTTTAATGATTTTTTATTAATTTTCTCGTTTAGAGTTAAGCTTGATGATCGGAAATTATTTGCAAGTGAAAAAGGAAAGCCAAGGACTCGAACCCGGCAGGGATTTGAACCCACGTCCTTGAAAACATATCAAAAAAATGTTATCTGAGCCCGGCTAGGATTTGAACCCACGTCCTTGAAAACATATCAAAAAAATGTTATCACGGCGTGTTAGCGTTCAAAGCCGAAACACATAACTTCAAAGGCAGCGCAAAAAAAGCGTTTGTCGTGAAGAAAATACATTTCTGTGGCCAAGTATCCGCGTAAATGTACAAAACACATTTGCATTTGAAAAACGATAAGTTCTAGGACAGAGAAGCCATTACATAGTCGATACGTCCGAAGATTTGCTTTACCACCAATGAAACCAGGTAACGTAATTTGGTGACTATGTGGGTTCGAGTCCTTGGCTTTCCTTTTTCACTCTAAACGAGAAAATTAATAAAAAAAAACAAAAATATATTTTTATTTTTAAATCTCTTAGGCTCCAGCACAGTATTTCGTTGTTCAAAATTATGATTATGATGAGGCAGTTATGATGATTTCTTCTAATGGTACTCTAGTGCGTATGTGTATTATTAATTATGGGTTGTTTCACACAAACCAGTGTAACTGTTGAAATATGAATCTGTATTTTAAAAGTAAATAAGTACCGAAAAGCTTAAAAATGTGCCTTTATTCCTAAATAGTTGTATGGTGCGCCTAAATTAAAACAAACCAAAAAATTTACACACAAAAGTCTCTTTTAAATTTATCAAACCACAAATTCATTACTTTACTTCCTCTGGCTATATCTGTGATGATTTTTTTTACGATCCGCAAAACTCAGTCCAAGAGTATTATTTGGTTTTCTCCGAATGTCTATTTCGCTCCTAGAAAAAAATTCTCCAAAACTCCACATAATTCAGGTCCAATTCACGATTAAAAGTCTGCAATGTTTGTGTCGCATTTCTTTCTTTTTTATTTTTTCGAGAATTCTTTTATCTATTACATTTCTGCTATACTATTCTACTTCTAGAAAAAATTCTCTAAAACTCCACATCATTCAGGTCCAATTCACGATTTAAAGTCTGCAATGTTTTGTGCTGCATTTCTCTTTTTTTTTTAGTTTTTTTTTTTAAACTCTTATCAGTAACAACCACCCCTCATACCCTTTTACCATTTATCAACTACACAAAAAAAAAACATTTCATAACATCCTAAAAATATCCTTTCTACCTTAAAGTGCAACAAGTTTATTTACACCCAGTTTTTGCAGTTTCAGTTCATAGACATTGAACATCAGATTTCCACGAAGTGACAAAACATTCCTTGTCGTAAATGCTGTTGATGGCATGTCTGTGTTCTTGGCGTCGATAACTTGATATATGCCGCTTGTTGCTTTCAGCAACTTGAATTGTGCTTTGGCTGCACAACCTCATAAATGCCAAAAACGTAAAATATTTGCAGTGACGGCTACGGATAGGTATTTTTCATTTAAAAAAAAAAAATCTCTAAGGCACGAGATAAAATTCTCTATTTTTGAGAAACGTCAGGAACGAGATTTATTTGCCTATATTTGAGGAACATCAGGAATATGAATAATGTCATATTTTTTATGGAAATGTTGATAATTTCAAAGTTTTTTAAATCAAGAAGCAGGGATTATTGAAAATGTTATTCACTGGCGATTCGAATATTAACCCTTTCAGTGTCAAAGTAATTTCTGTCCATGTAAAAACATTGCTAATTGTCGAATATATTCGAAAAATGGACTGGCAGGGTTAAGTAACATATTAGCAAAATATTTTCAAGAGAGGCCAGGACAAGAAGAGTGCAGTTTTAATAATATTTTCTTCAGAAATATGTTGTTCTTAGCTATTCTTCTCTACCGCCAATAAAGAAATATGTGGATCTGGATCTTTTGCAGTAATTTTTCAGCAGCAAGCAGAACAAAATGTTGGATATTCGAAATTAATTTTTAGAAATTTTTCCCAATCAGAATCCATGCTTTATACGTAATATTTTATTTGATTTTTTAATGAAATACAATTTCTTTTAAAATTTTAGAATTCTTTAATTTCAGCTTCCTTTTAAATCCATGAACATTTTCAATAATTCCCCCGAAAAAATATGTTAATATTCTTTTGTCATTAAACATTAACGCACAGTTTGTTTTCAATTTACATTTCAATTGCTCACTGCAATTGGTCGACATAATGAATTTACAACAAAGCTGATTAAAATCTCAAACAAATTAATTTGTTTAAACCATGGCGCATTATCTTTTACGGTTTGCAAAACTCGGCATTAATTTGGCCACCGAGATAAGGCAGATAATCAGTTAAAATTAATATTCAAATTGAATATTTCCATAATGATGGTATGTGCGGGTGCGTGTGCAAGGCTTAAAGATATTAATATGAAGGATTTATACATAAAAGAGATAATTGAGTTGTTGTTGTTGTTGTTGGTATTGTAAAACATTTGAGATAATTATGTTGAAAGTGTAAATTAATTGTTTAAATTAATGATTTAATTAAGGTGTGTGCAATTTGTATATTAAATATTTTAAAAGTGTTAAATTTTTACATGAAAATAGCTCTAAGCTGTGAATTCAATTAAATAGTTCGTAAAACTACTATGCGTATACAGAATGACAACACTAATACGCACTAGGTTTCCAAATAAATAAATAACTAATGAAGAATTGATTTTTAGTGTTTTTTAAATAGAAAACCAATATGTTTTATTTGAGAAAACTAACTGGTCTTCAATGAGATGACCTAAGACCCTCTGAAAAGACTCTGTTGTTTTCTATGAAAATACCCACAGATTTTCTATTCAAATGCCCACAGGTCTTCCATTCGAAGGCCCGCAGGTCTTCTCTGAAAAGAAGCTTTTAAATATCTTGTTTGAAAATACCTAGAGTATTGTTATCTGAGTGACCAATGTACCTTGTGCCCCATAAGAGGAACTGTACTTTTTCTACAAAAATATCCACAAGTTTCCTAAGAAATTTAGCATGATTTGGGAAGGAACTTTTAGATGTCTATGTCCATAATGTCGGTCTATAGTTCCAGTTGATTGCGATGAAGTTTTGTCTTTAGGCTTTTGTTGGTGAAGACCTAATTATATTATATCGAAATATATCTATATGTAGTACATTGATGCGTATGACAGATGTCATTAAGTATACTCCTGGTCTTCCTTAAATAGAAACAGGATTCGCAACAACACTTTAACGTTTATAACCCTAAATTTCCCTAGATTTATTTATTCAGTTATGAATAAAATAATGCAATAAAAATATTTCCTCTCATTTATAATGAGTTCCTTCCTGAAACCATTTTTTTATTCTATCCTACTACACCCCAATGTAACATAAATATGTTATCAACTGCACTATGAAAAATTAATTAACCATGGTCCCCTCAAAATTCGTTTCGCATATTTCGCACCCTTCAATGTTGCATATTTAGATGACAGGAGGGAAATAATAATATTAGTATTATTTCCGCTCATGTTAGGGGGCGATTAGAGCATTCAATGTTGTATAAAAATATTAAAATAAAATTAGTTTTAAAGTTTTAGTTGAAATTATACACAAACCATTAATATTAAATTTTTGTTTTTTTAATTTCTTCTAATAAATATTTAAATACAACTGAGACTGTAATTGTTCTTTTGTGGTTTACCTCCATCTCACACAAAAATTAGTTTCAACGATTTTTTTGGTTTATTTCACACTTGGCAAAAAAGCAAAAACTGTTGGTGAAATAAATATAAGAGGATAATTGCTTTTTGTTTAATATAGTATTATTATTCTGTAAATTTTATAATTTAACTGAGATTTCCAGGAGTGCGTATACGTTGTGACAGCAGTTATACGCACTACTGCACAAAGAATAAATGACAAGACTTAGCATAATAGAAATAGATTTTCCTAAAAAAATAATCTTAAATTAATTCTCATAATAAATCCACGCTTCGTTGGCTTTAATAAATCCACGCTTTGTGGGTCCTAGAAAAACTAGGCTTTAATAAATCCACGCTTTGTGGGTCCTAGAAAAACTAGGCTTTAATAAATCCACGCTTTGTGGGTCCTAGAAAAACTAGGCTTTAATAAATCCACGCTTTGTGGGTCCTAGAAAAACTAGGCTTTAATAAATCCACGCTTTGTGGGTCCTAGAAAAACTAGGCTTTAATAAATCCACGCTTTGTGGGTCCTAGAAAAACTAGGCTTTAATAAATCCACGCTTTGTGGGTCCTAGAAAAACTAGGCTTTAATAAATCCACGCTTTGTGGGTCCTAGAAAAACTAGGCTTTAATAAATCCACGCTTTGTGGGTCCTAGAAAAACTAGGCTTTAATAAATCCACGCTTTGTGGGTCCTAGAAAAACTAGGCTTTAATAAATCCACGCTTTGTGGGTCCTAGAAAAACTAGGCTTTAATAAATCCACGCTTTGTGGGTCCTAGAAAAACTAGGCTTTAATAAATCCACGCTTTGTGGGTCCTAGAAAAACTAGGCTTTAATAAATCCACGCTTTGTGGGTCCTAGAAAAACTAGGCTTTAATAAATCCACGCTTTGTGGGTCCTAGAAAAACTAGGCTTTAATAAATCCACGCTTTGTGGGTCCTAGAAAAACTAGGCTTTAATAAATCCACGCTTTGTGGGTCCTAGAAAAACTAGGCTTTAATAAATCCACGCTTTGTGGGTCCTAGAAAAACTAGGCTTTAATAAATCCACGCTTTGTGGGTCCTAGAAAAACTAGGCTTTAATAAATCCACGCTTTGTGGGTCCTAGAAAAACTAGGCTTTAATAAATCCACGCTTTGTGGGTCCTAGAAAAACTAGGCTTTAATAAATCCACGCTTTGTGGGTCCTAGAAAAACTAGGCTTTAATAAATCCACGCTTTGTGGGTCCTAGAAAAACTAGGCTTTAATAAATCCACGCTTTGTGGGTCCTAGAAAAACTAGGCTTTAATAAATCCTCGCTTTGCGGGTCCTAGAAAAACTAGGCTTTAATAAATCCACGCTTTGTGGGTCCTAGAAAAACTAGGCTTTAATAAATCCACGCTTTGTGGGTCCTAGAAAAACTAGGCTTTAATAAATCCACGCTTTGTGGGTCCTAGAAAAACTAGGCTTTAATAAATCCACGCTTTGTGGGTCCTAGAAAAACTAGGCTTTAATAAATCCACGCTTTGTGGGTCCTAGAAAAACTAGGCTTTAATAAATCCACGCTTTGTGGGTCCTAGAAAAACTAAGCTTTAATAAATCCACGCTTTGTGGGTCCTAGAAAAACTAGGCTTTAATAAATCCACGCTTTGTGGGTCCTAGAAAAACTAGGCTTTAATAAATCCACGCTTTGTGGGTCCTAGAAAAACTAGGCTTTAATAAATCCACGCTTTGTGGGTCCTAGAAAAACTAGGCTTTAATAAATCCACGCTTTGTGGGTCCTAGAAAAACTAGGCTTTAATAAATCCACGCTTTGTGTGTCCTAGAAAAACTAGGCTTTAATAAAGCCACGCTTTGTGGGTCCTAGAAAAACTAGGCTTTGTGGGTCCTAGAAAAACTAGGCTTTAATAAATCCACGCTTTGTGTGTCCTAGAAAAACTAGGCTTTAATAAATCCACGCTTTGTGGGTCCTAGAAAAACTAGGCTTTGTGGGTCCTAGAAAAACTAGGCTTTAATAAATCCACGCTTTGTGTGTCCTAGAAAAACTAGGCTTTAATAAATCCACGCTTTGTGGGTCCTAGAAAAACTAGGCTTTGTGGGTCCTAGAAAAACTAGGCTTTAATAAATCCACGCTTTGTGGGTCCTAGAAAAACTAGGCTTTGTGGGTCCTAGAAAAACTAGGCTTTAATAAATCCACGCTTTGCGGGTCCTAGAAAAACTAGGCTTTAATAAATCCACGCTATGTGGGTCCTAGAAAAACTAGGCTTTAATAAATCCACGCTTTGTGGGTCCTAGAAAAACTAGGCTTTAATAAATCCACGCTTTGTGGGTCCTAGAAAAACTAGGCTTTAATAAATCCACGCTTTTGGGTCCTAGAAAAACTAGGCTTTAATAAATCCACGCTTTGTGGATCCTAGAAAAACTAGGCTTTAATAAATCCACGCTTTGTGGGTACTAGAAAAACTAGGCTTTAATAAATCCACGCTTTGTGGGTCCTACAAAAACTAGGCTTTGATAAATCCACGCTTTGTGGGTCCTAGAAAAACTAGGCTTTAATAAATCCACGCTTTGTGGGTCCTAGAAAAACTAGGCTTTAATAAATCCTCGCTGTGTGGGTCCTAGAAAAACTAGGCTTTAATAAATCCACGCTTTGTGGGTCCTAGAAAAACTAGGCTTTAATAAATCCACGCTTTGTGGGTCCTAGAAAAACTAGGCTTTAATAAATCCACGCTTTGTGGGTCCTAGAAAAACTAGGCTTTAATAAATCCACGCTTTGTGGGTCCTAGAAAAACTAGGCTTCAAAAAATCCACGCTTTATGGGTTCTAGAAAAACTAGGCTTTAATAAATCCACGCTTTGTGGGTCCTAGAAAAACTAGGCTTTAATAAATCCACGCTTTGTGGGTCCTAGAAAAACTAGGCTTTAATAAATCCACGCTGTGTGGGTCCTAGAAAAACTAGGCTTTAATAAATCCACGCTTTGTGGGTCCTAGAAAAACTAGCTTTAATAAATCCACGCTTTGTGTGTCCTAGAAAAACTAGGCTTTAATAAATCCACGCTTTGTGGGTCCTAGAAAAACTAGGCTTTGTGGGTCCTAGAAAAACTAGGCTTTAATAAATCCACGCTTTGTGGGTCCTAGAAAAACTAGGCTTTGTGGGTCCTAGAAAAACTAGGCTTTAATAAATCCACGCTTTGTGGGTCCTAGAAAAAACTAGGCTTTAATAAATCCACGCTTTGTGGGTCCTAGAAAAACTAGGCTTTAATAAATCCACGCTTTGTGGGTCCTAGAAAAACTAGGCTTTAATAAATCCACGCTTTGTGGGTCCTAGAAAAACTAGGCTTTAATAAATCCACGCTTTGTGGGTCCTAGAAAAACTAGGCTTTAATAAATCCACGCTTTGTGGGTCCTAGAAAAACTAGGCTTTAATAAATCCACGCTTTGTGGGTCCTAGAAAAACTAGGCTTTAATAAATCCACGCTTTGTGGGTCCTAGAAAAACTAGGCTTTAATAAATCCACGCTTTGTGGGTCCTAGAAAAACTAGGCTTTAATAAATCCACGCTTTGTGGGTCCTAGAAAAACTAGGCTTTAATAAATCCACGCTTTGTGGGTCCTAGAAAAACTAGGCTTTAATAAATCCACGCTTTGTGGGTCCTAGAAAAACTAGGCTTTAATAAATCCACGCTTTGTGGGTCCTAGAAAAACTAGGCTTTAATAAATCCACGCTTTGTGGGTCCTAGAAAAACTAGGCTTTAATAAATCCACGCTTTGTGGGTCCTAGAAAAACTAGGCTTTAATAAATCCACGCTTTGTGGGTCCTAGAAAAACTAGGCTTTAATAAATCCTCGCTTTGTGGGTCCTAGAAAAACTAGGCTTTAATAAATCCACGCTTTGTGGGTCCTAGAAAAACTAGGCTTTAATAAATCCACGCTTTGTGGGTCCTAGAAAAACTAGGCTTTAATAAATCCACGCTTTGTGGGTCCTAGAAAAACTAGGCTTTAATAAATCCACGCTTTGTGGGTCCTAGAAAAACTAGGCTTTAATAAATCCACGCTTTGTGGGTCCTAGAAAAACTAGGCTTTAATAAATCCACGCTTTGTGGGTCCTAGAAAAACTAAGCTTTAATAAATCCACGCTTTGTGGGTCCTAGAAAAACTAGGCTTTAATAAATCCACGCTTTGTGGGTCCTAGAAAAACTAGGCTTTAATAAATCCACGCTTTGTGGGTCCTAGAAAAACTAGGCTTTAATAAATCCACGCTTTGTGGGTCCTAGAAAAACTAGGCTTTAATAAATCCACGCTTTGTGGGTCCTAGAAAAACTAGGCTTTAATAAATCCACGCTTTGTGTGTCCTAGAAAAACTAGGCTTTAATAAAGCCACGCTTTGTGGGTCCTAGAAAAACTAGGCTTTGTGGGTCCTAGAAAAACTAGGCTTTAATAAATCCACGCTTTGTGTGTCCTAGAAAAACTAGGCTTTAATAAATCCACGCTTTGTGGGTCCTAGAAAAACTAGGCTTTGTGGGTCCTAGAAAAACTAGGCTTTAATAAATCCACGCTTTGTGTGTCCTAGAAAAACTAGGCTTTAATAAATCCACGCTTTGTGGGTCCTAGAAAAACTAGGCTTTGTGGGTCCTAGAAAAACTAGGCTTTAATAAATCCACGCTTTGTGGGTCCTAGAAAAACTAGGCTTTGTGGGTCCTAGAAAAACTAGGCTTTAATAAATCCACGCTTTGCGGGTCCTAGAAAAACTAGGCTTTAATAAATCCACGCTATGTGGGTCCTAGAAAAACTAGGCTTTAATAAATCCACGCTTTGTGGGTCCTAGAAAAACTAGGCTTTAATAAATCCACGCTTTGTGGGTCCTAGAAAAACTAGGCTTTAATAAATCCACGCTTTTGGGTCCTAGAAAAACTAGGCTTTAATAAATCCACGCTTTGTGGATCCTAGAAAAACTAGGCTTTAATAAATCCACGCTTTGTGGGTACTAGAAAAACTAGGCTTTAATAAATCCACGCTTTGTGGGTCCTACAAAAACTAGGCTTTGATAAATCCACGCTTTGTGGGTCCTAGAAAAACTAGGCTTTAATAAATCCACGCTTTGTGGGTCCTAGAAAAACTAGGCTTTAATAAATCCTCGCTGTGTGGGTCCTAGAAAAACTAGGCTTTAATAAATCCACGCTTTGTGGGTCCTAGAAAAACTAGGCTTTAATAAATCCACGCTTTGTGGGTCCTAGAAAAACTAGGCTTTAATAAATCCACGCTTTGTGGGTCCTAGAAAAACTAGGCTTTAATAAATCCACGCTTTGTGGGTCCTAGAAAAACTAGGCTTCAAAAAATCCCACGCTTTATGGGTTCTAGAAAAACTAGGCTTTAATAAATCCACGGCTTTGTGGGTCCTAGAAAAACTAGGCTTTAATAAATCCACGCTTTGTGGGTCCTAGAAAAACTAGGCTTTAATAAATCCACGCTGTGTGGGTCCTAGAAAAACTAGGCTTTAATAAATCCACGCTTTGTGGGTCCTAGAAAAACTAGCTTTAATAAATCCACGCTTTGTGTGTCCTAGAAAAACTAGGCTTTAATAAATCCACGCTTTGTGGGTCCTAGAAAAACTAGGCTTTGTGGGTCCTAGAAAAACTAGGCTTTAATAAATCCACGCTTTGTGGGTCCTAGAAAAACTAGGCTTTGTGGGTCCTAGAAAAACTAGGCTTTAATAAATCCACGCTTTGCGGGTCCTAGAAAAACTAGGCTTTAATAAATCCACGCTATGTGGGTCCTAGAAAAACTAGGCTTTAATAAATCCACGCTTTGTGGGTCCTAGAAAAACTAGGCTTTAATAAATCCACGCTTTGTGGGTCCTAAAAAAACTAGGCTTTAATAAATCCACGCTTTGTGGGTCCTAGAAAAACTAGGCTTTAATAAATCCACGCTTTTGGGTCCTAGAAAAACTAGGCTTTAATAAATCCACGCTTTGTGGATCCTAGAAAACTAGGCTTTAATAAATCCACGCTTTGTGGGTCCTAGAAAAACTAGGCTTTAATAAATCCACGCTTTGTGGGTCCTACAAAAACTAGGCTTTGATAAATCCACGCTTTGTGGGTCCTAGAAAACTAGGCTTTAATAAATCCACGCTTTGTGGGTCCTAGAAAAACTAGGCTTTAATAAATCCTCGCTGTGTGGGTCCTAGAAAAACTAAGCTTTAATAAATCCACGCTTTGTGGGTCCTAGAAAAACTAGGCTTTAATAAATCCACGCTTTGTGGGTCCTAGAAAAACTAGGCTTTAATAAATCCACGCTTTGTGGGTCCTAGAAAAACTAGGCTTTAATAAATCCACGCTTTGTGGGTCCTAGAAAAACTAGGCTTTAATAAATCCACGCTTTGTGGGTCCTAGAAAAACTAGGCTTTAATAAATCCACGCTTTGTGTGTCCTAGAAAAACTAGGCTTTAATAAAGCCACGCTTTGTGGGTCCTAGAAAAACTAGGCTTTGTGGGTCCTAGAAAAACTAGGCTTTAATAAATCCACGCTTTGTGTGTCCTAGAAAAACTAGGCTTTAATAAATCCACGCTTTGTGGGTCCTAGAAAAACTAGGCTTTGTGGGTCCTAGAAAAACTAGGCTTTAATAAATCCACGCTTTGTGTGTCCTAGAAAAACTAGGCTTTAATAAATCCACGCTTTGTGGGTCCTAGAAAAACTAGGCTTTGTGGGTCCTAGAAAAACTAGGCTTTAATAAATCCACGCTTTGTGGGTCCTAGAAAAACTAGGCTTTGTGGGTCCTAGAAAAACTAGGCTTTAATAAATCCACGCTTTGCGGGTCCTAGAAAAACTAGGCTTTAATAAATCCACGCTATGTGGGTCCTAGAAAAACTAGGCTTTAATAAATCCACGCTTTGTGGGTCCTAGAAAAACTAGGCTTTAATAAATCCACGCTTTGTGGGTCCTAGAAAAACTAGGCTTTAATAAATCCACGCTTTTGGGTCCTAGAAAAACTAGGCTTTAATAAATCCACGCTTTGTGGATCCTAGAAAAACTAGGCTTTAATAAATCCACGCTTTGTGGGTACTAGAAAAACTAGGCTTTAATAAATCCACGCTTTGTGGGTCCTACAAAAACTAGGCTTTGATAAATCCACGCTTTGTGGGTCCTAGAAAAACTAGGCTTTAATAAATCCACGCTTTGTGGGTCCTAGAAAAACTAGGCTTTAATAAATCCTCGCTGTGTGGGTCCTAGAAAAACTAGGCTTTAATAAATCCACGCTTTGTGGGTCCTAGAAAAACTAGGCTTTAATAAATCCACGCTTTGTGGGTCCTAGAAAAACTAGGCTTTAATAAATCCACGCTTTGTGGGTCCTAGAAAAACTAGGCTTTAATAAATCCACGCTTTGTGGGTCCTAGAAAAACTAGGCTTCAAAAAATCCACGCTTTATGGGTTCTAGAAAAACTAGGCTTTAATAAATCCACGCTTTGTGGGTCCTAGAAAAACTAGGCTTTAATAAATCCACGCTTTGTGGGTCCTAGAAAAACTAGGCTTTAATAAATCCACGCTGTGTGGGTCCTAGAAAAACTAGGCTTTAATAAATCCACGCTTTGTGGGTCCTAGAAAAACTAGCTTTAATAAATCCACGCTTTGTGTGTCCTAGAAAAACTAGGCTTTAATAAATCCACGCTTTGTGGGTCCTAGAAAAACTAGGCTTTGTGGGTCCTAGAAAAACTAGGCTTTAATAAATCCACGCTTTGTGGGTCCTAGAAAAACTAGGCTTTGTGGGTCCTAGAAAAACTAGGCTTTAATAAATCCACGCTTTGCGGGTCCTAGAAAAACTAGGCTTTAATAAATCCACGCTATGTGGGTCCTAGAAAAACTAGGCTTTAATAAATCCACGCTTTGTGGGTCCTAGAAAAACTAGGCTTTAATAAATCCACGCTTTGTGGGTCCTAAAAAAACTAGGCTTTAATAAATCCACGCTTTGTGGGTCCTAGAAAAACTAGGCTTTAATAAATCCACGCTTTTGGGTCCTAGAAAAACTAGGCTTTAATAAATCCACGCTTTGTGGATCCTAGAAAAACTAGGCTTTAATAAATCCACGCTTTGTGGGTCCTAGAAAAACTAGGCTTTAATAAATCCACGCTTTGTGGGTCCTACAAAAACTAGGCTTTGATAAATCCACGCTTTGTGGGTCCTAGAAAAACTAGGCTTTAATAAATCCACGCTTTGTGGGTCCTAGAAAAACTAGGCTTTAATAAATCCTCGCTGTGTGGGTCCTAGAAAAACTAGGCTTTAATAAATCCACGCTTTGTGGGTCCCAGAAAAACTAGGCTTTAATAAATCCACGCTTTGTGGGTCCCAGAAAAACTAGGCTTTAATAAATCCACGCTTTGTGGGTCCCAGAAAAACTAGGCTTTAATAAATCCACGCTTTGTGGGTCCCAGAAAAACTAGGCTTTAATAAATCCACGCTTTCTGGGTCCCAGAAAAACTAGGCTTTAATAAATCCACGCTTTGTGGGTCGCAGAAAAACTAGGCTTTAATAAATCCACGCTTTGTGGGTCCCAGAAAAACTAGGCTTTAATAAATCCACGCTTTGTGGGTCCCAGAAAAACTAGGCTTTAATAAATCCACGCTTTGTGGGTCCCAGAAAAACTAGGCTTTAATAAATCCACGCTTTGTGGGTCCCAGAAAAACTAGGCTTTAATAAATCCACGCTTTGTGGGTCCCAGAAAAACTAGGCTTTAATAAATCCACGCTTTGTGGGTCCCAGAAAAACTAGGCTTTAATAAATCCACGCTTTGTGGGTCCCAGAAAAACTAGGCTTTAATAAATCCACGCTTTGTGGGTCCCAGAAAAACTAGGCTTTAATAAATCCACGCTTTGTGGGTCCCAGAAAAACTAGGCTTTAATAAATCCACGCTTTGTGGGTCCCAGAAAAACTAGGCTTTAATAAATCCACGCTTTGTGGGTCCCAGAAAAACTAGGCTTTAATAAATCCACGCTTTGTGGGTCCCAGAAAAACTAGGCTTTAATAAATCCACGCTTTGTGGGTCCCAGAAAAACTAGGCTTTAATAAATCCACGCTTTGTGGGTCCCAGAAAAACTAGGCTTTAATAAATCCACGCTTTGTGGGTCCCAGAAAAACTAGACTTTAATAAATCCACGCTTTGTGGGTCCCAGAAAAACTAGGCTTTAATAAATCCACGCTTTGTGGGTCCCAGAAAAACTAGGCTTTAATAAATCCACGCTTTGTGGGTCCCAGAAAAACTAGACTTTAATAAATCCACGCTTTGTGGGTCCCAGAAAAACTAGGCTTTAATAAATCCACGCTTTGTGGGTCCTAGAAAAACTAGGCTTTAATAAATCCACGCTTTGTGGGTCCTAGAAAAACTAGGCTTTAATAAATCCACGCTTTGTGGGTCCCAGAAAAACTAGACTTTAATAAATCCACGCTTTGTGGGTCCCAGAAAAACGAGGCTTTAATAAATCCACGCTTTGTGGGTCCTAGAAAAACTAGGCTTTAATAAATCCACGCTTTGTGGGTCCTAGAAAAACTAGGCTTTAATAAATCCACGCTTTGTGGGTCCTAGAAAAACTAGGCTTTAATAAATCCACGCTTTGTGGGTCCCAGAAAAACTAGGCTTTAATAAATTCACGCTTTGTGGGTCCCAGAAAAACTAGGCTTTAATAAATCCACGCTTTGTGGGTCCCAGAAAAACTAGGCTTTAATAAATCCACGCTTTGTGGGTCCCAGAAAAACTAGGCTTTAATAAATCCACGCTTTGTGGGTCCCAGAAAAACTAGGCTTTAATAAATCCAAGCTTTGTGTGTCCCAGAAAAACTAGGCTTTAATAAATCCACGCTTTGTGGGTCCCAGAAAAACTAGGCTTTAATAAATCCACGCTTTGTGGGTCCCAGAAAAACTAGGCTTTAATAAATCTACGCTTTGTGGGTCCCAGAAAAACTAGGCTTTAATAAATCCACGCTTTGTGGGTCCCAGAAAAACTAGGCTTTAATAAATCCACGCTTTGTGGGTCCCAGAAAAACTAGGCTTTAATAAATCCACGCTTTGTGGGTCCCAGAAAAACTAGGCTTTAATAAATCCACGCTTTGTGGGTCCCAGAAAAACTAGGCTTTAATAAATCCACGCTTTGTGGGTCCCAGAAAAACTAGGCTTTAATAAATCCACGCTTTGTGGGTCCCAGAAAAACTAGGCTTTAATAAATCCACGCTTTGTGGGTCCCCGAAAAACTAGGCTTTAATAAATCCACGCTTTGTGGGTCCCAGAAAAACTAGGCTTTAATAAATCCACGCTTTGTGGGTCCCAGAAAAACTAGGCTTTAATAAATCCACGCTTTGTGGGTCCCAGAAAAACTAGGCTTTAATAAATCCACGCTTTGTGGGTCCCAGAAAAACTAGGCTTTAATAAATCCACGCTTTGTGGGTCCCAGAAAAACTAGACTTTAATAAATCCACGCTTTGTGGGTCCCAGAAAAACTAGGCTTTAATAAATCCACGCTTTGTGGGTCCTAGAAAAACTAGGCTTTAATAAATCCACGCTTTGTGGGTCCTAGAAAAACTAGGCTTTAATAAATCCACGCTTTGTGGGTCCTAGAAAAACTAGGCTTTAATAAATCCACGCTTTGTGGGTCCCAGAAAAACTAGGCTTTAATAAATCCACGCTTTGTGGGTCCCAGAAAAACTAGGCTTTAATAAATCCACGCTTTGTGGGTCCCAGAAAAACTAGGCTTTAATAAATCCACGCTTTGTGGGTCCCAGAAAAACTAGGCTTTAATAAATCCACGCTTTGTGGGTCCCAGAAAAACTAGGCTTTAATAAATCCACGCTTTGTGGGTCCCAGAAAAACTAGGCTTTAATAAATCCACGCTTTGTGGGTCCCAGAAAAACTTACTTACTTTACTTACTTAGCTGGCCTTTTACAGAACATTTGTTCCATAAGCCGAACTAAGAAAAAATCTCCAATCCTCTCTGTTTGCTGCTGTATTTTCCCAATCTGGGATATGTAGCTTTGTGATATCTCGTTTCACTTGTTCGCTCCAACGAAGCTTTGGCCTTCCAGATCTGCGAGAACCTCCATGCGGCCCGTATTTATACGCCTTTTTAGCGGGTTCATCATCACTCATTCTTATAACATGGCCTAGCCATCGCAATCGTTGTATCTCGATTCGTTCAACTATATTGATGTCATTGTATAGTTGATACAGCTCGATGTTCATACGACGCCGATATTCGCCGTCAACACAGATTGGCCCGTAGATCTTTCGAAGAATTTTTCTCTCAAACACACAAAGCACTGCCTTATCTGCTTGAGCAAGTACCCATGCTTCGGAACCATACATTAGCACGGGTAGTATCAGTGTTTTGTACAGTGTTATTTTTGTTTGACGAGAGGTGGCTTTATTCCTAAACTGCTTACTCAGCCCAAAGTAGCATCTGTTAGCCAACACTATTCTTCTTCGTATTTCACAACTGATGTTATTTGTTGTGTTTATGGCGGTGCCGAGGTAGACGAAGTCCTTTACTACCTCAAAATTATAGGTACCAACATTCACAGATGGTGCGGTTTTTATGGACATATTACGCGTCGATACCATCAACTTGGTTTTTACGCCGTTTACTGCCAGACCAACTTTAGCAGATTCTCTTTCGACTTTTGCAAAGGTGTCAGTTACTTCCTTTACCGATCGACCCATGATGTCAATGTCGTCGGCATAAGCCAGTAACATGTGGCTGTTCGTGTATATCGTTCCATTTCTTTTGACCTTCGCGTCTCGTATGACCTTTTCCAGCTGGATGTTGAATAGATCACACGACAGGCCGTCTCCTTGTCTGAAACCTCTTTTGGTAGTAAACTCTTCGGAGAGGTTTTTTCCAATTTTAACTGAGGATCTCGTCTCAGTTAATGTCATTCTACAAAGTCGAATGAGCTTTGCAGGAATACCAAAATCAGACATGGCTTGGAACACCTTTGAACGTATAGGGCTGTCGAATGCTGCTTTATAATCGACGAAAAGATGGAAGGTGTCGATCTGCATTTCTTGGGTCTTTTCCAGGATTTGTCTCAAGGTAAATATCTGGTCAATGGTGGATTTGCCAGGTCTAAAGCCGCACTGATAGGGTCCAATAATTTCATTGACCATAGGCTTTAGTCTCTCACACAATATGCCAGATACTATCTTATATGCAATAGGGAGCAGACTTATGCCCCTATAATTGGAGCACACAGTCTTATCACCCTTCTTGTGGACTGGACATAGGATGCTCACGTTCCAATCGTCGGGTACGCGTTCTTCCTGCCAGATGGTGCTAACTAGCTGATGCATACACCTTATCAGCGTGTCGCCTCCGGTTTTGAACAGCTCGGCTGGTAGGCCATCTGCTCCTGCCGCCTTATTATTCTTCAGCCGGTTTATTGCTGTCCTTACCTCATCTTGGCTGGGCGGTATACATTCAATACCATCATCTGGGATTGGATCTGTGGTATCTTCGCCGTCTTCACTGCTATCGGATACCAACAGTTTGGAAAAATGTTCTTTCCATATCCTGAGCACACTATCTGTATCAGTTACCAAATTACCTTGTTGATCTCTACAGGAGGATATTCCTGTACCAAAGCCATCAGTTTGATGCTTCACTCTTTGGTAGAATTTTCGGACTTCGTTCTGTCTCCTGTACATCTCCATTTGTTCACACTCCCTCTTTTCCATTTCTCTCTTTTTCCTGCGGAAAAGACGTTTCTCCTCTCTCCTTTTCTCCCGATACCTCTCTCGTGCGCTACGCGTTGCTACTGATTGTAAAGTAGCCCTATATGCCGCATTTTTTTCTTCGGTAGCAGCACGGCACTCCTGGTCATACCACGGATTCTTTGGTGGAGGTCTCTGGTATCCAAGTACTGATTTTGCGGCTGTTTGCATGGAGTGGGCAATATTTTGCCATTGTGCTGATATGTTATCGGGACGAGAAGCGCTATCATTAAGCAATTGGGTCAGTTGAGTGGAATATGCTGTGGCTATCTGTTGTGTTTGCAGCTTGGCGATGTCCAACTTTCGTGTTGTGTCTGTCCGTGCTTTATTTGCAACGTTTAGACGGGTACGTACCTTTGCTGCAACGAGGTAATGGTCCGAATCTATGTTTGCTCCTTCTTCTATCTATCTATCACAACGTGATCAATTTGATTTATTGTTCTTTGGTCTGGAGACAGTCAAGTGCCCTTATGAATATCGAGATGCTTAAATCTGGTACTGCTAACTACCATGTTTTTTGCCGCTGCGAAGTCTATCAGCCTCATTCCATTGTCTGATGTTTCACTATGTAGACTGAATTTCCCAACTGTTTGTCCAAAGATATTCTCCTTTCCAATTTTGGCATTAAAATCACCTAGAACAATTTTAATGTCATGGGCAGGACAACGGTCATATGTTTCTTCTAAGCTCTCGTAGAATATATCTTTGGTCTGTTCGTCCTTGTCTTCGGTTGGGGCATGAGCGCAGATAAAGCTGATGTTGAAGAATTTTGCTTTAAATCGAATAGTAGCAAGTCTTTCATTCACTGGGGTGAAGCTGGAGACCAGATGTTTTAACCTTCGACCAACTACAAAACCGCAACCAAACTCATGCTTTGTATCATGGCAGCTATAATACAGTGCGTCACCTTTAGGTGTTATTGTGACATCTTTCCCAGTCCATCGTATTTCCTGTATGGCAGTAATATCGGCTTTGTACTTTCCAAGTACGTCTGCCAATGCGAAGACTGCACCTTCTCTATAAAGAGTGCGAACATTCCAGGTGCAGATTCGCAGATCATGGTCCTTAAAACGTTTGCGGGGTTCGTCAACTTTAGAGGGGTTTGTTTTTCTTTTCTTTCGTTTTTTCATAGTAGGCTGTTTTTTTCTAGGGGAGGGTTACTAACCCGACGCCCAAACCCAAGTTTTTAACGTTCTTATGGGTGAACGCGCGGCACATGTTAGCTCACTACCTTTAACGGGTGTTAAAGGCAGTTCCCCAGGTGACACCACGGGGAGGTCAGTGTCCACTTGAGATGAAAGAGGGACCAAGATAAATCCTGGGCTTTGCCATGTTAAAACCGGTCAGGACCGTTCCTTGGTATCTTCCATCCCCTACGTCACCCAGAAAAACTAGGCTTTAATAAATCCACGCTTTGTGGGTCCCAGAAAAACTAGGCTTTAATAAATCCACGCTTTGTGGGTCCCAGAAAAACTAGGCTTTAATAAATCCACGCTTTGTGGGTCCCAGAAAAACTAGGCTTTAATAAATCCACGCTTTGTGGGTCCCAGAAAAACTAGGCTTTAATAAATCCACGCTTTGTGGGTCCCAGAAAAACTAGGCTTTAATAAATCCACGCTTTGTGGATCCCAGAAAAACTAGGCTTTAATAAATCCACGCTTTGTGGGTCCCAGAAAAACTAGGCTTTAATAAATCCACGCTTTGTGGGTCCCAGAAAAACTAGGCTTTAATAAATCCACGCTTTGTGGGTCCCAGAAAAACTAGGCTTTAATAAATCCACGCTTTGTGGGTCCCAGAAAAACTAGGCTTTAATAAATCCACGCTTTGTGGGTCCCAGAAAAACTAGGCTTTAATAAATCCACGCTTTGTGGGTCCCAGAAAAACTAGGCTTTAATAAATCCACGCTTTGTGGGTCCCAGAAAAACTAGGCTTTAATAAATCCACGCTTTGTGGGTCCCAGAAAAACTAGGCTTTAATAAATCCACGCTTTGTGGGTCCCAGAAAAACTAGGCTTTAATAAATCCACGCTTTGTGGGTCCCAGAAAAACTAGGCTTTAATAAATCCACGCTTTGTGGGTCCCAGAAAAACTAGGCTTTAATAAATCCACGCTTTGTGGGTCCCAGAAAAACTAGGCTTTAATAAATCCACGCTTTGTGGGTCCCAGAAAAACTAGGCTTTAATAAATCCACGCTTTGTGGGTCCCAGAAAAACTAGGCTTTAATAAATCCACGCTTTGTGGGTCCCAGAAAAACTAGGCTTTAATAAATCCACGCTTTGTGGGTCCCAGAAAAACTAGGCTTTAATAAATCCACGCTTTGTGGGTCCCAGAAAAACTAGGCTTTAATAAATCCACGCTTTGTGGGTCCCAGAAAAACTAGGCTTTAATAAATCCACGCTTTGTGGGTCCCAGAAAAACTAGGCTTTAATAAATCCACGCTTTGTGGGTCCCAGAAAAACTAGGCTTTAATAAATCCACGCTTTGTGGGTCCCAGAAAAACTAGGCTTTAATAAATCCACGCTTTGTGGGTCCCAGAAAAACTAGGCTTTAATAAATCCACGCTTTGTGGGTCCCAGAAAAACTAGGCTTTAATAAATCCACGCTTTGTGGGTCCCAGAAAAACTAGGCTTTAATAAATCCACGCTTTGTGGGTCCCAGAAAAACTAGGCTTTAATAAATCCACGCTTTGTGGGTCCCAGAAAAACTAGGCTTTAATAAATCCACGCTTTGTGGGTCCCAGAAAAACTAGGCTTTAATAAATCCACGCTTTGTGGGTCCCAGAAAAACTAGGCTTTAATAAATCCACGCTTTGTGGGTCCCAGAAAAACTAGGCTTTAATAAATCCACGCTTTGTGGGTCCCAGAAAAACTAGGCTTTAATAAATCCACGCTTTGTGGGTCCCAGAAAAACTAGGCTTTAATAAATCCACGCTTTGTGGGTCCCAGAAAAACTAGGCTTTAATAAATCCACGCTTTGTGGGTCCCAGAAAAACTAGGCTTTAATAAATCCACGCTTTGTGGGTCCCAGAAAAACTAGGCTTTAATAAATCCACGCTTTGTGGGTCCTAGAAAAACTAGGCTTTAATAAATCCACGCTTTGTGGGTCCTAGAAAAACTAGGCTTTAATAAATCCACGCTTTGTGGGTCCTAGAAAAACTAGGCTTTAATAAATCCACGCTTTGTGGGTCCTAGAAAAACTAGGCTTTAATAAATCCACGCTTTGTGGGTCCCAGAAAAACTAGGCTTTAATAAATCCACGCTTTGTGGGTCCCAGAAAAACTAGGCTTTAATAAAACAACGCTTTGTGGGTCCCAGAAAAACTAGGCTTTAATAAATCCACGCTTTGTGGGTCCCAGAAAAACTAGGCTTTAATAAATCCACGCTTTGTGGGTCCCAGAAAAACTAGGCTTTAATAAATCCACGCTTTGTGGGTCCCAGAAAAACTAGGCTTTAATAAATCCACGCTTTGTGGGTCCCAGAAAAACTAGGCTTTAATAAATCTACGCTTTGTGGGTCCCAGAAAAACTAGGCTTTAATAAATCCACGCTTTGTGGGTCCCAGAAAAACTAGGCTTTAATAAATCCACGCTTTGTGGGTCCTAGAAAAACTAGGCTTTAATAAATCCACGCTTTGTGGGTCCTAGAAAAACTAGGCTTTAATAAATCCACGCTTTGTGGGTCCCAGAAAAACTAGGCTTTAATAAATCCACGCTTTGTGGGTCCCAGAAAAACTAGGCTTTAATAAATCCACGCTTTGTGGGTCCCAGAAAAACTAGGCTTTAATAAATCCACGCTTTGTGGGTCCTAGAAAAACTAGGCTTTAATAAATCCACGCTTTGTGGGTCCTAGAAAAACTAGGCTTTAATAAATCCACGCTTTGTGGGTCCTAGAAAAACTAGGCTTTAATAAATCCACGCTTTGTGGGTCCTAGAAAAACTAGGCTTTAATAAATCCACGCTTTGTGGGTCCTAGAAAAACTAGGCTTTAATAAATCCTAGGTCCTAGAAAAACTAGGCTTTAATAAATCCTAGAAAAAACTTAGCTTTAATAAATCCACGCTTTGTGGGTCCTAGAAAAAACTTAGCTTTAATAAATCCACGCTTTGTGGGTCCTAGAAAAAACTTAGCTTTAATAAATCCACGCTTTGTGGGTCCTAGAAAAAACTTAACTTTAATAAATCCACGCTTTGTGGGTCCTAGAAAAAACTTAGCTTTAATAAATCCACGCTTTGTGGGTCCTAGAAAAAACTTAACTTTAATAAATCCACGCTTTGTGGGTCCTAGAAAAAACTTAGCTTTAATAAATCCACGCTTTGTGGGTCCTAGAAAAAACTTAGCTTTAATAAATCCACGCTTTGTGGGTCCTAGAAAAAACTTAGCTTTAATAAATCCACGCTTTGTGGGTCCTAGAAAAAACTTAGCTTTAATAAATCCACGCTTTGTGGGTCCTAGAAAAAACTTAGCTTTAATAAATCCACGCTTTGTGGGTCCTAGAAAAAACTTAGCTTTAATAAATCCACGCTTTGTGGGTCCTAGAAAAAACTTAGCTTTAATAAATCCACGCTTTGTGGGTCCTAGAAAAAACTTAGCTTTAATAAATCCACGCTTTGTGGGTCCTAGAAAAAACTTAGCTTTAATAAATCCACGCTTTGTGGGTCCTAGAAAAACTATTCTTTAATAAATCCTAGAAAAAACTTAGCTTTAATAAATCCACGCTTTGTGGGTCCTAGAAAAAACTTAGCTTTAATAAATCCACGCTTTGTGGGTCCTAGAAAAAACTTAGCTTTAATAAATCCACGCTTTGTGGGTCCTAGAAAAAACTTAGCTTTAATAAATCCACGCTTTGTGGGTCCTAGAAAAAACTTAACTTTAATAAATCCACGCTTTGTGGGTCCTAGAAAAAACTTAACTTTAATAAATCCACGCTTTGTGGGTCCTAGAAAAAACTTAGCTTTAATAAATCCACGCTTTGTGGGTCCTAGAAAAAACTTAGCTTTAATAAATCCACGCTTTGTGGGTCCTAGAAAAAACTTAGCTTTAATAAATCCACGCTTTGTGGGTCCTAGAAAAAACTTAGCTTTAATAAATCCACGCTTTGTGGGTCCTAGAAAAAACTTAGCTTTAATAAATCCACGCTTTGTGGGTCCTAGAAAAAACTTAGCTTTAATAAATCCACGTTTTGTGGGTCCTAGAAAAAACTTAGCTTTAATAAATCCACGCTTTGTGGGTCCTAGAAAAAACTTAGCTTTAATAAATCCACGCTTTGTGGGTCCTAGAAAAAACTTAGCTTTAATAAATCCACGCTTTGTGGGTCCTAGAAAAAACTTAGCTTTAATAAATCCACGCTTTGTGGGTCCTAGAAAAAACTTAGCTTTAATAAATCCACGCTTTGTGGGTCCTAGAAAAAACTTAGCTTTAATAAATCCACGCTTTGTGGGTCCTAGAAAAAACTTAGCTTTAATAAATCCACGCTTTGTGGGTCCTAGAAAAAACTTAGCTTTAATAAATCCACGCTTTGTGGGTCCTAGAAAAAACTTAGCTTTAATAAATCCACGCTTTGTGGGTCCTAGAAAAAACTTAGCTTTAATAAATCCACGCTTTGTGGGTCCTAGAAAAAACTTAGCTTTAATAAATCCACGCTTTGTGGGTCCTAGAAAAAACTTAGCTTTAATAAATCCACGCTTTGTGGGTCCTAGAAAAAACTTAGCTTTAATAAATCCACGCTTTGTGGGTCCTAGAAAAAACTTAGCTTTAATAAATCCACGCTTTGTGGGTCCTAGAAAAAACTTAGCTTTAATAAATCCACGCTTTGTGGGTCCTAGAAAAAACTTAGCTTTAATAAATCCACGCTTTGTGGGTCCTAGAAAAAACTTAGCTTTAATAAATCCACGCTTTGTGGGTCCTAGAAAAAACTTAGCTTTAATAAATCCACGCTTTGTGGGTCCTAGAAAAAACTTAGCTTTAATAAATCCACGCTTTGTGGGTCCTAGAAAAGCTTGTGGGTCCTAGAAAAACTTAGTTTAAAATCCACCTTGGGTCCTAGAAAACTTAGCTTTAATAAATCCACGCATTGTGGGGTCCTAGAAAAAACTTAGCTTTAATAAATCCACGCTTTGTGGGCTAGAAAAAACTTAGCTTTAATAAATCCACGCTTTGTGGTCCTAGAAAAAACTTAGCTTATAAATCCGCTTTTATTGGCTAGAAAAAATAGCTTTAATAAATCCACGCTTTGTGGTCCTAGAAAAAACTTAGCTTTAATAAATCCACGCTTTGTGGGTCCTAGAAAAAACTTAGCTTTAATAAATCCACGCTTTGTGGGTCCTAGAAAAAACTTAGCTTTAATAAATCCACGCTTTGTGGGTCCTAGAAAAAACTTAGCTTTAATAAATCCACGCTTTGTGGGTCCTAGAAAAAACTTAGCTTTAATAAATCCACGCTTTGTGGGTCCTAGAAAAAACTTAGCTTTAATAAATCCACGCTTTGTGGGTCCTAGAAAAAACTTAGCTTTAATAAATCCACGCTTTGTGGGTCCTAGAAAAAACTTAGCTTTAATAAATCCACGCTTTGTGGGTCCTAGAAAAAACTTAGCTTTAATAAATCCACGCTTTGTGGGTCCTAGAAAAAACTTAGCTTTAATAAATCCACGCTTTGTGGGTCCTAGAAAAAACTTAGCTTTAATAAATCCACCTTTGTGGGTCCTAGAAAAAACTTAGCTTTAATAAATCCACGCTTTGTGGGTCCTAGAAAAAACTTAGCTTTAATAAATCCACGCTTTGTGGGTCCTAGAAAAAACTTAGCTTTAATAAATCCACGCTTTGTGGGTCCTAGAAAAAACTTAGCTTTAATAAATCCACGCTTTGTGGGTCCTAGAAAAAACTTAGCATTAATAAATCCACGCTTTGTGGGTTCTAGAAAAAACTTAGCTTTAATAAATTCACGCTTTGTGGGTCCTAGAAAAAACTTAGCTTTAATAAATCCACGCTTTGTGGGTCCTAGAAAAAACTTAGCTTTAATAAATCCACGCTTTGTGGGTCCTAGAAAAAACTTAGCTTTAATAAATCCACGCTTTGTGGGTCCTAGAAAAAACTTAGCTTTAATAAATCCACGCTTTGTGGGTCCTAGAAAAAACTTAGCTTTAATAAATCCACGCTTTGTGGGTCCTAGAAAAAACTTAGCTTTAATAAATCCACGCTTTGTGGGTCCTAGAAAAAACTTAGCTTTAATAAATCCACGCTTTGTGGGTCCTAGAAAAAACTTAGCTTTAATAAATCCACGCTTTGTGGGTCCTAGAAAAAACTTAGCTTTAATAAATCCACGCTTTGTGGGTCCTAGAAAAAACTTAGCTTTAATAAATCCACGCTTTGTGGGTCCTAGAAAAACTTAGCTTTAATAAATCCACGCTTTGTGGGTCCTAGAAAAAACTTAGCTTTAATAAATCCACGCTTTGTGGGTCCTAGAAAAAACTTAGCTTTAATAAATCCACGCTTTGTGGGTCCTAGAAAAAACTTAGCTTTAATAAATCCACGCTTTGTGGGTCCTAGAAAAAACTTAGCTTTAATAAATCCACGCTTTGTGGGTCCTAGAAAAAACTTAGCTTTAATAAATCCACGCTTTGTGGGTCCTAGAAAAAACTTAGCTTTAATAAATCCACGCTTTGTGGGTCCTAGAAAAAACTTAGCTTTAATAAATCCACGCTTTGTGGGTCCTAGAAAAAACTTAGCTTTAATAAATCCACGCTTTGTGGGTCCTAGAAAAAACTTAGCTTTAATAAATCCACGCTTTGTGGGTCCTAGAAAAAACTTAGCTTTAATAAATCCACGCTTTGTGGGTCCTAGAAAAAACTTAGCTTTAATAAATCCACGCTTTGTGGGTCCTAGAAAAAACTTAGCTTTAATAAATCCACGCTTTGTGGGTCCTAGAAAAAACTTAGCTTTAATAAATCCACGCTTTGTGGGTCCTAGAAAAAACTTAGCTTTAATAAATCCACGCTTTGTGGGTCCTAGAAAAAACTTAGCTTTAATAAATCCACGCTTTGTGGGTCCTAGAAAAAACTTAGCTTTAATAAATCCACGCTTTGTGGGTCCTAGAAAAAACTTAGCTTTAATAAATCCACGCTTTGTGGGTCCTAGAAAAAACTTAGCTTTAATAAATCCACGCTTTGTGGGTCCTAGAAAAAACTTAGCTTTAATAAATCCACGCTTTGTGGGTCCTAGAAAAAACTTAGCTTTAATAAATCCACGCTTTGTGGGTCCTAGAAAAAACTTAGCTTTAATAAATCCACGCTTTGTGGGTCCTAGAAAAAACTTAGCTTTAATAAATCCACGCTTTGTGGGTCCTAGAAAAAACATAGCTTTAATAAATCCACGCTTTGTGGGTCCTAGAAAAAACTTAGCTTTAATAAATCCACGCTTTGTGGGTCCTAGAAAAAACTTAGCTTTAATAAATCCACGCTTTGTGGGTCCTAGAAAAAACTTAGCTTTAATAAATCCACGCTTTGTGGGTCCTAGAAAAAACTTAGCTTTAATAAATCCACGCTTTGTGGGTCCTAGAAAAAACTTAGCTTTAATAAATCCACGCTTTGTGGGTCCTAGAAAAAACTTAGCTTTAATAAATCCACGCTTTGTGGGTCCTAGAAAAAACTTAGCTTTAATAAATCCACGCTTTGTGGGTCCTAGAAAAAACTTAGCTTTAATAAATCCACGCTTTGTGGGTCCTAGAAAAAACTTAGCTTTAATAAATCCACGCTTTGTGGGTCCTAGAAAAAACTTAGCTTTAATAAATCCACGCTTTGTGGGTCCTAGAAAAAACTTAGCTTTAATAAATCCACGCTTTGTGGGTCCTAGAAAAAACTTAGCTTTAATAAATCCACGCTTTGTGGGTCCTAGAAAAAACTTAGCTTTAATAAATCCACGCTTTGTGGGTCCTAGAAAAAACTTAGCTTTAATAAATCCACGCTTTGTGGGTCCTAGAAAAAACTTAGCTTTATTAAATCCACGCTTTGTGGGTCCCAGAAAAACTAGGCTTTAATAAATCCACGCTTTGTGGGTCCTAGAAAAAACTTAGCTTTATTAAATCCACGCTTTGTGGGTCCCAGAAAAACTAGGCTTTAATAAATCCACGCTTTGTGAGTCCTAGAAAAAATTGCTTTAATAAATCCACGCTTTGTGAGTCCTAGAAAAAAATTGCTTTAATAAATCCACGCTTTGTGGGTCCTAGAAAAACTAGGCTTTAATAAATCCACGCTTTGTGGGTCCTAGAAAAACTAGGCTTTAATAAATCCACGCTTTGTGGGTCCTAGAAAAACTAGGCTTTAATAAATCCACGCTTTGTGGTTCCTAGAAAAACTAGGCTTTAATAAATCCACGCTTTGTGGGTCCTAGAAAAACTAGGCTTTAATAAATCCACGCTTTGTGGGTCCTAGAAAAACTAGGCTTTAATAAATCCACGCTTGGTGGGTTCTAGAAAAACTAGGCTTTAATAAATCCACGCTTTGTGGGTCCTAGAAAAACACGATTTGTGGGTCCTAAAATAAATTTGCTTTAATAAATCCACGCTTCAAGGGTCCTAGAAAAAATATGCTTTACTAAATTCACGCTTTAAGACTCTCCAAAAAGTAAGCTTTGTTCCTTAGTGGCCGCGATTTTTTGAAACATAAAATGTATTTATTTTTCTTTTTTTAAATATTTCCATATTTTATTAAAATTTCTTCTTTATTGCGATACGTTTTGTGTTATCACTTTTCATTCCAGCAAATTTCTTTTACGTGACTGCTAATGCAGTTTATGGTGCGAGTGTGTCAGTAGAAAGAGAGAGAGAGCGACTTAACTGCAATTTGTGGTTTTAATAGCTTGACCTAATCTGCATGTAAATGAATTGTTCACGTCTTCGTAATTAGACCACAAAAAGGGTTTCTGACAAAAGCGATATGATATAACAAGATAAAGATAAAATGGGCAGCAGTTTGTTTAAAGAGCAGTAACAGAAAGTGGGCAAACAAACAGTAGTTGGAGGAACCGAGGCGTATACATAAGTGCTAACCACAATCATACGCCCCTTCGAACAAACATACACACGCATCAATCTGATATAGTGCAATTGTTATTTGTAGCAGTATTAAGGCTGGAGCATATGAAGCGATTGAATGTCTCTCGGAAAACGGAGACATAATAATATAGCAACTCCAGCAGTCTTTTAAGTCAGCCTCTGACTTAGAGAGCCAGTCACTATATGAGTTTAAGCCGTTTAGCAAAGTTTCTTTTCTTCTTCATGAAACTTGAATTAATTAAAAATTGTGACAAAGTATTTATGTGCACTTACGTTGCTAGTAACTTTTTTACGACTATTTAATGTACTCAACACTGTTTTAAATATTTATATACATAAAGTTGTACAGGAGAAATTTTTCTTCTAATTGAAATTCACACAAATGCACATATAGTTTCGCAGCCAGTACCTTTACTGTAACCAAAGTAGTTTGGTGTATTTAACATTAAGTAGATATTGACGTTTTTAATTGAAACGTAAGCAGCTGTTGCAGAAAATTTTAATTTCTGCAACTTTGTTTAAGAGTTTACATTTTTTATTTTTCAGCATAAAGTTCAGTTCATTTAGTTATTTTAATGTAAAGGTTGCAAGTTAGTCACAATATGGCGGGATGTGAATGAAATTCAAATGATGCTGTTTATTGGGGCGTGTACTTAGCGGCAGTAGTTATACGCAATACAGATCCAACAATAATGTTTTAGGTTAGTTTAGGTTTAGGATGCGCAGCTGCCGTGCTGGCAGCCACTCCACTCGGAGACCTTGAGGTCCATTGTGATCATCCTGACTATTGAAGTATATGTGTTGTGTGTGATGATGTTGTTGTGATATGATGTGGGTTTAAGTCGGCTATTGATGAAGTGATTATAGATGCGGCTATATGGTGAAGTGTGAATGTAGATGGTGATGATGTGAAGTGGAAGTGTGATATGTTGTGTGTAATGGATGAGGTTGTATGATGTTACGTGTGGTGATGATGGTGTACAGGAGTCATGAGCTGTGATGTATGTTCTGAATGTTGCCCTTTGTCTGCATATGATGATACAAGGCTATTGATGATGATGAAGTGTGCGGTTGTGGATTTTATGGATAGATGATGGATAGTGTTGAAAAGAAGATTCACTGTAGATGTGTAGCGGAAAGTGTGATGTGTTTCTTTCTATGTGCGGGCATGTATTATGTTGCGTAACTACAGATTGTGGTGATGTGTGACTGATGGGTATATGGTGATTTGTGCATACGGTGTACGGTGGTGCGTGAGTGCTGATGGTGTAGTGTGTTTTTTGCTATGGGCGATGCTGTACGATGTTACGAGACTGCAGATTGTATTCTGAATGGTGCTGTGGGCCTGCAGATGATGATGATATGGTGAGCTAAGTGGGAGGAGATTGTGGATTAGGTTGGAAAGATGGAAAGGAGGGAAGGAGAAAGTGATAAGACAAAAGAGACAAGAATAAGAAGGATGAGTAATTGTGAAGGAGAGTAGCAGATTGTTTTAAGAAGAAAGAGATTATTTTTCTATACTGTGCTAAGCCTGTTCTGACCCGCCCCAGAGCCACTTTAGACTCTTGCAGTAAACCACCAGGATAGTAGGGTCAATGGAGGAGAAGTAAGACAGAGAGTCAATCACGTGTACACCAAATAGTCTATGCCTTTTGATCATCAGTCTAGGACATCTACATAAAAGGTACTCGATTGTCTCCGTTTCCTCCTCATCCTCACATAGCCTACAGTACTCAATGTTGTTATCATCCCACTTACAAGTCAAAGATCTTATTCTACAGTGGCCGGTTATGACCCCTGTAACGATTCTGATTCCCGACTTGCAAAGTGAGAGAAGGGACGCAGTTCTACGCCCTGAGATTGCCGGCCAGATTGACTTCGACACCTTGCAACCAGGTGCGTCTTGCCAAATTCTTACGGTTTTCTCTTCATAGAACTGGCAGAGTTTGCCGAGAAAGTAGCAGAGCGGTGGCTTGACATAGTCCTCTACCATAAGGTCAGAGGACTGGGAGCCTCGCCTTGCTAATTCATCAACAATCTCATTCCCTTCAACATTGCAGTGCCCTGGAACCCAACAAAGGTTGCCGCTTAAATTGCAAGTTTTTAAGATGGACCTACATTTTTGAACGATCTTAGATTTAATAGTGTAGGATCCTAACGCCTTAAGGGCAGCCTGACTATCTACATAGACTGTAACTGTCCTGCCTGCGTTGTCCGTCATTCCTGCTACTAATTCTAAGGCCTTCAATACTGCGAAGACTTCAGCCTGGAAAACACTGCAATTTGCATTAAGCTTGAACGAGCGTTTAATGTTTAGCTCTTCGCAGTACACCCCCGCTCCAGTACCTACATCCATCTTCGAACCATCAGTAAAGATGGAAAGGCTATCGGGTAGTGGTCTGCCATGCTCCCATTCACTTCTATCAGGGATAATCACCTTCGCTACATCGAAATCCAGTGAAGGCGAAATGTAATCGGTTACACTCCCCCCAACCCTTAGTCCGATCTGACTGCTTAGCTGTTGTAAAATGCTAGCATGTCCAGACCCTGAAGAGCGCCACTGGTTAAGCTCCTTGAGCCTCAAGGCACTACGGGATGCTTGGTACTGAACAAGAATATCCAGAGGCTGGATGTTCAGCACTGCATTCAGTGCTGCCTGAGGGGTGCTCTTCACTGCTCCTGTAATTAGCATTGAAGCAGATCTTTGCACAGTAGTTAACCTAGACAAGTTTGGCTTGCTGTTCAGGGCCTGCCACCAAACAAGACATCCATAGGTCAAAATTGGGCAGACCACTGTCATAAACAACCAGTGAATCACATGCGGTCTCAAACCCCAACTTTTACCTATGGAGTTCTTACAGGAGTAGAGTGCAACTAGACCCTTCTTAGTGCGCTCCTCTGTGTTCCTTTTCCATCTGAGACGATGGTCAAGAATCACTCCCAGGTACTTCGCTTCCTTAGAGAGATTTAGCCGTACTCCATCCAGCGTTGGTGGTACGAACTCGGCGGTTTTCCTTATTCGGGTAAAGAGCACCAGCTCTGTCTTAGCCGGATTCACACCAAGGCCATTGATGTGCGCCCAGCGTGAGAGTTTGGCAAGTGCTCCCTGCATTAGATCAGACAATGTAGACAAAAATTTCCCACTAATGAGGATGACTACATCATCCGCATAAGCAACTACCTTAGTTCCTAGTTTGTCGAAATCAGTGAGTATCCCATTTATCACCAGTAACCAGAGTAAGGGAGACAGAACTCCCCCCTGAGGAGTGCCTCTGGTAACAGATCTCCTGATGGAGCTCTCCCCAATATTAGAATTGATTAGCCTGCTTCTAAGCATGCTATCGATCCAGTTTATTAGGATAGAGGGGACACCCAATGATTCTAGAGAAGAATGAATGGATTCGAGTTTCACATTATTAAAGGCGCCCTCTATATCCAGAAAGGCTGCCAGAGTGAAATTCGAATCATTCAGATTTTTCTCTATGTACCCTACGACACTATGTAGCGCTGTTTCTGTCGATTTCCCTTTAATATAAGCATGCTGTGAGTTGCTTATAAGGTCTTGGCCTATGAAAGTTCTTATTTCTAAATCCAATAACCTTTCTAAAGTCTTCAAAAGGAAGGAGGAGAGACTAATCGGCCTGTAGTCCTTCGGCAACGAGTGACTTGGTTTCCCAGCTTTGGGAATATAGGTCACTGTTACCTCCTTCCACAGTGCCGGAATGTGCGATAGTCGTAGACATGCCCTAAAAATCTTCTGAAGAATGATTATCAAGACGGCAGGTGCGTTTTGGAGCATCGCTGGGATAATACCATCCGGTCCCGAAGACTTGTAGGGCTGAAAAGTGCTAATCGCCCATGAGATTCTGTGATAGCTTACTATCCTGTCGACAAGTGCCAACTCCTCTGAGGTGTGGGTCCTCCTCGTGTTCACACCGGGTTTACTCGAGCAGGCATCCTCGCTCCCAGGGAAGTGGGTTCCTGTTAGCAGGTCTAAAGTCTCTAGAGCGGAGTTAGTCCAGGTACCGTCATTCCGCTTGATGCTCCCAATGGGCTTAGGATCCTTTGAGATCACCTTACGGAATCTAGCTGCTGCATTAACCCCCTCTATAGACTCACTAAAGCTAATCCACGAATTTCTCTTAGCCTTCCTGATTTCACTTTTATACCTATTGAAGCCCTCTCTATAGAGATCCCAATCGGCATCAACTTTAGTGTTATTAGCTTTATTATAAGCTTTCCGGCTATTCTTCCTAAGTTTGGCTAACTCTTCGTTCCACCAAACTGGTTGAGTTCTCCTACCAGGATAAGATAATGGGCAAGACTTCTCATAGCAGCCCTTGAGGACACGTGTAAGATCTACAACTTGGCCATCTAATTCCTCCGTTGTGCGTGGTTCAGAGAACTCGCCCAACCACGAGGAAACAAGGGAGTTGTAGTATTCCCAGTTTGTCCTCCTTGGGTTTCGATGAGGCGGTTGCCGTTTACACTCATAGCAGACTCGAAAGTGTATCGCCCTGTGGTCCGAAAAGGAGCACTCTTCCGATACTCTCCAGCCTACTATGGATGTATCTTCCATATTTGTAAGGGTTAAGTCAATGACTTCCTCCCTTACCCTATTATGGAAGGTGGCAGTATTACCCCTATTACATACTCGCAGATTATTAGCTAAAATAAAATCGAATATGGACTCACCTCTCGCATTGGTGTTACTGCTTCCCCAGTGGAAGTGATGAGCATTCGCATCACAGCCCATCACTAACCTGCAAATGCCCGTAGTCTCCTCCACCAGTCTGCGCACCAATCCGTTTGGTGGGTCGGGTGCATCATACGGCATGTAGACCGAGGCTAGTACCAAAGCCCTACCGGTATCTTCGTCTAGCCTCACTACAGTCGTATCGCCATCGCTGTAATTGTAGAGTTGAATAAGATTAAGACTTTTCTTGGCTACAATACAGGTTCTTACCTTCTCACCATTATTGGCGAAGAATAGTGAGAAGCGCTTATCGTTTAGTCCAGAAACCCTATTTTTGTATAAATAGGGTTCCTGGACCAAAGCGATATCTATTTCAGAAACTGTGAGGGAGAGGAGGAGTTCAGCAGCCGCAGCCTTGCAATGATGCAGATTAATCTGCACCACTCGCAGGCCATGCTGCTGAACAACCTCACTGCGACTTCGGGATCCGGAAACGGAGTCCACCAGAACCGAAGTACAGCACTCCCCCACAGTTTCTGATGTAGTTAGCACTCTCACTATCTATGGTGAATCTCATCACCATGCCTTCTCCTTCTCTGAAGAAGTTCAGCAACCTCCAATCGTCGATGAAGAGACCTCTATTCTGCTTTCTGATCATCTTCATGACCTCCTCCACGTCAGAGTCTGGAGGGGGGACCCATGTTGTGGCTACGATCCTTCGAGGTATCTCTTCCACAGGAACCGCGGCCAGCCTGCAGCCCTCCCAGAGCTCACCAGCGCCCTCGATCGTCTGGATGAGAAAGTCCTTAGATTCCTCGTCCTGACAATAGAGGACTTTGATGCCCCTATGAGCGACTGCCCGGCCAAAGCCGGTCTTCCTGGCGTCTACCTCGTCGGACGTTATGATCTTCCTAAGAAGACGTTCCACCTCTATCCAGTGTGAATCGCTGATCCTCCCATCCAGATCAGCTCTATCAATAACCGCTACTATGACTTAGGGAAAAAATTATATAAATATTAAAACAGTAAAAGAGAGAGAGATGTTAACTCGAAAATTTCGAAAAAATATTTTTTCAATACCTGGATTATTTAAAGAATATTTTATGACGAGGCAACAAAACCTGGATTTTTTAAAGAAAAATTTTTCAAGATCCCCCGAAACGTGGATTTTTTTGAAGAATATTTGTACAAGTGCCTAAAAGACTTGGATTTTTAGAGAATATTTTTTCCAATGCCTATTTTTCCAACGACTTTCAAGACGTGGATTTTTTAAAGATTATTTTTCCTACGACCCTAAAGACGTGAACTTTTTAAAGATTATTTTTCCAACGACCCTTAAGGCGTGGATTTTTTTAAAGAATATATTTTCAACGACCCTAAATGCGCCGATTTTTTAAAGAATATTTTTCCAACGACCCTATAGGCGTGGATTTTTTAAGGAATATTTTTACAACGACCCTAAAGGCGTGGATTTTTTAAAGAATATTTTTCGACCGACCCTAAAGGCGTGGATTTTTTAAAGAATATTTTTCCAACGACCCTTAGGGCGTGGATTTTTAAAAGAATATTTTTCCAACGACCCTTAAGGCGTAGATTTTTTAAAGAATATTTTTCCAACGACCCTAAAGGCGTGGATTTTTTAAAGAATATTTTTCCAACGACCCTAAAGGCGTGGATTTTTTAAAGAATGTTTTTCCTACGACCCTAAAGGCGTGGATTTTTTAAAGAATATTTTTCCAACGACCCTAAAAACGTGGATTTTTTAAAGAATATTTGCCAACGACTTTCAAGACGTGGATTTTTTAAAGAATATTTTTCATACGACCCTAAAGACGTGGATCTTTTAAAGAATATTTTTCATACGACCCTAAAGACGTGGATCTTTTAAAGAATATTTTTCATACGACCCTAAAGACGTGGATTTTTTAAAGAATATTTTTCATACGACCCTAAAGACGTGGATTTTTTAAAGAATAATTTTCCAACGACTTTCAAGACGTGGACTTTTTAAAGAATATTTTTCCAACGACTTTCAAGACGTGGATTTTTTAAAGAATATTTTTCCAACGACTTTCAAGACGTGGATTTTTTAAAGAATATTTTTCCAACGACTTTCAAGACGTGGATGTTTTAAAGAATATTTTTCCAACGACTTTCAAGACGTGGATTTTTTAAAGAATATTTTTCCAACGACTTTCAAGACGTGGATTTTTTAATGAATATTTTTCCAACGACCCTCAAGACGTGGATTTTTAATGAATATTTTTCCAACGACCCTCAAGACGTGGATTTTTTAATGAATATTTTTCCAACGACCCTCAAGACGTGGATTTTTTAATGAATATTTTTCCAACGACCCTCAAGACGTGGATTTTTTAATGAATATTTTTCCAGCGACCCTCAAGACGTGGATTTTTTAATGAATATTTTTCCAACGACCCTCAAGACGTGGATTTTTTAATGAATATTTTTCCAACGACCCTCAAGACGTGGATTTTTAAATGAATATTTTTCCAACGACCCTCAAGACGTGGATTTTTTTAATGAAAATTTTTCCAACGACCCTTAAGACGTGGATTTTTTAATGAATATTTTTCCAACGACCCTCAAGACGTGGATTTTTTAATGAATATTTTTCCAACGACCCTCAAGACGTGGATTTGTTAATGAATATTTTTCCAACGACCCTCAAGACGTGGATTTTTTAAAGAATATTTTTCCAACGACTTTCAAGACGTGGATTTTTTAAAGAATATTTTTCCAACGACTTTCAAGACGCGGATTTTTTAAAGAATATTTTTCCAACGACTTTCAAGACGTGGATTTTTTAAAGATTTTTTTTTCAACACCCCTCAAGACGTGGATTTTTAAAGATTTTTTTTTCAACACCCCTCAAGACGTAGATTTTTAAAATTTTTTTTTCAACACCCCTCAAGACTTGGATTTTTTAAAGATTTTTTTTTCAACACCCCCTTAAGACGTAGATTTTTAAAATTTTTTTTTCAACACCCCTCAAGACGTGGATTTTTTAAAGATTTTTTTTTCAACACCCCTCAAGACGTAGATTTTTAAAATTTTTTTTTCAACACCCCTCAAGACGTGGATTTTTTAAAGATTTTTTTTTTCAACACTCGAAAAAATCAACGGGTTCCAACCAAATTTTGGGTATCGTAATATATTGCCCAAACTTAATTTAAGTTCGGGTACCTCCCCAACAAAAGTTCTAAATTTTTCTGTAAAATGGTTTGGACGTTAATTTTTGAAGAGAACGATCGATTTGGTCCAAACTTTGTATTATTCCTTCCAGCCATAGTTAGGGCTCAAATATGGACTATATCGGTGCACTCCTTCGGGTACCTTCCACACAAAATTCGGATAACCATAGAACTTTTTCAAATATTTTTTTCCAAACCTTGTCTAACGTTATTTAATATGTACCTATTTCGAGTTCTCTATGAATCAGAAGTTTGCTTGTGCTTTAAAGCAAATTCGGGATTATGTGATTTTTTCAGTGGCTGAGGTTATATCTCCGTCAGCACCACTGACTGATACTTTCTTACTTGTTTTAAGAATATTTTTTCAAAAGCACTAAAAGCGTGGGTTTCTTAAGCAATATTCCTCCGAGAAAAAAAAAACAAAAAGACCATATTTGTTCCCAACATACTTCTATGCGTATACATATTGACGTCATTAATACGCATCCTATTCCCACGACGATAATCCTATTTTTTCGTGAACAGAAATTTAGGCTATTAGAAACGCAGCACCATAAATACACACACAAACATATATTACACTTCTTATGTTTGAATGTGGCCCACGCTCATGCATACCATTCATATTTCTCTAGTTCAAAACTTTTATAAGATTTATGTTCAAAGCGAGATTTTGGTAAGTTTTTGGAGAAAATTTTGTAAGTTTTTCATGGCAATTCTATGGAATTTGATAAATGTTTAAATATTCAACTAAAAACAGAAACAATGGAAACTTTTCTCTTGCGAATTGGAAAACTAAGGAAATTAAGCACTATTCATAATACCAACGGAATTTATAAAAGGAAATATCTTAATGGGAAATTGCAACAAAAAACTAATTCCTCAACATTTATAAATGGACAAAGAAACGATTAAAAGTTTGGCAATAAATCTCTTGATTATGGCAAATTTTTAAAAGATTTGAATAGTTTTGGCGGAAATCACAGGGCATATGATTAACGATAGCATGTATACAAAACATTGAACAAGGGTGTAAAAAACTATATTTCTTCTTATGAATATGTTAATAAAATGAGAAAGCTATTGGGAAATAAAATGCCAAAAAAATATCTCAAGTTGGTACCAGGAGTTTTAAGAGCCCATTAGCCTATAAACGTTTAAATAAACTCTTTCCCTTGAAAAGACACATATTGTGAAAATATTGCCACCTTGAGGCATGAATGTTGTATTTATGCAAGGAATTAAACTTTTCAAGAACAAGGGTCGTATGATTACTGGCACAACGTATACGTTACAAAGTACACAGTGCTAAATTCTCCAAGCCTTGATAACTAATATTTTTAAGAATATTGTTTTCAGGAACCTTAAACGGAAGTCGAAACGTTAATTTTTTAATTGAAAGCAAACTAAAGACTTTTAAAAGGGCTAAAGACATTTGAACGCCAGGATTTTTCCTGGAATAAGAATTTTACACAGACTTATCAGAATTTTTACATGTTCAAGTCATACTGACACAAACTTTGACTAAAAATAAGATTTAAACAATAACGCGTATACTTTTTTGCAGAGGATTTAGATGACCATTGAACGTGTGACTACTGGCAGCACGTATGCCTCACCATGAATCCAATGAAATAAGTTCCCTATTGTGGGAGAACTCATTCAAAAATGAGTGTTTAGCCATTATTTACTACGAACTAGTTTAGTTAGTTTCCTTTCCGTAGCCAAAATTCAGCTGTACAATAAAATCAACCTTAGATTGCTTTGAACTTTGATCTAAGCTCTGTTACAGAATTACAACTCAAATTAAACACGGACAAGAAAACCATAAAAACTCATTCAAGAACATGAAATATCTTTCATTTCACGGCCTTTTGATGCATTCATAAATTGCTTTGATGACATTGTTTGCATGTTGTTCATATTGTTCTAGGAAGAAATGTGTTCCCGAAAAGAAATGATAAGGAAACATTTGTTTGCCCTAAACAGTAAATAAAAAAAAACAGGAAACGAAAAAGTGCTGCTACCACGAATATGTAAGAAGAAAATGCTTCATTATGTTGTATTCCTTTCAAAACTCTTTTTTAAACATTGCAATCAAAAACCAGTTTCGTTTTTGTCTACATACAGCTGTAAATGGTAATCAATCCGTTGGATGGCAAACCTTTACCAAATGGAAAGAAAAAAAAAAAAACCATCAAAAATTCTTTGCAAACATCAAATATCTTTCATTTCATGGTATCGGCTAGTAATTTTTGTATACGGTTTAATGTATGTTATTGCTTCACTGGAAATTCTGGAATATGGTTTCAACACTTAGTTGTGTTTTTAAAATAAAGACATTATTCTCAACAAGACCATAGTTCATATGAAACAACAAATGCATTTAATTCAAACACGAATTTTTTTGTTCAACAAAGACGGATTTTTTCAAAAAAAAAAAAGGGATTTATTAAAAAATATGTGAACATTTTATTCAAGAAAACATGAGTTTTTAAAGAATATTTGTTTTTTTCACAATAAATGTTTAAAGCGATAAGTTTTCACAAATGTAGATTTTTTACACAATATTTTTCCCAAAAAAACCTGTATTTTTTACACATTATTTTCTCCAAAAAACTTGAATTTTTCACAATCTATATATGGCGAAAAACAAAAAATGCAATTCCACTTGAAAAAAAATAAAAAATTTTTTGCGAGCACATGTACAATTTTTGGCATAGTTAAGAAAAAAAAATCTGGTTTCAAATCTGTTCGCGTTCACAAAATTGGACGATGCGCGCAAAACGTTGTAGCGGTTTTTATTCTCATATAAAGTAAACATATTTAAAAATATCTTATTTGTTGTTATGAGAAAATGTATGCATAAATCGTTAACAGCATTCCATATCTGTTCGTAGATGTTTAAATAGTTATTAAATTTATTATTATTTTCGCGGAAAATCAACAAATAATAAAAAATTTTAAAGTATATCCAAATTATACTGTCCCAGAGTCCGTACAAACAGGGACGTACGCAGGGGGGGGGGGGCACAGGGGGCCCGTGCCCCCCGAAATGGTTTGGTCCGACAAAATTTTTTAAGCTACTTTAACAAATTATTACGAAATTACAAATTATTCTCTAAAATAGTTTTTGTTTTTAAAATTTCAAATGAAAACTTATATTGTTCTGAAGGTTCTGTACTGAAAATGTAATTTGTCAACAAGTTGTATAAGAAATACATATTTAAAATTTGTTTGTTTGACTACTCTTTTTAGAGAAACTTCCAGTAAAACTGAATTCCTTCTTTATGCCATGCCAGTGTTTTGGAATTCTGTAATGAATACAAAGGTCTTGAGGCTTTAAACTCATTTTGTATTCAAAACGATTACAAATTCAGTATTGTGCGGATTAGAAGTGCATAAAATGAAATGTCTATTGGACAATATGTATGACATATCAAGGGTTTTCAGTGGAGTATATCTCGAAATCCAGTTAGAAAATTGTTTTACTGCCTTAATCAAAATTTTGTATTCATATTTCATATCAACTTGTTGCTAAACAGTGGGATAAAATAATGGAGAAAATTGTATTGTTGTGCATTATAAAGTGATAATATCTGCTATAAATAACATATCTGCTATAAATGTAGCTGAAAACAACCGTAAACGAAATTAATGCTCAATTTTTGGTTATATGGTATTGTATTAAAATCTGCTCTTATAGTACGTTTATATATAACCGGTAACTGGGTTTCAAATGTCAATTCCATTGCGTATAAATCAAATAAATCCTCATTAAGAAGGTTAACCCTGCAAAAGGCTATAATATAAACATGGCCTTATTTGTATTGTATATCACGGTGCTCTTGAACCATCTTTAAATGAAAGAAGCTTATATGAGAAAATCAAAAAACAAAAAAATCGAATTTTTAGGGTTTTTTAGGTTTTGACGGTTTTGCTGGGAAAACACAAGCCCTATCAAAATGGAACCAAAAGAAATGTTGTAGGAGTGAAAATTCTCTACAATATTGTTCGTATATGATATTTTCGTATGTTTTACCATTTTATAAAACAATGTCATGACTACAATTTCCCAACTTAAACTTATATAACACAAAAATGGTGCAACCGAGTAAAAAAATTACGAACCCTAATCTTGTAGAGAATTTTCACAGCTAAACGATTTTCTGTAGTCCCATTTCGATAAGACTTACTGTTTAGAAGCAAATCGTGAAAACCTAACAAAAAACCCTAAAAATGTGACCTGAACTTCTATATCTCAAAAATGGTAAAACCTAGGAACAAATCAAACTAATTTTCAAAGTTACAACATTATCTTTAGCCCCGATAGGACTTGCGGTTTCCAAGCAAAATCGTCAAAACCTAAAAAAATTGAACTTATTTAAAATTCCCTACAACGTTTTTATTTCTTGTTTATGTATTTTTCTCATCTCATCAACTTCCCAGTTGTAAGCTCCTTTCATTTAACGGTGGTTCAAGAGCACCGTGGTATTGATCATCAAAATCAAACCTCATCGATCAAAATGTACCTCATCGAAATAATATTCTTAGACTAATCATGTATTTTGACGAAACCCACGTCAAACAATTTGGAGTCGATTTATCCCAGTTCGTCCGTCTGTCTGGCTCGTGCCCATTATAACTCTCGAACAGAGTTGGTCCAAATTTTGGATCTCGCAATATTTTGTACAAACTTCCTTGTTTATATCAAAGCCACTCAGACTGATGATCCCCTACATATTGATGACCTGTGTAAATTAAATCAGTTTTTTTCGACCATGCGATAATAATAATACCACTGAGCAAAATTAATTTCGTCTCTAAGTTAGCCGAGCCCTACTGTCGCACTGTCCTTGAGATCTACAATTTGTTAATCGCCTTTACAAACCTACCCATTCATTCATCTACTTCCAAACTTCCACTTGTCTGTCAAACCATTGCCTTAATTTTATTCCACGATGTCTATATCAAATGAAATGTTCATCAACGGTTCCAAAGACTCCACAAAAAGCCTCATTCAAATACTAGGGAAACAAAAATCGGGTTTACGTATCTGCCACATTAATGCCCAAAGTCTGTCCAATAAAATGGATGAATTTCGTTACATATTCGAAAATTCTGCTGTGGATATTGTCTGCGTGTCGGAAACCTGGTTCAACTCAATTACTCCTGACATATTGGTACGAGTTAATGGTTACAAAGTGTTTCGAACTGATAGATCGACTCATGCTGGAGGTGTAGCAATTTATGCGAAGACAAACATTCAATGTAAGATATTAAGTCAGTCTACAAGTGAGGATCGTATTGAACATCTCTTTACCGAAATTACTATTAATGGCAATAAACTGTTCCTGGCTTGTATCTATAGGCCCAAGCATAACATTAAGTATGACGATTTAATTGCTCTACTTGGGGATTTCACAGTACATTACTCAGATGTTGTAATCACAGGAGATCTCAACTGTAACTTACTGAAGCCTAATAATTTCGTAACGTCTTTGAATTCTATTGGCTTATTTGTGGTAAACTCAAATACACCTACGCACTTTTCTCAAACTTGCAATACACTGCTAGATCTCTTCATTGTCGACAGAACAGACAAGGTTTTATTGTACGACCAGTTGTCAGCCCCATGTTTCTCAAGACATGACCTCATCTTCATGACATACGAATTTAATATGGTTTTTGAAGAAGTTACCGAAAAATACTATGATTTTAAACGAATTAATATACCACAATTGGAAATTGTCGTTGCTTATACGGACTGGGATGAGATCTATTGCAATAGATCTTGTGACGATCAACTCTCGTGCCTACAAAATAAAATATCCTTGCTTTTTGATAAACACGTACAGCTACGAACTGTTAAAACCAAGCAGCGTGAATCATGGTTCAATGACAATATTAAAAAACTTATTGACACAAGAGATAAACTGTATATGCGTTGGAAGCGTTACAAGATATCCTCATTCCACGATGAGTATAAAGCTGCAAGGAAACAAGCTACGAAACAAATTCAACGAGCAAAATCTATTTTTTATCATAAAAAATTTAACTCTGCTATAGATTCCCAGCAGAAATGGAAAATCATCCGGGAAATTGGCATAGGCAAATCGAAAAACCAATCTCTTGGATCGGAAATTGATGTTGAGACATTGAACCAGCAGTTTGTGGACCTCATTCCGACATCAGGTATATCGAGTCCCACTTTTCCTCAATCGGACGATGCTCAAACAATATCACAATCTAGTTGGAATATGAACAGTGAACTCACTAACGTGCTTGAATTTAACTGCGTCTCTCCACCTGAAGTCCTCTCCTCATGCATATCAGTTAAATCAAATGCTATGGGAACTGACATGTTGCATCCAAAATTTGTCAAACTACTCCTGCCTTATATTCTTAACCACATAACACACATTTTCAATACAATCATCACGACAAGTACATACCCCAATACGTGGAAACATGCCAAAGTTATTCCAATCCTCAAAGCCAACAAAGAATATAGGCCAATTGCTATTTTACCCTTTCTTTCAAAAGTGTTCGAGAAAATTATACACGAGCAAATTACGCACCACATTCAACTTCATAACTTATTGTTTGAACGTCAATCTGGCTTCAGGCCCAACCACAGCTGCATAACAGCACTAATGGATGTGTCTGAATGTATAAGGAATAAGATTGATTCTGGAAATATAACGTTCTTAGTTCTGTTGGATCACTCGAAGGCATTCGATTGTGTAAACCATAATATTCTTTGCTCAAAACTGAAATCACTGTTTCGTTTTTCTGATACCTCTGTTCGACTCATTAGTTCATACCTGCAATACAGAACCCAATCTGTCTACTGCAATCATAAAGTGTCAAATGCTTTGATAATTAAGAGAGGTGTTCCTCAAGGATCGATTCTGGGACCCCTCTTTTTTTCAATGTATATACAAGATCTTCAAGACCACATTTCACACTCAAAGTTCCATGTTTATGCTGATGACGTGCAGCTATACCTAAGTAGCCCCAAATCTGAAATTCAATCGCTAACGGCCATGTTGAACGAGGATTTACTTAATGTTTACGAGTGGGCCAGAAACAATGATTTATTCCTAAATCCTGCTAAGACTAAATGCCTAATACTAAGCAAATCTAAACTTGCACAGTCCCTTGTTTGTCACGATATTATATTAAACAACCAATCAATTAGCATCGTAAATGAAGTGAAAAACCTGGGAGTAATGTTTAACAATCGTCTTAAATGGCACAATCACATACAATTTACCACAGGGAAAGTATTTGGAATGCTAAGAACACTCTACGCCTGCCAACGTTTCACACCACTACACATCAGGACACTTCTTGCCAAAACATATCTTGTGCCACAACTACTGTATGGATGCGAATTATTTGCATCATGCGACAAAAAGAGCCACGACCGCCTAAACGTTGCATATAATGCTATTTTGAGATACGTTTACTGCTTACGGCGGCGCGACAGTACCTCCCCAATCTCACATAAACTGTACGGAGTTACCTTCGACAATCTTCTCAAAATTAAAGTTCTAACATTACTTCACAAGATCATATATACAATGGAACCAAGGTATCTCTTCGACTACTTACAATTCGCTCAGTCACCCAGAGGGAAAAAACTGATTATACCACGGCACCAATCCAAGGTCTCTGACTGGCATTTCTACATATACTCTGCTAAACTTTGGAACCAACTACCAGATAACATCCAACTCCAAGGCAATGCATCAATATTTAAATCAACACTTTACCGAATGTTTGGACCGACATAACTTCATCGTTCACTGTTTTCATCTTCATTTCATTCTAATTATCGTACCCTAATCTATCTGAACGATTTCTTTAATTATTCATTGCAATATTTCCAAATATTTATTTCAGTTATCTCAACAATGTACTTTTGTTCCAATTATTATTACATTTACAGTTTATATTGTAGAGTATAATCTTAAGAAATATATTTTCTGCTTGTAACACATTTATAAAAATACTAACCCACACTGTCAATTATAACACTTCGGTGTTGTTGTGTGGGGTACTAATAAATAAATCAAATCAAAATCAAATCAAATCACCAGACTTCAAAATGCTTCCCTAAAATCTTGAGCAAAGTCTAATTCGATTTTTTGAGACCTAAAGTAGTTTCAAATATGGATTATATCGGTTCACTCCTTCAGGTGCCTCCAACACAAAATTTCAATTATCCGATTTGACCGAAACTATAAACATTTGGGACAACATCTTCGGATATATGTATCCCTCACAAAAGTTCAACATCAATGTAGTTTAAGGGATGTTCGAGGAGCCATTACACATGTTGACCAATGGTACTTCTTGCGGTCTTGTTTACAGCGATATTGTATTTTTAGTCTCTAAATCTTACGTCGACCGACTAAATTGAATTCGAAAATTAGGTCCACTTCCAAAATGGACTAAATCAGCCGATTCTTTCGGTTATCGTCTGTACAAAAGTGCACAACTTTCATCGAAGTCACATTTTTGAGCACAACATAAATATTTATTCGTAACGCCAACAATCGTTAAGTTGTACACCCCAAATGTTTCGAAATTATTTATAGAAAAAAATTGGCTATATTTAAAGTCTCAACTCACCCAGGCTGAGGGTATATCCCTGTAGGCAAACCCGACTCTTACTTTTTACTTGCTTTCAAGAAAACAAAAGTTATGAATTTTCATAAGTTTGTCTCCGCTGTGCCGACAGAAGTGATTGGTCGTTGGAAAGTTCTTAAGGTCATCGAGTGCATAAACATATAGTCATACAATTAAGATAGAAATAAGCGGGAACAATAGCCATTGATGTATCAAATGGAGTTTTTCGACTTAACCTATTTTTTGGGAATTTAGCTAAAATGTTGCCGAGTTTTTTAGAGGTATTTTTTCGACCATGTTTTTCATAGTCTCAAACAGTACTGCGAGTTGGATTCGGAGTCAATAAGTCGTAGATTGCATCGCCCGGCTCCTGATGATTTTTTTATTTTTTTAATGTAATTTTCTGAATTTTTAGTCGGCTTTGACGAACTTTATCACTTCAGGTAAAATAGTGAAGTTTTGCTGTTTTTTTTGCAGTTAAAGAATATTATTTTCTTACAATAATACAAAACTTTTTTAATGACACTGATGTTAGTGTGTGATATATGTACTTTAAAGAAAAATCGGCTTTATGTTCGGAACGAACTGTTTATATACTCCAAACACTACATATATCTATTCGACATATTCGCGAATGCAATCCCTGTGTTCGAACGTGGATCGTTTTGTACCACTTTTTGCTTGGAAGTTCTCCCACCAAAAGGATTTCCAAAATCCATATTACAGACGATATTTTTAAAAACTATGCTCGTATTATAGAAAATCTTTCGAAAGATATTCGCTGCGGGATTTAGAACGCAAAATGCCAAATAAGAGGTAATGTGGTTGAAAATTCTGGGATACACCAAGACGTACATCTATATGGGTAATATTCATTTGAAAATATTTTTAGTTATTACTTCAATTCTGTTGGAGAATTTGGTTAAAAACTTTTGTATGGAGACTATACCGAACGTTGTGTGATATGGTTTATTTTCAATTATAAACATCCAAGGACTAATATATTATAATCAGTTCCAAATTTCAATCTTGTATCTAAAATATTGTGATCTCTCTCTGCTGAATTTATATACTTTGTGGCAATACTGAATATACATAAAATCAACTAAAAGCCCTTTAAAATAGCTTTACGTAACGATACACAACATTTTTAATTTTCATGATTTTTGGTCAAGTTGGGCCCCCCCCGAAATGAAATCCTGCGTACGTCCCTGCGTACAAACCCTCAAAAAATAAATTAAAAAATATAGAGATTGGGTACATAAATTGCATATTACAGCAACAACAAAAGGGAAAAACTTATTGTTGGAAAATATTGTTGCAAATATATTTTTTGGTTTAATTCGAAAAATTATAAAAAATATTTAAGAGTTCTCCAACTATTTCGCTAAAATCCCATACAATAATTAATGTGTACTGCTAAAACTTCATCAATAAATATGGTTTACAGTCGTGAAAGCTTATTTGCTTACTGTGATAACTTATAAGGATAGAAAATTAAGAGTAATATTGAAATTACAATCATTCAAAAAATGTGGAAATTAAAAGCCTTTTATTCGCGAATTATTTAAAATCAGTTGATGCGCATCCGTTTTTAGATACAGGGAATCAATCTCTTTCAATATCTATGCCTATTTCGATGTTTCACTCAGCGGTCAAAGTGTGCCGCCAGTTGCATCACACAATGCAAAAAACCTTAAAGTGGGTAAAAATCCCGCAATTTGCATACGATTTTGATGCGCATCCGGTTTCAGTAGCACCCATCAAAAATACGTCAATATACATATATTTCAAATAGATTCTTCAAGAACCGCGGATGTGCCTCCACATTCTATTTTTGGTAAAAACCCATATTACTCGCGAATCTCCGTAATTTATGACACGCGTTTTCGCAAATATTATAATCGCGTATAAAGGATTCCATTTACGTTAAAAATTAAAAAAAAAATCGCGGTTTAGTACGCGGATTTGTCAAAATAAATTTTTGCTGATTTTCCTAGTTTCAGGGTATCTATATCCGCGGTTTTAGTGGATGGATTCAATCGCGGATTGGCTCATTAGATCCGTCGCGTAAAAAAACTAAATTCACGCGGGGTACAAAGGAAATTGAATGGCACTAGTAAATAAACGCAAAAAACGCTGGGTTTTTGAAAAATCGAACTAGAAAGGTAAGAAAAGTACAAAATGTTACTAAATATGCTACCCTTTGTATTAGGCAATCGGAAAGAGCTAGATTTTTGAAATTTGGAATGAGGGTCACTGATGGAGAGTTAGAAAGATGTATCAAAGGGTTTTTGGAAATTCGACCCATAAGTGTACTAAAAGTTACTAAATTTAGTACCAATTGTATATTTTCAACGGATATAGCTAGAATCTTGGAATTTGGTATGCGAATCCAGGATGGGAAGTGGTGTTTATAAAAGGAAATGGTTTTGAAAATTCTTACTCATGTGTACGAAAAGTTTTAAATGGTACTAAATTTAGTACAATTTGGATTTGGGTGAACGGATATTGCTGGAAACCAGAAATTTGGAATTTAGATTGCACTGTGTATTAAAGTTCAAATTGGTTTTTTTATTCTAATTCGACTGACTTTCAGTCATGTGTCAACCCCCCCTCGTCAGAAATAGTCTACTACGTAAATCATTCAACTTTGCACATTGACATATTCTGACAAGAGAGGTTGACAGGTTGCCCGCCAAAGTCTAATTAAAGCTGCGTTTGGGTAGAGTGTGTTATTCGACACAAGGCAGAATAGACGAACTTCGTTCACGGACTCCGTCCACTTAACATAACTAACAACAATTATTGTTTACGAAAAAAGGTAAAGCTTTACGAGCAAACATTCAATAAACATACCAAACATCAATACTAAAAACCCATGTGTTTTTATTTCTCTTCTTTTTCGTTTATTTACACCGCACATCCTATTCGAGGCAAACAACAACAAAAGCTACGCTTTATTGCGGATACTCCACATACTCTTAAAAACAGTCCACTTGGTGTTCCACTTAAATTTCTGCTTTTGCTACTAAACACTGTGCAACACTGAAAATGCAAACAAATTCTAATGGGCACTTTCTAAAAGTACATATTGAGACTACAAAACTCCTAGTTGTGTTTTTAGATCGGGTTTGGATTTTATGGCCTCATCTATACCCGGCTAAAACGACCCTTTTTCCATTGATCTGGGTTTTTCTCAGAAACTAATAAGAATTTTGCTTTGCGGTCTTCACCAATATTATGGTCCTAAAGTAGTAGAATTTATGTGTCGAACAGACGAACAAGGAAAACCGCACTTAGCGCATCAAAATTTATAAAATATAGGAAAGTTTACATAATGAACCAAGTAACCTTTCACAAAAAAATCTAAATAATCTGCTCAGCAACTCTTCAGAACATTCTGAAACTGTAAAACACTTATTTTAAAAAATAATAAATAATAGGCTCCCTAGAAAAGTTAATTAATACCTACTACAGAAGAACACCTTTTATGCCAAGGAATGTACGAAATGACACAAAATTTTCAAGCGAAAAGCATTCCAACCTCGTGCTACCCTGACCAAAAAAGACCTAGCGTAGCAATTTTTACAAATTCTAGGAATAAAAATTTGAGGTTCCTGGAGGATTGTGAAAAAGAAAATATACTTCTTAATGACATAGAAGAACCCGATTAAATAACATTATAGAATACGAGTAAGCAACGATATTGGATAAACCTGTTAAAAGAACATCCGAGAAATTGAGTGACATTAGTTTATTTGTATATTATTCCCTTTCCGCATACGAAGTAGCTGGTATTTTGCTAGTAATTTTTTAAAAGCAATAATTTTTCAACAACGTGGATTTTTTACATAATATTTTTTCAAAGATGTGGATCTTATTGTATAATACAATATTTACAAGATCCGTCCCTAGAAACTTTTTATGTTCTAGAAAGTTGTTTATTAAAATCTAAGGTACATTTTTGTAGCTGACTGTATCCTTAATTTTTGGGAGGTTCTGTATCTGTGGACCGGAATCAGTGAAAAAAGTATAAAAATCGAATATTTTCAAAATTTTTGGCTATTTTCACATTAAAGAACCGGTCATAGACATTTCGTATGTTCCAGAAAGTTGTTTGCTGATATATTCGCTACATTATTGTGGTCCATTGTTTTCTTGAATTTCGAACGGTTTAGTATCTATGGAGCAGGGACAGAGAAAACAGGATAAAAATCGCATTTTATTTGCTATTTTGACCATTAAGAACCGTTTCTACAGAGTTCATATGTTCTAGGAAGTTGTTAACTAACATCTATGTTAAATTTTTCTAGTTGGTTGTTTGCATAAATTTTGATCGGTTTGATATCTGTAGTAAACCCAAACTTTTAGCGATTTAGAAGATACATATGTATGTGCCTGACAAAATGATCCCTTACGACATCAAGGCCTCAGGTCTTTGGGGCCCATAACCGCGAAAGTTGATGTGATAGGAAAAAACGCCGGGACACGTGTCTTCTTATTTTTGGTCTTCTATCCCGCTGCGGTGTCCAAATATGGTTAATAATTTTCGCGTCGCACAGTCTAAACGTGGTTTTTCTAAAGAATATGTTCTTTTTCAAAAAAAAACGTGGATATTTTTAAAAATATTTTTTTTTTCGACCTGGTTTTTTGATGAATATTTTTTTAAAAATATTTTTTTTTCGAAAAAACGTGGATTTTTTAAATAATATTTTCCCCAAAAAACGTGGATTTTTTAAATAATATTTTCCCCAAAAAACGTGGATTTTTTGAAGAATATTTCTCTTCAAAAAAACGTGGATTTTTTAAAGAATATTTTCCTCAAAAGACGTGGATTTTTTTAAAGAATATTTTCCTCAAAAAACGTGGATTTTTTAAAGAATATTTTCCTCAAAAAACGTGGATTTTTTAAAGAATATTTTCCTCAAAAAACGTGGATTTTTTAAAGAATATTTTCCTCAAAAAACGTGGATTTTTTAATGAATACTTAAAAAAACGTTGTTTTTTGAATTTTTCCTTCAAAAAACGTGGATTTTTTGAAGAATATTTCTTATCAAAAAACGTGGATTTTTAAAGAAATTTCTTTTCAAAAAACTTGGTTTTTTAAAGAATATTTCTTTTCAAAAAACGTGGATTTTTTTAAAGAATATTTCTTTTCAAAAAACGTGGATTTTAAAGATTTTTTAAAAAAATTTTGGCTATTTTAAAGATTATTTTTAAAAAATTTGGCTTTTTTAATGATAATTAAAAAAAAACGTGGATTTCTTAAAGAATATTTCTTTTCAAAATAATTGGAATTTTTAAAGAATATTTCTTTTCAAAAAAATTCGATTTTTAAAGGCATTTTTTTAATAATCGTGGATTTTTTAAAAACATTTTTTTAAAAGTGGTCTTTTTTAAAAATTGTGGATTTTTTAAGAATATTTCTTCAAACAACGTGAATTTTTTAAGAATATTTTTTTCAAACAGCGTGGTTTTTTAATGAATATTTCTTAAAAAAGCTAATGTTTTAAAAAATAGTTTAAAAAAAAAACGTGGAATTTTTAAATTGTATTTTTAAAAGAGTTGATGTTTTACTTTTCTAAAAAATGTGGAATATTTAAATAATACTTTTTTGCAAAAAGTGGATATTTTAATTTATGCCTTGTCAAAAAACATGGAATTTTGAAATAATATTTTTTTTCCAAAACAGGTGTTTTTAAAGAATACTTTTCAAAATTTTATGTTTAAAGCGGATTTTTTAAAAAATGTTTTTTTTTTCAAAACTCTGAGTTTTTGGAGGTTATTTTGTGGATTTTTAAAATAATATTTCTAAAAAAAATCAATCGTGAAATTTTTAAGAATATTTCGTGGAATGCTTATAGAATATTTTGATGAATTTTAAAAAAGTTCGTGGATTTTTTACAGAATATTTCGTGGAATTTTCAAAGAATATTTCGTGGAAATTTTAATGAAAATTTCGTGGACTCTTTAAAGAATATTTTTCAGAAATATTTTTAAAGTATATTTTCAGCAATCAAAACGTTGATTTCTAAGAATAATTTTCAAGGGCCATCTGTAATCATAATGTTGATTTTTAAAAATATTCTTTAAGAGCCATCTGCTGTGACAACGTTTATTTTAGGGAATATTTTTCTAGAGTCGTTAGCCCCTCAAAATTGGATTTTGTAACGAATACTTTTTCTGCTGACATCGGTCATTACAACGAAAATTGTTTAAAAAACATTTTCAAAGAGAAATATGTCATTAAATCATGGATTTGTTTAAGAATATTTTATGATACATTTTTTGAAGAGTTTTTAGGAATATTTTCAAGCGTCATCAGCGTTCAAGACGTTTATTTTTAAAGCATGTATTTAAACTTTTTACAAAACCACATTATCCAAATATGATTTTTTTGCAATATTTTTCTTTTTTGAATTGGGACCACTACATGCTCATTCTAAAGTTTCCTCACATATGAACGTATACGTTGTGACAACATTCATACGCTCCCTGGTAGCAGATATTAAAAAAGAATTTTATTGTAAATCATTCTCTTTTCTTTTTGAGAAACATTTTCTTTTTTCTTAATCTTCACATATTTTCTAACTTAAATCATATTATTTAATGTCTTGACATCCTTCAATTCCCCAAGCATCATCCGTACAAACATATGTCGGCAATATCATGCCCATGTGCAGCAAGAAGTATTCCCAAAGGCTATCTTCGAAGTGTCTTAACAAATTATTTGTGTTTATGTGTAATTTCGCTAAAGAAAACGTGTATGGCCTGTTAATTGCCTTTTCCACAGGCAATTTGGAGACATTTACAGTTAACACCCAACGCCAAAGTTGTGTGTGTATGAAGAAATATCATTGCAAAATTGTTGGCTGAAAGAGAGAGAGGAGAAGGACGGCAAATATATAATCACATAATGCTTTTACTACAAATCGAAAAACATATTTGTTAATCCCAACACCTTAGGGTGTCAATAAGAAGACTGCTTAATGCACATGTCATAGGTTTCATTGTCCGGATTCCCATTGTGGGGGACGTATCACACATGGGAATATATTGCATGTGTTGAATACAAGCCAGTGGATAAATGAGATAATTTGATAATTGCAAAGGATTGCCTGGGTGGGTTTTTGAGGATGTGCAAACAAATTGTTTTCCTAAAATTGAAAACAAACCAGTTGCTATTTCTTTCAAGGGGGTTTTGGTGGGTCTTATGACCTGATGGTTGGGTTGGCATAGGGAGTGATTTGCAAATATCCAAAATATTTGTAAACTGGATTTTGTTTCTTTCTTGCATCGTGGCGTATAAGTTTTGACAGCAGTCATATGCCACATGTGCGGACATTTCCCGATTTTGAACTACAATTGATTGTATATGTATTTATACATATTTGCTTGTCTTTTTGAGAGCTAATCAGACATATTTTTAATTATAAGATAAGTCATTTTATAAATACAGGGGCCACAAGGTTATTACCCTAAATTATGGCTTGTCACATGCATTTACCTATGGTTTAGGAATACCGCATGCCTCCCCCACCTTGCATGTCTTGTTAATGTACACCATAACATACCTCACCGGGACCATTTTATATTTACTGCATCTTATTTGCATTTCTAAGAACTGTTGTTGTTGTTGCCCTTTTGCCTTGTAGACCACATTAACATTGGCTTTGTAATTAGCATAAACATTGTGGTTATTAAGATCAGTAGGATAATCCATGATATCCTTGCCACTTGCCATGACTGCGTTGTGGAGGGAAACACCTGTAACATGGAAGGGAGTGTTTACCACTTAATTGCGTTGATGTTAGTGGCGATGAATTATTAGGGAGTTAATTCCCAAGAATTAAGGGATTTAAAGCGGTTTCATATTTTTCAGGGATTGTATATTGCAATAAGTGTATTAGGGCTATGATGAGGAACATACAAACAATTGTAAAGTGAAAATATAACCAAAACTATACCCACCATACCCACAAACTCAAATGTTCGTGAGATGAAGATCACGGTAAGGACTTTCTAAATACCCACGGGGTATTCTAAAGATTAGAAAAACCCTCGTAAGGGCCCTCTGTTGTAAAGAAAATTCAAGAAAGGGTCTTCTTAAAAGTAGAAGGCCCCATGAATAGAAGGCCCCATAGTAGAGATCTACCATGCGGGTCTTATATAGGGCCGTAAGTGTCTTCTATGGAATAGAGGACAACCATTGGGATATTTTTAGAATAGAAGACCGCCGTAAGGGTCTGCTATATACTAGAAGACCACTGTAGGGGTCTTCTGTAGAATTGAAGATCGCCGTAGGGGCCTTGAAGATCACCGTCGGGTCTTCTATAGAATATAAAAACACCGTAGGGGTCTTCTATAAAAGAGGATACAACCGTAAGGTTCTTTTTTTTGCAAAGAAGACCACAGTGGGGCTCTTCTATAGAATTGAACATCACGGTATGGGTCTTCTATAGAATAGAAGACCGCAGTAGGAGTCTTCTATAGAATAGAAGATCATCGTAGGTGTCTTCTATAGAATAGAAGACCACCGTAGAATATAAGACCACTATAGAATATAAGACCGCCGAAGGTGTCTTCTATAGAATAGAAGACCGCCGTAGGTGTCTTCTATAGAATAGAAGACCGCCGTAGGTGTCTTCTATAGAATAGATGACCGCCGTAGGTGTCTCCTAAAGAATGTAAGACCACCGTAGGGGTCTTCTATAGAATGGAAGACCACCGTAGGTGTCTTCTATAGAACAGAAGACCGCCTTAGGTGTCTTCTATAGAATAAAAGACCACCGTTGGGGTCTTCTATAGAATGGAAGACCACCGTTGGGGTCTTCTATAGAATTGGAGACTACCGTTGGGGCCTTCTATAGAATAAAAGACCACCGTAGGGGTCTTCGATTGAATTGAAGATTACGGTTGGGGTCTTATATAAAATAGAAAACCAACGTAGGTGTCTTCTATAGAATAGAAGACCACCGTAGGTGCCTTCTATAGAATAGAAGACCACCGTAGGTGTCTTCTATAGAATAGAAGACCCCCGTAGGCGTCTTCTATAGAATAGAAGACTACCGTAGGGGTCTTCTATAGAATAGAAGACTACCGTAGGGGTCTTCTATAGAATAGAAAACCACCGTAGGGGGTCTTCTATAGAATAGAAAACCACCGTAGGGGTCTTCTATATAATAAAAGACCAACGTAGGGGTCTTATATAGAATAAAAGGCCACCGTAGGGGTCTTCTATAGAATAGAAGACCACCGTAGGGGTCTTCTATAGAATAGAAAGACCACCGTAGGGGTCTTCTATAGAATAGAAGACCACCGTAGGGGTCTTCTATAGAATAGAAGACCACCGTTGGGGTCTTCCATAGAATAGAAGACCACCGTTGGGGTCTTCCATAGAATAGAAGACCACCGTTGGGGTCTTCTATAGAGTATTATACGACCACAGGTGTCTTCTATAGAATAGAAGACCACTGTAGGTGTCTTCTATAGAATAGAAGACCACTGTAGGTGTCTTCTATAGAATAGAAGACTACTGTAGGTGTCTTCTATAGAATAGAAGACCACTGTAGTTGTCTTCTATAGAATAGAAGACCACCGTAGGTGTCTTCTGTAGAATAGAAGACCACTGTAGGTGTCATCTGTAGAATATAAGACCACTGTAGGTGTCTTCTATAGAATACAAGACCAACGTAGGGGTCTTATATAGAATAAAAGATCACCGTAGCCGTCTTATATAGAACAGAAGACCACCGTAGGGGTTTTCTATAGAATAGGAGACCACCATAGGTATCTTCTATAGAATAGGAGACCACCGTAGGTGTCTTCTATTGAATAGAAGACCACCGTAGGTGTCCTCTATCGAATAGAAGATCACCGTAGGTGTCTTCTATCGAATAGAAGACCACCGTAGGTGTCTTCTATCGAATAGAAGACAACCGTCTTATATATAAAAGATCACCGTAACCTTCTTATATAGGGAAGAAGACCACCATAGGTGCCTTCTATAGAGTAGAAAACTACCCTAGATGCCTTCTATAGAGTAGAAGACCACCGTAGGGATCCTCTATAGAGTGGAAGACCACCATAGGGATCTTCTATAGAATAGAATACCACTGTAGGTATCTTCTATACAATTGAAGGATTATTTTTTTAAATATAAGACGCTTCTTAAAGTTTTATATTAAACAGAAGACCCCTGGAGTTGTCTTCCATAAAATGGGAGGAAATGCTTTATGTGAAATCCTAAGACTCTTCTATTGAAAACTTTAGAAAGGTTGCTAGATTGGCAAAGAGCTTGGCATTAGGGCCAACTTATCGGCCACAGACCTATGTTCTTCCCAACGTGCCTAACTAAAAGGCAAATCGGTAGAAACAGCGTTAAATGAGGTAGTGAGACCCATTGAGAGAAATATGGAGGGCTCGGACTACACGCTTGCTGAATTCCTGGACATAGAGGGTGCCTTTAATAACGTTAGTCTCCATACACAACTCTCTAATAAACCTATGTGTCTCGTCCACACTGGTCAATTGGATTAACGGCATGCTTAACAGTCGAATAATCAATTCAAGTATCGGTGGGAGTTCCATTCGGAAGCACGTCAGTAGAGCTACACCCCAAGGTGGTGTTATATCACCACTACTGTGGCTTCTAGTGATAAATGTAATGCTCAAGGTTTTTGCGTATAAGTACAATCAAGGGATTGCGTATAAATACAATCGCATATGCCGACGACGTCGTCATCATGTTTAGCGGGAAGTTTCCGCAGACACTATCAGAACTAGTCAAATTATCAAGATGGGCACGCAACAATGGACTAGGTGTGAACCCATCGAAAACTAGTTCGAGCTAGTTCTGTTTACAAACAAAAGAAAGGTCAGATCATTCGCCCTACCAGTGCTGGACGGAGTTACTCTTGAACTCTCTTCGGAAGCCGAATACCTCGGCATTATCCTGGACCTCCAACTCACGTGGAAAAGGAATGTCGAGGAGCGCACCAAGAAAGGTCTAATAGCTCTATACTCCTGCAAAAATTCCATCATCCACTGGATATATACGACTATTGTACGCCCAATTCTTGCATATGGCTCCCTGGTATGGTGGAATGCTCTGAACAAAACGATATATTTAAACAAACTGAACAGCATCCAAAAAGCGGCATCATTACTAATCAATGGTGCCATGAGGAGCACTCCACAAGCAGCCATAAATGTGCTACTAGATCTACATCCACTGGACCTAGTAGTGCAGGAACTGTCGACTTTCATACAAGTTGAGCGAATATTGTAGTGTCTTCCAAGCCGAAGTTTTTGCGATCAGAAAGGCCGCGGAAATGATAAACAACATTAGAGGGGACATACTCGTAGTTAGACCGGTGACTATTTATGTTGATAGTCAAGCGGCCCTAAATCACTCAGATCCCATTATATCAAGTCCGCGGCTGTTCTGGACTGCAAACAAGCTTTGGAGCCACTAAAATCAATCGTCACCTTTTGTTGGGTCCCAGGGCACTGCAACATCGAGGGAAACGAGGCAGCCGACGAACTGGAACGCTGCGGATCGGAGCCACAAAACATTGAAATCGACAACTCCATCAAGCCACCACAGTGCCACTTCAGGAGAAAAATAGAAGAGAAATGTCGGGATAAATTCTGCCAACAATGGTAAAATATGTCTAGCTGCAGAACATCAAGGGCAATTTGGTCAATCCCGTCAAGGTCTAGAACCGCCTCACTGCTCACCACGAAGAAATCCGATTTGAAACTAGCAGTGGGGATCATCACGGTTCATTGCAGAATAAGATCAATGACGTGCAAATGGGAAGAAGGCGAGGATGAGGAAGAAATAGAGACGATCGATCATCTACTATGTCGCTGTCCTATGCTCACTCAATGGGACTGCGCATCGTGAGCGTACACACCACCCAATCTCTAACAGCATTCTGCCAAACAGAGCCGTCAGATCTGCTACACCTGGCCAAGAGCCTGAGATGGCTTCAACGAACTGAGAACACGACAAACACCACCTCTACACAAAACAACGTTCCTCAATCTTAAACCGGGGAACCGTACTCTTCACATCAATAATCATCTCTACAACAACAACTAACGAACACTACCACAGTCTGAAACATCAATATCCATCATCACGCTAACAATAATCATCAACACACCAGTCATCAAGTCCCCCCTCCCCCCTTTCTACATCAACTCTATAACTTTCATTTCATCAAAAATAATCTTTAATTATCATCTCTCCAATCAACACAACCCCGAACAATCAGAATGATCACAATGGACCATAAGGTCTCCGAGTGGAGAGGCTGCCAGCATAGCAGCCGCGCATCCTAAAACCTAACCTAACCTAAGACTCTTCTATAGAGTAAATTTTCGTCTTAATGGAAAGGAGAATATCTTTGGCCCAACAGTCGGGAAATTCAGTCTCCACAGTGAAACATCTGACAATGGTATGAGGCTGATAGACTTTGCAGCTGCAAAAAACATGGTAGTTAGCAGTACCAGATTTAATCATCTCGATATTCATAAGGGCACCTGGCTATCTCCAGATCAAAGAACAAGTAATCAAATTGATCATGTTGTAATAGATGGAAGACATTCATCGAGCGTGTTGGATGTACGATCGTTCCGAGGCGCAAACATTGATTCGGACCACTACCTTGTTGCAGCAAAGGTACGTACCCGTCTAAACGTTGCAAATAAAGCACGAACAGACTTAACGGGGAAGTTGGACATCGATAGGCAGCAAACACAACAGATAGCCACAGCATATTCCACTCAACTAGCCCAATTGCTTAACGCGAGCACTCCTTGTCCCGATAACATAACAACACAATGGCAACATATTGCCCACTCCAAGCAAACAGCCGCAAAATCCATACTTGGATTCAAGAGACCTCCACAAAGGAATTCATGGTATGACCAGGAGTGTCGTGCTGCTACCGAAGAGAAAAATGCGGCATATAGAGCTACTTGGCAATCAGTAGCAACACGTAGCGCGCGAGAGAGATATCGGGAGAAAAGGAGAGAAGAGAAACGTCTCTTCCGCAAGAAAAAGAGAGAAATAGAAAAGCGGGAGTGTGAAAAAATGGAGATGTACATGAGCCAGAATGAAGTCCGAAAATTCTACCAAAGAGTGAAGCATCAAACAGATGGCTTTGGTACAGGCACATCCTCCTGTAGAGACCAGCAAGGTAATCTAATAACAGATACAGATAGCGTGCTCAGGATATGGAAGGAACATTTCTCCAATCTGCTGGTATCCAATAGTAGCGAAGACGATGATACCACAGATCCAATCCCAGAATATGGTATAGAATGTATACCGCCCGGCCAAGATGAGGTAAAAAACAGCAATCAACCGGCTGAAGATTAATAAAGCAGCAGGAGCCTATGTCTTACCAGCCGAGCTGTTTAAAACCGGAAGCGACGCGCTGATAAGGTGTATGCATCAGCTAGTTAGCACCATCTGGCAGGAAGAACGCGTACCCGACGATTGGAACCTGAACATCCTATGTCTCGTCCACAAGAAAGGAGATAAGACTGTATGCTCAAACTATAGAGGCATAAGTCTTCTCCCTATTGCCTATAAGATAGTGTCAGGGATATTGTGCGAACGACTAAAGCCAATGGTCAACGAAATAATTGGACCATACCAATGTGGCAATGTGGACCATACCACCATTGACCAGATATTTACCCTGCGGCAAATCCTAGAGAAGACCCAAGAGATGCAGATCGACATATTTCACCTTTTTGTCGATTATAAAGCAGCATTCGACAGTCCCCTCCGATCAAAGGTATTCCACGCAATGTCTGAATTTGGTATCCCCGCAAAGCTCATCCGGCTCTGTAAGATGACTTTAACTGATACTTGGTCCTCAGTTAAAATTGGAAAGAACCTCTCCGAAGAATTTTGTACCAAAAGAGGTTTCAGACAAGGAGACAGCCTTTCGTGTGACCTATTCAACATTTTGCTGGAAAAGGTAATACGAGATGCAAATGTCAAAAGAAATGGCACAATTTACACCAATAGCCACATGTTACTTGCCTATGCTGATGACATAGACATCATGGGACGATCAGTAAAGGAAGTAACTGATACCTTTAGGAAGGTCGAAGCAGAATCTGCGAAAGTGGGTCTGGCGGTAAACGGCGAAAAGACCAAATTGATGGTGTCGACGCGCAAAGCGTCCATAGAGCTCGGGCCAACTGTGGAAGTTGGTACCTACAATTTTGAGGTTAGTTAAAGACTTCGTCTACCTCGGCACTGCCATAAACACAACAAACAACATCAGTTGTGAAATAAGAAGAATTGTATTGGCCAACAGATGCTACTATGGTCTAAGTAAGCAATTTAAAAACAAAGTCACATCTCGTCAAACAAAAATAACACTACACAAAACGCTGATACTACCCGTGTTAAATGTATGGCTCCGAAGCATGGGTACTTGCGCAGGCAGATAAGGCAGTGCTTGGTGTGTTTAAGAGGAAAATTCTTCGAAAGATCTACGGGCCGATTTGCGTTGACGGTGAATATCGACGTCGTATGAACCACGAATTATATAAGCTATACAAAGACATGAATATAGTTAAACGTATCGAGATGCAACGATTGCGTTGGCTAGGCCATATCATGAGAATGAGCGATGATGAACCCGCTAAAACGGCGTACGAATACATGCCCCATGGCGGTGCACGCAGAATCGGCAGGCCTAAGCTTCGATGGAGCAAACAAGTGGATGAAGAAATGGAAAGGCGCGGTATTCCAAAAAGTCAAGCGAAAAACAGAGAGGAATGGAGATCTTTTCTTAGTTCGGTCTATGGAACAAATGTTCTGTAATGGGCCAACTAAATAAGTAAGTTAGGTCGTCTATAAAACAGGTTGCCCTCCTCGTAAAGAACCCCTTGTAAAGAACAGAAAATCACCGAAAAGGCTTTCTAAAGAACAGACTAATAGAATGCACTATTATACAATTGTTATCCAAAAAATATAATATTATCGTTGGAGTCTTCTTAGAATATTAAGAATAGAATACCACTATTATGGCTTCGTTGTAGAAAATAGACTTTCTTAAGATTACTATTAATTATTATACCCTATTATTGGTTTTTCAGAGTTCTGATGATATTTCTTTGATATTTTAGCATTTTGAAATAGGACCAACAAATTAATGAAATAATTCGTTTAGGTTAAAGGACGAATATCCGCTTTTGTTGATAATATTATTATGTATTTTATAATTATAATTATATTAAACAATTCTTAAAAGCGCAATATTTTCTAGAAATTAGAATAAATATTAAATTTTCCTACCTTCTTTGTTTTCCTATGAATATTGAAAATCCACATATACATTACACATAATTTCCCCTGGCATTTTTATGTAGGCAATCATTTTCTGGGTTGCTTCTTCCCCATTCATTTTGTCTTCCACACTTGTGTGGAAACTACAAACAACGAACCACATTTCATGAGTCAAACATTTGGAGACTATCCATATCAGTATTTATAAAGTGTAGAAAAAAAGTGGAACTTGTTTGAGAGGAGAATTGTTGTGTATGGGCCACGAAACAAATTCTTGGGAACGAAAACAGAATTTGTGTGAGTGTGTGATTCGAAAACATTGATAAGGAAAGTTAGAGCTTGTTTTTTGTGGCTTAAATGCTGAAAGTAAATTTGTCTTTACCGTAGACAGTTGTATGACCAATTTAATCTTTGTAAAATGGGTAATAGTTACAACATAACATTTTTTTTAAATATTAGAAATTACGTTCTTAATAAAGAGTTTTTAGGTTTTATAGGAATTGTAAATTCAAAACTGTTAGTAAATATTATTGCTAAAATATGACGTTGCCTGTGGGCAATTTTGGATGTTTGTGTATGTCTATTTTCCACACCGTTTGAGTTATTTATATATACTAAGTGGGTGTCGGTAGGTTACTTTCAGAGGAATTAACAAATGGAAAGTACATTTAAATAATTAACTAGGTTAGCGAAGTGTTATGTAAAAATTTGAACATGCAAATTTTAGTGCTTTTATAAAATGCCTTTAAGTATTATATGAAAAATCTTATTGAGATGTTGATTTAATAAAATTAAAAAGCAAACATACAATTTACAATTCCAATCAGTAGTTATAATTTTTTGAAATTTGAAAGTTGCCTCTGGCCATCATTGGGCCATTGTGGTAATAAAGTGATTACATTAGTAGAAGATGAAAATGCTGGTTAGTGGTATTCAATGAAGAAAAAAAGGGACATTGGGACATTTGGGCTTGTGAAAAATACAAGGGCTGCATGATAAGAATCTGGCTTAAGCATGAAAACTCGAATATTTACCATCAAACACAGTTTTATTGTTTTCTTAAGTAGTCTCCTGCATGATTTATACACCTTTTCATGCGCTTAAACCAATGGATGACTCACTTTTTACACTCCGATTGAGACACCTGCAAAACATAGGTTTGGAACGTTTTACAGCATCTTCTGGCGACGAAGATCGTTGACCACGCCTTTTTTCTTGATATGCTGGAATCAAATGAAGTAATTGTATCCCCCGTCAGGGCTGTATGGCGGAAGACCCATCTATGCAACGTTTTGTCCGGTCAAACAGGAGCTGGTTTGAATCGATGTCTAACAGCTCGCATTGTCAGGATGCGTAATGATTCGTTTTCTCTTGTTCGTTTTTCGAATTTCTTAGGAGGCTTCAGGCCTTCTTCCATGAACAACTTTCGTAGGATTTGGCTCGATTTCCAAGACTTAAACTTTCGATTCCTGTTTTGTTTCGGGCTCCTTTGTAAGCACCGCAATCGTTTTTATCCACAATTTCTTTGCATCAATCCCCAAGAACCTTTTTATGAGCAATTGTCCAATATTGCTGGATCTGGAGGAGAAAAATCAATTTTTGCGGCCATGAGTTCACGCAATATCAAATGTCAGTTGGTGGAAGAAATGCCCAACGATGCCTCTATTTCACGGTATATAAAATGGCGATCTTGCATTATCTGTTCATGAACGGCTCAATTTTTTTTTGGCACAACGTCCGATTTTTCACGACCTTCGTTTTTAGGGAGTGTCGACCACGATTGAATTCATTAAACCATTTTTTCATAGTGCTGTAGGATGGCCCTTTATCGGCGTACAAAAATTTAAATTGATCGATTCGCTTTTGCCGGGATTATCCACGTCGAAAGTTCAGAAAAATGATTGGACGAAAATGCTTACAAGTAAATTCCATTTTTTACAGTGTTTTATTTAACTGGCTGTGGTGTCCGTTTAGTTTAAACCAGTTGCAGCTGACCAATCGAAATTAAACTTTGCACACTTTTCAGATTTGGATGACAATACAATAACATGAAACCAAAACGAATATGGCTCCATTTTTTCCTATAGCGGTACCACCCGATTTAGTTCAAATCTAGTAACTCATTCTTAACACAGTTGCAGCTGACCAATCGAAATGAAACTTTGAACACTTTTCAGATTTGGATGACAATATATGAATATGAAACCAAAACCAATATGGGCCCATTTTTTCCCATAGCCCCCATATAGCGGTACACCCGATTTAGTTCAAATATAGCAACTCATTTTTAACACAGTTGCAGTTGACCAATCGTAAGTATCAGTCGGCTTTGCGGACAGAGATATACCCTCAGCCTATGTGAATTGAAATATTAATCTACGGACAGATCGAATGTATTTCGGGTCGTTTCAGAATTTTGTGGTCATTTTGTACCTTTGAACTTGCCGGCGGTAATGTGGATTAGGATTAAAGTCTCAATATATTTCCTCAAGAAGTACGGACTTGCCCCTGAAAAAGCATTTATCGTCGAAATTGAAGTAGCGAATGCAAGTTGCTTCAACAGAAATCAAAGTGTCTCGAAAGCAGGTCTTAAAGTGAACCTATCCGAAATTTTGTGTGAGAGGTACCCGAGGGAGTGGACAAATATAGTCCATATTTAAACCTGATCTATATCTGGTAGATGTATTAGGATGTGTAAAGTATGGACCAAATCATTCACTCCCTTCAAGAGTTATTGTGCGCACAATTTTTCCGAACATTTTTGAACTTTTGTGGGGGAGGTACCTGAAGGAGTGGAGCGATATGGCTTATTTTCAAACTTGAACTATGTTTGGACAAAATATTACTAAGGGCAAATTTTGGATCGAATCGGCAGATCCGTTTGAGAGTTATCTTGCGCTCCAACCACCTCACACGGTGTCATAGGGGTTTTTTGAAACTTTCAGGCTATTTTCTCAGGAAGTATTGACTTGCCCCTGATGAAACTTCTACCGTCGTATGGAGGGCAGTGAATACAAGTCGCTAAAATAAAAATCAAAGCGATTCGAGAGATGGCCCTAAACTGAACTTTTCCGAAATTTTGTGTGGGAGGTACCCGGAGGAGTGGACCGATTGAGTCCATATTGAAACCTTATCTTAGTCTAATCGGTTAGTCCCTTCAAGAGTTATCGTGCGCACAAATTTTCCGAACATTTTCGAACTTTTGTGGGGAAGGTACCGGAAGGAGTGGACCGATATAACCCATCTTCGAACTTAAACTTGTAGAGATGCACTTGCCATCAAATTTTGTAGATTTTTTCCGGAAACTAATTTGAAAGTTAAGTAGGGAAATTGCAGGCAGCGCCATCTACATTTGATTTTTGTCCCAGTTAATCGATTAACGCTTTAAGTTAGTATCATCCTTAGCTCTGCATTTTTGTTTTTATAACACGAATTGACTGGAAACTCGCTGGTTTTCATCAGCGAGAGATGGGTTTCGAGTCTTCATGACTTCTTAGCCTCTGCCATTTTGCTACTTACTTCATACCGGTAAAGTTTCACTTCAATGGTTTGTTTAACCTAATTTCTGTTCTGAGGAAATCAATATTCAAAAGTTGTTCGACATTTTTTTTGCTAAGTTTTATTGCGTATCAAGCTGGTGAGTTAGCAGGTGTAAAATTTCTTAATGTTTTAATGCAAACATCGATACACCGTTTAGATTCAGTGCGAAACATTGCAAAACCTTGTGATTGGAGAAGGCCTATTCGAATGATCTTTATGACTAATTGGGAATTATGTTGTAATCATCCTCTTTTGTCGTCACTAACTTTAATTATTAATTGAAGTGCCATCTCGTTTAATCGGTGAGTGTTTGATTCGGTTGTGTAACAGGGATTTTAGGAATTACAGCATTGTCTCTTTGCTCTTATTAGGATTGGCACCCAGCTTTAAATCAAATGTCATGTCGATGTGTGTGCACAACAACCAAAAGGGGCCATAAAAATACTGCTTTTTTGTTCACCGAAATCGAGCCAGTGAGACCAGCCAGCCTATCGATCATTTAGTTTGCCTATAGAACTGCGAAAACAGACAGCACATGTGTTTAAAAGTGGAATGCGAAAGAATATAAAACGGTAAAGAAGACCTGGAAATTTTAAGTTGTCCCCCAAACCGTGGTGATACAAAAGTTGCAGTCATATCAACAATTATTTTTATGATAAGTTGCAGATTGATGCATAAATAACAAAATCGTCGCTGAAACTCTCTTCGCCGCAAAAAAATTGATAATCATCTTGTGAGCATAATTGAAATGTACATATTTGTAAGTTAGTTTGGCATGGACGGGAAAAAAAACTAAGTAATTGCTTTTTACCGGCGCGTCTAGTGAACTTTCTAACTCTTAATCGTGGTGCGGAGGCACATAAAACTATTCAAATTTGTTGAGCATTACAAGATTGTTTGTAGCCCATCGACCGGCCTCAATCGATTTCCGACCGTGTCGAATGTTAGTGATCATGCGATTAATTCTACGTCATATTTGAGTTATATTATAAATGCGCTTAACTCCTTCTACTTCAGCTAATGAATGCGGTCATATTCCACGAGTGCAAACAAAATTTACGCAGGAATCTAGAAATTTTGTAAATTAATTATTTTTTTTTTAGTTCTAAATTTTTGAGAACTAGAATTTTCTCGAGTAATTTATCTTTGCTTGTTTAACTACGCAATTATTTAAGTTCCATAATCTGAACTAAGGTCTAAAATATTAAGAATTTAAATCTGAATAGTTTTAAGCACCACTGAAAGGAAATCTCTTGGTACCTTATTCTTTATTGTGCCTTTGCCTCAACCCATTAACAGCTAGAGAATCTGACAAACGCACATTCATACCGGGGTATCAGTTTCATACATAATTAATAAAGAAGGAGGAATAAAACATAAAGTACAGATTTTGTTGTTATGGGCTATCCCCCCACTTTTCTGGTATGTGCATTTTGTCATATTCTGCTGCTGCTAACAGAGCTGAGAGATCAGTACAAGCACTCTGTAATCATTGTCACATTTCAGATTTGTCTAGCTCAGCGAAATCAAATCTAAAGGAAAAGTAAATCAATTTTTTTTTGTAATTTGTGTATGGCGATCTCCTAACATCATCTTCAACTACAGAAAGGCCTTTCATCGTTGGAGCTGCGTGCCGGAGTTATAATGAGTAAGTGAGTACATATTTTTACTCTCTTTTTACCTCTTTTCCGTTATTTGTATCTTTACATTGAATTTTTGCCCCGATGGCAGATTAATCTGTTTGCTAAGCGAGGAAAAACATTAGAGTGGGTACCACAGGTTTTCTACATTGTAATATAATAATAATTTTAGGTGACTTTTGTTGAGTCATAGCTAGTTGTTTTCTTTAGTGTGTAATATCATTTGCTAAGAATTAATACAGTAAGAGTATAGCACATTTAATGCAGATGCAGGTTCTTAAGTATATTATTAAGAGAATTTTTATTGTAAAACTTACAATTAAGGCATCATGAATTTTGAAATAAATCACAACAAATCTAATATGGATTCTGAATAAGCTCTTTATATGTCCTGTTTGATTTTCCGATAATCTAGATAGAGGAGTCACCCTCGTTTTAGGGGTCATGGGGTCAATTTGTGTTTTTTTAGGTGACAGTGACTATGACCAGGCTGGGTGGGCAGCATGGACTAACACCACCTCAAAGTCCATGAATAAATAAGCCAATTACTTGCATACCTTTCTTCTTTCCCCTTCAATGATTGATCTTTAGCACGTATAACTAAAATGATTTTTTTTGTAGCAAGAACATAGCTAGTATGACATCGAACCTACCCCTCCGACGTGCTAGTAGGCCGGAACCATATACGTGCGCTAGCCTTTAGTATACTATTCCTCAGAAATGTTGGTTGCATGCTACATATATAAATTATTTTTGGCGCCCAGACGTGAGGCCCGAACGAGATATAATTTTCTAAACCTCCTTTTGATCCATTTCGGATTCAATATTAGTTGTTCGGCTCACTACAGTTATTTCTATTATTTGCTTTCCTGATCTTTTTTTTTTTCAATTTCCATTGAGTTTTTTGTAAAGTACGGAATATGCATAGGATCGAGAATTATAAATTCATTCCTTGTCATCCAGCTTTGACAGAAATCTCCCTTCAATAGTCTTTTATGGTGTTATTATTGTTGTTATTTTCTGGACGGAATGCAGCATCTGGAAATTTGTTTTGGATCTGACCACAGTTAAGATCGGAATAATAACACTATACATATTGACCAGAACCAGGATTTTGGAGAGAGATCTCATCCGGTCTGGTATACACTATTTGTTCCTGCAACTTTTTACTTCCGTTTCCTAGGTATTCAGTCATTGGCTATTTACTGTTAGGGTGACAAACCTATTCTAGTTATTGATGGGATCAAACAGGATATAGCACACATATATTTTTTTTATCAGTTAGAAACTTTTATCATTCCGTTACGGATATTTTTGGGGAAAACAAATATAACATACATATACATCGTATTAGGGATTTTTATTAATTTTCCGCAATTGGAATACCACTTGAACTCATGAACAAAAGACAGAGTATTACATTCTGATTTCATATGAAAATACTAAATTAGCAACAATTTCGGCTGTTAGATTGGATTTTAATTAACTTCGTCTTTTCGATTTTGATAAGTAATAAAGAGTATTATACTATATCTCTAGAGTACTCAACTGAAAGTTTCGTGGTTGAAATCCCTGGATGGGAAAAGTTCTACCTTAGTGACATTTATGTAGAAACTACAACAAACTTGATCCACTGAATGAGTATCGTCATACAATTTACCGCAGCTATATATTATATTCGGTAATACAACTTCATTTGAGATGTGCTTTTGAATTTTGTGTCCTTGTTGAACTATTATTTTGTATCGATGATGGTTTTTAACTACATTCTATTGGTGCTTGTTAATGCTACTGTTTTTTTTTTCATTAACTTTACTGAAATTGAATATACTATTGTGTGCGTTTAAGCTGACGATTGGTTATGATATTGTTGTTTTTGGATGGGAAAATTTTCTTCCGAAGTAATTATTAATCACTACACTGGAAAACGTTTTGTAGAATTTCCCTGATATCAGTGAATATAAGGTTTTGGTCGATAGTTTCATTTCGGTATCAAAAGTTCTGATTGTGTTTCTTTAGACACATCTGTCTACCAGTTCTGTTAGAATCTACAAAATATTGGTTCTCGTTTCCAATTTTCAAAGTAATTTTGCGATGGCTACTAATGGGAAAAATACGGTTTCTGCTACAACGGGAACAGACGACACAATTAAATGTAGTGCCTGCACGGAAACCATTACCTCGTCTGGTCAGAAAATTTCTTGTGGACACGTATTTCATAAAAGTTGTTTAGAGAAGTCTATCAAGACAAGACCTTATTGTCCAATATGCAATGTACGAATTGGGACCGACCCTTCCACCCCTAGCTCTTCTCAAGTGACTACTAGGTCACAATCAAAACAAGCTAATAGTCACACATCTTCTGGGGCTGATCATATTAATACCAATGAAAATTCTGGTAATAATCTTAACATTGCCGTGGAAATAGCACAGTCAGAACAAATCTCACAATTAGTTGCAGACAGTGTCTCGGCACAACAGGAACAAATGTTGGCTGCATTGAGTGTTCAAATGACTCAGTTAATTGAACATCAAGTTTCGGCGAGATTAGCCAGCTTAATGCCCTCAACTTCTCCCCACAATCGGTCTCAGCACCCTCCGCCATCTCCTCAGCAAATGCCAACTCTCCCGGCTGTTGAAGAGCAGACTTTGAGGGACCTTCTGGGTATTGGATCTCAGAGACAGCGATCAAATGGACCGCAGGAACGACCTCTTCCATCCGCGAATGGTCAGTCGTCTCTGAATGAGTCATCTAACACTAATTCCTCTTCATCTGATTTGAGTTCTCGTCCAGACAAGGTGCTGCAAATAATGTCTAACTGGAAACTCAAATTTAATGGTGGCCTCAATGGTCTCTCCGTAGGCAACTTTATTTATCGAGTGGAGGCTTTAACCTCTCAGACGCTTCATGGTAGCTATGATCTACTTTGTGGTAATGCCAGTTCGTTGTTTGATGGGAAGGCGAACGACTGGTTCTGGCGCTATCATCGTTCAGTAGATCAAATTCGCTGGAATGATTTATGCCGAGCTCTTCGTGATCAGTACCAGGATTCAAGAACCGACGTAGACATACGAGAGTTGATCCGAGAGCGTAAGCAAAAGGCAAACGAGTCGTTCGATAGTTTTTACGACTCCATTGTAGCGCTAACCGATAGACTGAAAGCGCCCTTGTCTGACGGAGAGTTGGTGGAGATTCTGAGGAGGAACTTACTCCCAGAGATCCAACACGAGATCTTAAATATTGAAATTAAGTCTCTGCAGGTACTTCGTGATACGTGTCGGCGGCGTGAATTTTTCATGCAGGACATGCGGCGCAAGCATGGCCTGACCGTTTCTAAGCCTGTTCTTCTGTCGAAGAGAATATCCGAGGTAGATATTGATGAGGTTGAATTCCCGGCAGACGTCGTTCCTCCTACCGAAGAGTTATCAGCCCTACATTTAGTTTGCTGGAACTGCGGCAAAGGTGGCCACCGTTACCAGGACTGTTTAGAAGAGAGAACAGTTTTCTGTTATGGCTGTGGAACACCAAAAGTGTATAAGCCAAATTGCGCTAAATGTTTGTCAAAAAACGGGAGAATGGGTGCACAAAAGAGTGCACAATCGTCTCTTCGAACACAGAACCCCGAGTAGAATTATTAAAAAGACCTCAGACTACATCATCCAAATTAGATGTTTTGAAGGATGATAGTTCCAAATTTACCGGCCATGACCTTTTTGAAAACAATTTATTCACAAATGCGAATGTAGATAAATCATTGAATTCCAATTTGTTTAGTTTTAAGCCACTCCATATCCGCGTTAGGGAGTATGAACTGGCTCGTAACAGGATTTTTAGCGAGAGCATAAGTATTGGGAAGAAAAAGACCCGATCGGCCAGCAGGCTGAAATTGTTTTGGGGTAAGGTGAAACAGCTTAAGAAGAAGTTAGTCTGTTCCATTCTAGATCAGTCGTCGGATGTTAGGCCTTATGCGGAAGTTACCCTTTTCGGGAAGAAAATGCTTGGTCTTTTGGACACGGGAGCTTCGATCACGTGCATTGGTTCTGACGCTGCTCAAAGGTTTCTGACATCTAATACTCATTTCCGGAAACTGAAATCCGCCGTCAGAACGGCAGATGGGAACAGTCAGGGTGTGGTAGGGTATGTGGAAACCCTGATCTCCTTCAAAGGAAGGGAGATGCCTATCACTGTCTTTATAGTCCCAACATTAGACAGAGATCTATTCCTTGGAATAGATTTCTGGGAAACATTTAACTTATTGCCCGCAGAACTTCGAAGCAATAATATTTTGTCCTCTTCATGTGTGAATGGAATTTCTGTTCAAATTCCACTGACTAATAGCCAATTGCAGAGATTAAAGCATGTTATCTCGCTTTTTCCGTCGTACGCGAAGGAGGGATTGGGAAGAACCGATGTGTTGTGCCACAGCATCGACACCGGGCAGGCCAAACCGATTAAACACCGCCATTTTCCCGTATCCCCGGCCATCGAAAAATTGATTTATGAGGAGTTAGACCGCATGATTTCCTTAGACGTCATTGAGGAATCAAATAGCGCCTGGTCTTCTCCAGTTGTTTTACACCGGAAACCAGGTAAAAATAGACTATGTCTCGATAGTCGCAAATTGAATGCGGTTACAATTGGTGACGCTTACCCCTTGCCCCAAATAGACGGTATCCTTAGCCGGTTACCTAAAGCCCAGTTTATCACGAGCTTAGATCTGAAGGATGCCTTTTGGCAGATTCCTTTGGATCAGAAATCACGAGAGAAGACAGCATTTACCGTCCCTGGGAGGCCGCTTTACCACTTTAAGGTAATGCCTTTCGGGCTATGTAACGCCCCCCAGACGATGTCCCGCCTAATGGACAGAGTCATTCCTGCGGACCTCAGGACGGAGGTGTTTGTCTATCTCGATGATCTTCTGGTCATATCGGAGTCTTTCAATAGGCATCTGGAGGTTCTAAGTCGTGTGGCTAGGAAGATTCGGGAGTCTGGCTTGACCATTAATGTCGAGAAGAGTCACTTTTGCGTCCCAGAAGTGAAGTACTTAGGGCATGTGGTTGGCCATGGGGTTATTCGGACTGATCCGGATAAAGTTTTGGCTATTACAGAATTCCCTGCTCCTAGGTCGGTGAAACAAGTTAGGAGATTTTTAGGCATGACAGGGTGGTATAGAAAGTTTATTAGGGACTATGCTTCGATTACCACGCCTATAACAGATTTGTTAAAAGGAAAAAAGAAATTTGTATGGACCGAAGAAGCCCAAAAGGCTTTTGAGGTTTTGAAGTCGCACTTGAGCTCAGCCCCTGTTTTACACAGCCCCAATTTCTCGCAGCCGTTCTTTATACACTGCGATGCTAGTAAAACAGGTATAGGAAGTGTATTGGTACAGAAGAATGCGGAGGGTGAAGAGGTTCCTATCGCCTTTATGTCGAGGAAACTCAACAAAGCCCAACGCAATTATTCAGTTACCGAACAAGAATGCTTAGCAGCAATGCTAAGTGTTAAAAAGTTCAGGCCATACGTCGAAGGACATGAGTTCACTATTATCACTGACCATGCGTCATTGAAGTGGCTCATGTCCCAGACTGACCTAAGTTCAAGGCTGGCTCGGTGGGCTTTAAAGCTGCAGGCGTACAAATTTCACATACAACATAGACGCGGTGTCTTGAACATAGTCCCTGATACGCATTCTAGAGCCAACACAGAGGACCTGTCTTCATTTTGTTTGGCAAGTGTCTCCGAGGTGGATGAAGATGCGGGATCATTCATAGACTTAAACTCTGCCCATTTCAAGTCGGACGAGTATCTGCGGCTCTTGGAAAAGATTAGCAAGAATATTGACCAGATGCCTGACCTTAAGATAGTAGATGGATTTTTGTATCGAAGAACTGAACATGCGAATGGTGATAGGGTTCATGATGACATGGTTTGGAAACTTTGGGTTCCACAGGGCTTAGTCCCGGATGTGCTCAAGAAGGCACATGATCATCCACTCTCATCACATTGTGGGATAAACAAGACCCTCGCTAGAATACGTCAATTTTTCTTTTGGCCGAATTTGGCAGTGGACGTCAAAGCATATGTAAACGGTTGCGAGATTTGTAAATCCGTGAAGCATCCCAATACGGTCCTTCGACCCCCCATGGGTCAGACCACTGAAGCGTGTCGTTTCTTTCAAAAGTTGTATGTGGATTTTTTGGGTCCCTATCCACGCTCAAAATCGGGACATATCGGAATATTTATAGCTCTCGATCATTTTTCTAAGTTCCCATTTTTAAAACCCATAAAAAAATTTACAGCGGAGGTGGTAGTTAACTACCTGGAATGTGATCTGTTTCACACCTTTGGGGTTCCGGAATCCATTGTATCGGACAATGGCTCCCAATTTAAGTCTACTATTTTCAATAATCTATTGAAAGGATATGGTATTAACCACGTCTACACTGCTGTGCATTCCCCCCAGGCTAACGCCTCCGAGCGGGTTAACCGTTCTGTATTAGCCGCTATCAAGTCGTATATTAAGCCCGATCAAAAGAATTGGGATGAACTACTTAGTAGTATTTGTTGCTCACTTCGTTCTTCCAAACACTCTGCAATAGGCACATCTCCGTATTATTTAGCGTTTGGTCAGAACATGATAACCCACGGGGCAATTTATCCTCTTTTACGGCAGCTGGAAATGCTTGAAGACCGCTCAGTTCAGTTTGACCGAAATGATTCGAGGGATATTGTGGCTAAAAGGGCGTCGGAAATTGTTCGGAAACAGTTCTTGCGAAATGAGAGAACCTATAACCTTCGTTCGAGGGAAGTGTGCTTTACGGAGGGACAGGAAGTCTTCCGTAGAAATTATAAACAGAGCTGTTTCGAACAAGGGTTTAATGCTAAACTCGCTCCCACGTTTTGTAAAGCTCGTATCAAGAAGAAATTGGGTAACTCTTACTATGAGTTGACAGACCTCCAGGGCAATCCAGTTGGCACTTACCACGCCAAAGATATCCGCCAGTAGGCGACTTTAAGATGGTATGGTTTGGCAAGTGGTATCAGCTTTCGGGAACGTTATAGTCCCCGAAGTCTGATTTTGGCTGGGGGGTGTGTAGAGATGCACTTGCCATCAAATTTTGTAGATTTTTTCCGGAAACTAATTTGAAAGTTAAGTAGGGAAATTGCAGGCAGCGCCATCTACATTTGATTTTTGTCCCAGTTAATCGATTAACGCTTTAAGTTAGTATCATCCTTAGCTCTGCATTTTTGTTTTTATAACACGAATTGACTGGAAACTCGCTGGTTTTCATCAGCGAGAGATGGGTTTCGAGTCTTCATGACTTCTTAGCCTCTGCCATTTTGCTACTTACTTCATACCGGTAAAGTTTCACTTCAATGGTTTGTTTAACCTAATTTCTGTTCTGAGGAAATCAATATTCAAAAGTTGTTCGACATTTTTTTTGCTAAGTTTTATTGCGTATCAAGCTGGTGAGTTAGCAGGTGTAAAATTTCTTAATGTTTTAATGCAAACATCGATACACCGTTTAGATTCAGTGCGAAACATTGCAAAACCTTGTGATTGGAGAAGGCCTATTCGAATGATCTTTATGACTAATTGGGAATTATGTTGTAATCATCCTCTTTTGTCGTCACTAACTTTAATTATTAATTGAAGTGCCATCTCGTTTAATCGGTGAGTGTTTGATTCGGTTGTGTAACAGGGATTTTAGGAATTACAGCATTGTCTCTTTGCTCTTATTAGGATTGGCACCCAGCTTTAAATCAAATGTCATGTCGATGTGTGTGCACAACAACCAAAAGGGGCCATAAAAATACTGTTTTTTTGTTCACCGAAATCGAGCCAGTGAGACCAGCCAGCCTATCGATCATTTAGTTTGCCTGCGAAAACAGACAGCACATGTGTTTAAAAGTGGAATGCGAAAGAATATAAAACGGTAAAGAAGACCTGGAAATTTTAAGTTGTCCCCCAAACCGTGGTGATACAAAAGTTGCAGTCATATCAACAATTATTTTTATGATAAGTTGCAGATTGATGCATAAATAACAAAATCGTCGCTGAAACTCTCTTCGCCGCAAAAAAATTGATAATCATCTTGTGAGCATAATTGAAATGTACATATTTGTAAGTTAGTTTGGCATGGACGGGAAAAAAAACTAAGTAATTGCTTTTTACCGGCGCGTCTAGTGAACTTTCTAACTCTTAATCGTGGTGCGGAGGCACATAAAACTATTCAAATTTGTTGAGCATTACAAGATTGTTTGTAGCCCATCGACCGGCCTCAATCGATTTCCGACCGTGTCGAATGTTAGTGATCATGCGATTAATTCTACGTCATATTTGAGTTATATTATAAATGCGCTTAACTCCTTCTACTTCAGCTAATGAATGCGGTCATATTCCACGAGTGCAAACAAAATTTACGCAGGAATCTAGAAATTTTGTAAATTAATTATTTTTTTTTTAGTTCTAAATTTTTGAGAACTAGAATTTTCTCGAGTAATTTATCTTTGCTTGTTTAACTACGCAATTATTTAAGTTCCATAATCTGAACTAAGGTCTAAAATATTAAGAATTTAAATCTGAATAGTTTTAAGCACCACTGAAAGGAAATCTCTTGGTACCTTATTCTTTATTGTGCCTTTGCCTCAACCCATTAACAGCTAGAGAATCTGACAAACGCACATTCATACCGGGGTATCAGTTTCATACATAATTAATAAAGAAGGAGGAATAAAACATAAAGTACAGATTTTGTTGTTATGGGCTATCCCCCCACTTTTCTGGTATGTGCATTTTGTCATATTCTGCTGCTGCTAACAGAGCTGAGAGATCAGTACAAGCACTCTGTAATCATTGTCACATTTCAGATTTGTCTAGCTCAGCGAAATCAAATCTAAAGGAAAAGTAAATCAATTTTTTTTTGTAATTTGTGTATGGCGATCTCCTAACATCATCTTCAACTACAGAAAGGCCTTTCATCGTTGGAGCTGCGTGCCGGAGTTATAATGAGTAAGTGAGTACATATTTTTACTCTCTTTTTACCTCTTTTCCGTTATTTGTATCTTTACATTGAATTTTTGCCCCGATGGCAGATTAATCTGTTTGCTAAGCGAGGAAAAACATTAGAGTGGGTACCACAGGTTTTCTACATTGTAATATAATAATAATTTTAGGTGACTTTTGTTGAGTCATAGCTAGTTGTTTTCTTTAGTGTGTAATATCATTTGCTAAGAATTAATACAGTAAGAGTATAGCACATTTAATGCAGATGCAGGTTCTTAAGTATATTATTAAGCGAATTTTTATTGTAAAACTTACAATTAAGGCATCATGAATTTTGAAATAAATCACAACAAATCTAATATGGATTCTGAATAAGCTCTTTATATGTCCTGTTTGATTTTCCGATAATCTAGATAGAGGAGTCACCCTCGTTTTGGGGGTCATGGGGTCAATTTGTGTTTTTTTAGGTGACAGTGACTATGACCAGGCTGGGTGGGCAGCATGGACTAACACCACCTCAAAGTCCATGAATAAATAAGCCAATTACTTGCATACCTTTCTTCTTTCCCCTTCAATGATTGATCTTTAGCACGTATAACTAAAATGATTTTTTTTGTAGCAAGAACATAGCTAGTATGACATCGAACCTACCCCTCCGACGTGCTAGTAGGCCGGAACCATATACGTGCGCTAGCCTTTAGTATACTATTCCTCAGAAATGTTGGTTGCATGCTACAAACTAAGTTCGGGTAAAATATTACGAAAGCCAAAATGTGAACCGAATCGGCTTATCCGTTCGAGAGATATCGTGCGCTCCAGCCAGCCAGACAGACAGACGGACATTGCTCAATCGACTCCAAATTGTCTGAAACACATTTCGTCCAAACATACTTGGGGTGTAAAACAATTATTTCGATGACACACATTTTGCCCATATGAAAGTGTATATCGGCCTTTTTGTAGAAAATTTACTTCCGTTGAAACTGAGGTATGGGGTATTGTATCTCGCGAATTGTTGTAATATACCATAACTTTTGAACTCATTTAGGTAAAATAAACTGTTTTAGCACGATTCACGGATGGATTTCTTAAAATTATAATTCGAGTGGAAGCTGTGGTCATATTAATGTAAAAAAATAGAAAAAAATCGTTGAAGGAAACGAGTTTTTTTAAGTCAATTAGTGGCTTTACAATACAATGTAGAGTATAATGTTCAAAGAAGAAGTTAAAGAATACACTTCAGAGATGAAGTTTCTAATGTATGATTTTTTAATATAACCACCGCATCAATCTCAAACGGATGCTGACATTTTGAAGACTGAAAAATTGGGTTTTTTGAATTTTTGCTCTAATCGGAACGCGCAACTGTACTCGTTTAAAAACTGATTATGAGATTGTAGTACTCGCGATTACGCATTTTTTGATGTATAACTAGGGCGTGTAGCCTTCAAAGGTTCACAACAATCTCAGCTTAAAATCGAAATTTTTGTGCGTATTTTTTTTTTTTTTAAACCAGTTTTTTGGATTCAAAACTTACAAATGTCTTTCGATTTCAGTGGAAACCCGCGTGAATTTAGTTTTTTTACGTTCTGAATCTAACAAGCCTTTGCGCGTCTAAATCCATCCACTAGATCGGCGGATATGATACCCCTCAAATTTCGAAAATATGCAAAAAATATTTTTGAAAATATCGCGTATTTAGACTCGTTTTAGATGTGTTATTCCTACTTAGATAAATAGCGAGAAACTCATATTTAAAATGTTCGAAAACAGATATTGAAAAACGTTCGCGAATCCGGAGATATAATAGATTTTTTCTAAAAACTGAGTGCGATGCTACATCCACGGTTCTTGATGGATCGCATTGAAATGACATAGGATGATGTATTTTTTAATGGTGATCATTGAAATCGGATGCGCATAAAATGCAAATGTACTTCGTGGAAATTATGGACATTTTACTGTTTTTTGCACCATAACATGCAACTGATGCTACATCGTGGTCGTCAAATGGAATTTCACAAAGTGTATATCAAATAAGAGGGATTGATTCGCTGTTTTGGAAAATCGGATGCGCATCTTGTGATTTCCACTATTACGCGGTTTCTATGCATTTCAAATGTTGTAATATTCAATATAACATTATTTTAATGTTATGCCACAATTGGAATTCCTTGTGATTTAATATAATGTTCTAAAAATATTTCCCAATAGGAAAACTTTAAGTGAAAAAGTTGTTGCAACGGAATATCTTCATTATTGCGTGAAATTTGGACGAAAATGACGAAGAACTTAATCATTTTTTCTTCAACATTTCCTATAAAACCATAAAAAAATAAAATTAGAATAACATAATTTTTATTTTTTTTCGTCACATTTTCATTGTATTTTTGCAAATAACACGAATACTATAGCTCCAAACTTCACGACTTAGGTTTCATTTTATTCCTCACAATGTCTGGATGCTGCTATAATTATACCCTCAGCCTTTAGGCTAAAGAGGGTATTTACACTTTGATACGACCAAAAATGTGCCTCATCGAAATAATGTTTTTAGACCCCAAGTATGTTTGTACGATATCCGTTTCAGACAATTTTGAGTAGATCTAGCAATGTCCGTCCGTCTGTCTGTCTGTCCGTCTGTCTGTCTGTCTGGCTGGCTGGTGCGCACGATAACTCTCGAACGGATCAATCGATTCGGTTCAAATTTTGGGTATCGAAATATTTTGTCCAGATTCGATTTAAGTTCGAAGATGGGCTATATAGGTCCACTCCTTCAGGTACCTCCCCCACAAATGTTCAAAAATTGTCGCAAAACTTGTGCGCACGATAAATCTTGTACGGAATAACAGATTTGGTCCATACTTTGCACATCGTGTAATTTCTACCAGACTTAGATGAGGTTCCAACATGGACTCAATCGGTCCACTCCTTCGGGTACCTCCCACACAAATTTTCGGAAAAGTTCAGTTTAGGACCTGGTCTCGAATCGCTTTGATTTTTGTTTACGCAAGTTGTATTCGCTGTCCCCTATACGACGCTGTAAGTTTTATTAGGGGCAAGTCCATACTTCCTGAGAAAATAGCCTGAAAGTTACAAAAAACCCTATGACACCATGTGTAAAGGTTGGAGCGCAAGATAACTCTCGAACGGATCTGCCGATTCGGCTCAAAATTTGGCTTTTGTAATATTTTGTCCAAACTTAGTTCAAGTTCAAAGATGGATTATATCGGTTCACTCCTTCCGGTACCTCCCCCACAAAAGTTCGAAAATGTTCGGAAAATTTGTGCGTACGATAACTCTTGAAGGGAGTAACCGATTGGTTCCATACTTTGCACATTATGAAATTTCTACAAGACTTAGATGAGGTTCCAATATGGACTCAATCGGTAAACTCCTTCAAGTACCTCTCACACAAAATTTCGGAATAGTTCAGTTTAGGACCTGCTATCGAATCGCCTTGGTTTTTGTTGTAACATCTTGTATTCACTGTCCCCTATACGAAGGTACAAGGTTCCTCAGGGGTAAGTCCATACTTCCTGAAAAAATAGCCTGAAAGTTGAAAAACAAACCCTATGACACCATGTTTATGGGTAGAAGCGCAAGATAATTCTCGAACGGATATGCCGATTCCGACCAAAATTTGGCCTTCGTAATATTGTTTCCAAACTTAGTTTAAGTTCGTAGATATTCCATATCGGTCCACTCATTCAGGTACCTACCCCAAAAAGTATGGACCGGTTTGGTCCATACTTTACACAAAACACCTATGGCACCCCGCCCCTTGGTCTATGTCGGTCCATTCATTCAAGTACCTTTTCCGCAAAATTTTTGAACTTTAATCCTAATCACATTTTTTGTCGGGTCATACGACCAAAATTTTGAAACCCCCTAAATACATAAGTTTTTTGTGAAAAAAGTGTTTCAATTTGCACAGGCTGAGGGTATATCTCTGTCGGCAAAGCCGACTGATACTTTTTTACTTGTTTTTTATATATTTTTTTATAAGTATAAGCGCTATTGTTTCAAAAATATGTTTGTAAATACGTGAAATTATTTAACAAATTTAATTTTTCGCGAATCCATTGAAACTTTTTGAATTTTTTTTTTTTGCATATTCTCAAAGGGTGCGAATTCAGTTAACGACAATTGGATATAACAGCTTACTATATTAAGCCGCGATTTTTTTAGACTTTTTTCTAATTAACATAATTAAAACGGTCATATATTTTGCGCGCAACAATCAAAGTTGGTAACGAAAACAGATTTGGAATGACGATTTTCTTCTTAATCTATGTACCAAAAATCATAGATGTAGTATCAAAATTTTTTTTTTGATTTTTTTAAAATGGAAAAGACGATTTTAGACATTTTTGCTGATATACCCTCGTTAGCATAAATGCTGAGGGTATAATCAATATGGGTTCATTTGTTCCTAGAGCCCCCATATAGCGGTACCACCCGATTTCAGGTGTTTTGATTATTTTGTCTTCATTTTTAGTCCGAATTGGCAGTAACTTGGTATTTGGAGTTCCTAATTGTATTTTCTAAAAAGTTAAAAATAAAAGATAATTAAAACAAGTAAGCAAAGGCTATAGTGGGACGGGGCCGACCATGTGATACCCTACACCACAACCAGGCCTGGCCACATCAAATGTTCAACGGTGGCAAAATACCCCTTTCTAACGTTGGCGATACTTTCTGAGTATTTTAGCCATGAAAAACGTCTCTACAAGCGGCAACTTAGGACACGCCGTTCGGAATGAGCGATAAAAACTAGGTAACATATCAATAACTTAATATGAATCCATTGATATAACAGAAGCCTCCCTTGGTCCAATATCTCAGGAAGTATGGACTTACCCCGGAAAAATTGTACCGTTGCAATAGGAACTGTGAAAAGAGCCTCCTTCAAAAAATTCAAATAGATCCGATACGAGTCCTCAAACTGCACTTTTCCCACCGGAATAGTTCATATTCCAATCTGATACATGACTGCACATGCGATGTGCAAAGTTTGAAAATATCAGAAAATCCCCTTGAGGGTTATGTTGCGGATTTACCATTTTATTTTGTTTTCTTTTTTGCCTTTCATTGTTTCTTGGATGTTTTCGGCCATCATCTCAGGAAGTATGGACTTGCTATTGCAATTGTACCATCGTAAAGGAGACCTCCAGGACAATCTGCACAAAAAAATTCGAAACCATTCAAGAGGACTCTTAATTTTCACTTTTTCGAATTTTGTGTGGGACGTACCCGAAGGTGTGGACCGACATAGTCTTACCAGATCTATCAATCGATTGCTCACTTCGCCAGTTATCGTTCACATGATTTTTCGAAAAAATTTGAACTTTTGTGGGGGAGGTGTGGACCTACATATATAGCCTATATTTGAACTTAAACTAAGTTTGGGCAAAATATTACGAAGTATAAAATTTGGTTCGAATCGGCAGATCCGTTCGAGAGTTATCGTGCGCACCAGCCATCTAGACAGTAAGAGTGACAGATGAATGGACAGGGCTAAATCGACACATCTTTGGTCGTATTTTGTATGTATCCCCTTTACTTTAAATCCTGAGGTATAAAATAGGTGGCGAGGGGACCCCATGCTGCAATCTCTATATATAGAAAAGAGGTTAGTGAGTGACATGTATATCATCGCCCAGACGAAACCGCTGAAGCTAGAAAGCTGAAATTTTGACTGTGGGTTGCTGTCGGTGTGTAGTGGTGAGATAAGGCTGGGTTTTTGGAAATTCGAACTAGAACGGTACGAAAAGTACTAAAAGTTACTAAATATTGTACCCTTTGTATTAGGCAAACGGGAAGAGCAAGAATTCTGAAATTTGGAATGAGGGTAACTGATGGAGAGATAGAAAGATGTACCAAAGGGTTTTTGGAAATTCGACCTCTAAGTGTACGAAAAGTACTAAATATGGTACCAATTGTATATTTTGAACGGATTTAGCTAGAAACTTGCAATTTGGTATGGAAATGAAGGTTGGGATGTAGTGTTTATAAAAGGAAATGGTATGTGAAATTCGTACTCATGTGTACGAAAAGTACTAAATGGTACAAAATTTGGTACAATTTGGATTTGGGTGAACGGATAGAGCTAGAAACCTGAAATTTGGAATTAAGATTACTGACGGAGTATAGGATTGCAATATGGGGTATTTTTCGAATTTCGTACTTATGTTTACGGAAAATACTAAATGGTACTAAGTTTGGTACAATTTGGATTTGGGTGAACATATAGAGCTGGAATCCTGAAATTTATAATTAAGATTACTTATGGAGTGCGGGATTGAGGCAGTTTTGGAAATTCGTAGTTATGGGCACGGAAAGTACTTAATGGTACTAAATTTGGTACAATTGGATTTGGGTGAACAGATAGAGCTGGAATCCTGAAATTTATAATTAATATTACTTATGGAGTTTTGGAAATTCGTACTTATGGGTACGGAAAGTACTAATTGGACTAAATATTGCACAATATAGATTTGGATGAACGGATACAGCTGGAATCCTAAAATTTTGAGTTAAGTTTATTGTTGGAGTGTAGGATTGAGGAAGTTTTGGAAATTCGTACTTACGGGTACGAAAAGTACTAAATTTGGTACAATGTGGAGTTGGGTGAACGGATAGCGCTAGGTTTAAGGTGGTTTAGGAAATTCGTACCTTTGTGTGCGAAAAGTACAAAATGGTATAATTTAGATTTGGATGAACGGAGAGAGCTGGAATCCTGAAATTTGGAATTTAGATTACTGTTGGAGTCTAGGACTGAGACAGTTTTGGAAGTTCATACTTATTGTTACGAAAAGTAATAAATGCTTTGGTACATTTTAGATTTGGGTGAACGGATAGAGGTGGAGTCCTGAAATTGGGAATTACTGTTGGAGATAGTTATTGAAATTCGTTCTTTCATACGAAAAGGTATTATGAATAGAGATGGAGGGTTGAGATATGGAAGTAGTTGTGGCACAGAATTTGGTTCAAATTGTTAGTGTGTAAAGGGGTAGAGGTTGTGAAATTCTGTATTAGCATTGCAGTTGGCGTTTAGAGTGGATATAGATAGGAATTTTTGGAAATTCGAACTTATGTATATGAAAAATACTAAATCGCGGTTGGGATATAGTTTTGGATATAAGGAAGTAATTTTTGAAACAAATACATATTATAAGTACAAAGTATGGTAACAGTTTGGTGTTATATGGAGGCATATAGATGGAATAGCGAATTGTTGTATGAGGGTTTGTGTTGGTGTTTAGATAAGGATTTTTTGAAATGCATACAAATTCTGAAATTAGGCTGAGGGCTGGCTGATTTATTGTGAAATACCAAATGTACTAAATGGTATTAAATTTGACGTTGGGTGTAGCAATGAAGCTGGAACTATATAACTAGTGTGTGAAAAGTACAAAATTGCAATAAAATTGGTATTGGGCTAAGGAATAGAAGTGGAATTCCGATTTATTATTTATTTGTCAGGTTCATTGTTAGAGGTGGTCGTACAATAAGTGTACTAGAAGTATTAGAAGTATTGTCTATTCTGAACGTTATAGTAAGTTCATTTAAAAAGATAGATCTATGTGGCTAATGTTTTACAAAAAGGTTTTTACACCCTGAGTAAAAAAAGACCTAAAATAAAATGTCTTAAAAATTAACTGTTATATAGGGTAACATCTTTCGAATAAAGGCTTTCTACATTTCGATATCACAAATTCCAAAATTCGGTAGGAAAATTGGGATAAAAAATTTGGATAAAATTTTCAAAATACCCATAACGTTCTAATAAAACATTGACTGGAATTTAAAAGGTAGGCCGCTGTTGAAGTGTAGATAAGGTCTTTTTGAAATTCGAACAATATGTTTACTTAACCCAATGATTACACATGCAAGTAACTTGCAGACAGTTGTGTATACATATTATAGTCGCAACTTCAATTTTTTCGAACTGACACTTGCATGTGTAAACGTTCGGAAAAATTTAAGTTACATTTAAAGCACTTACATTGATTACAGACAAGGAAATTTAATCGTCACTGAGGTTGTTAGGTGGCAGTGAATATGTGTGAGTGCATTGGTAATTTTCGAACTGTCCCTTGCATGTGTAAACGGCGGGAAAATAAAATTAAATATAAATTAAAAAATTCATTGTGAACACTGAACACTAAATATTATTTATTTGTATATTATTCCTTTTCCGCATAAGAAGTAGCGGGCATTTTGCTAGTATTTGTATAAAACATCCAATTGGACAACTGAACTGAAAATTTCTCTGTCATAATAGAGAAAATTTGTAGCATGGGAGAACATTGTGGTTCTCTACACAAAATCCATTATATATTAGGCAGTAGGCCCGTTATCTAGCAGACACATTATTGCAATTTGCATCAGGTGAAAAGGTTAGTAGTTATTTTTCCATATGTAGGCTACTTTGCCGGTATATGCCCCCCAAGAATTAAAATGTGGACCAAAAAAAATCTGTATATTTTTCATACAAAAGTAATGGTCTATGTCACCTGCTAAATAATATCAGATCATCATGCAAAATTATAGGCATTTTCTTCAACCTAAACTCTTACCTCGTGCAAAATTTCGTGACTATTGAGCTATAATTGGGACCTCTTGAGTGTTAATTACTACACTACAAACAAAAAACTGGATATATTAGGCTGTAGCTCTGTTATCTGATCACGTACATCGACGTAATCGACATCAGTGCAAAGGTCAAGAGATCGTCGTCCAAATATAACACACGAGGGAAGAATGTGTATTTTAGGAACAAAGATTTAAGCTGTATATTAAAATTTTTCACAATTTTTACACAAAAGTTCTGGTCCATTTAACACTCTAAATATTATCTGATCGGCATCTCAAATTGCAAGCTACTTCTTTGTCATATACTCTTACCATATTTAAAATTTCGTTTCGTTTATCGGACTATTATTGCGACCTACAGAGCCGCTACAAAATTAGATAAATAATATGTTTTGGTCCATTTCACCCGCTAAATATTTCAGGATTATCACCAATAAAAATAGAGATCTATTCTGGTCTGAACCCGACCTCCATACAAAATTTCGTGACGATCGGTCCATAATTGCGGGCTGGAGTTTGATTACAATTTATAATGGACAGACGGACGGACACACATCTCAAAATCGCTTTATTTTGTCTAGATATGAAGATTGGTATACAACATTGGGGGTCTCCGACGAATATTTCGCGGTGTTACATGAATTTTTCCCAAAAAAAAAAAACTTATAATACACTTTCCACATAGTGGTGTAGGGTATAAAAATTAAGTTTCAGTGTTTTATTTATAAATGCACTTAAAACTAGAAAATAATTTGTCGCTTAGCCTCAATAAGTATGTTCTTCCTCATGAGGGAATCTGTCCTCAATATCTTTACGCTAAAAACTATCAAATTTTCCAAAAAAGATTTCAAATGGCGCCTGGCAACACGTGGTGTTGCCTAGGCCAGATAGTTTTCGTGCAGCCCTTGTAATGTATTTATGCTGTTCAACATCACAAACAATACAAAAATATGATGATAATACAAAGACCTATGAAAACAAACTTTGTTAATTTTTACACAATGGCCCAATGTTGTCCACGGGCAACATTTTGTAATTCCCTAACCGGGAAAATATTTTTATCTCTACGGAAAATGTCCAAATTTCCATTGACGTCTTCACAATCCATGAGCGACGAGTAGCTACACAACTTTTCCCAGGCTTCTCTCAGTTTTAAAAGAGTGATATACTCGTATGTACCTTAAAAATATACCAGAGGCAAACTTTAATTTAAGTTGCTTTAAAACTTCATGTTTCTCATAGATTGCTTTTCTTAGCCGCTTTATTCCCCAAAGCATACATAGTGGCCATTTACCGCTCATAAGCCATTAGTGATGTATGAGGGTTCTTCTTTGTGTCGACTAGACACAAAATATTTACATAAAACTTTTTTTCTGTTCACACCTTGTTAGATGAAATTTCCAAGAACATTAATATTAAATATGCAGGTAAATTTTACCTTGGAGACATTTTAAAATGACTTTTTCATGTTTGTCGAGCTTTGAACCAAGGTCTAATTTGTGGTAAATAAATGAAAAGAAGACATTTGTGAAACACAGTTTTAACTTTCTTAGTTATGTCTTCTTTGGAAAAATTAAAGTAAAAAATTGATGAGTTGTGGGAGATTTGTTGGCCTTCAATAGGGATCAATGTGCTGGGTGACCTTCATAGAGATAGTGGGATACATAGTATATGAAAATGTTTATGGGTCATATTTGAATTGTTTTTGTTACAAAAAATAAAATTTAAATTGCCATAAAAATGTAAATGTTTCTAGAATTGAGTCGATGAAAGCTAGTTTGCACGGTAATTGTGAACATTCGTCGTGAGTATAATTACAATCTGGCAACAATGGAGCCATATAGCTACAAATTGAAGGGCATCATGGCTTAAGTGTGGAATGTACTATCATCAGTGGGTCAAGTCATGAGCATAAACCAGATCACTAAGGGTTGATGGTATCATATTGACTGAATCACGCAATGCCGGTGTGCTAATACTTTAACTTCCTATCTTAGGAATAAAATAATAAAATATATAAAAAGTCGTAGCATTAGAAAAGAAAATTGGAGGACGAATTTACGAATGCGTTCTTTGACGTTGTTTGCTAATAAAAATCGTGAGCAGAATATAAATACAAGAACACTAGTGCTATCTACTGGGAAATAGAATAATGACGTGATCATAGTATCGACACATGATTTGTGTCTTGGATGTGCAGAATTTCGATTGCCGACATATGGTTTGTGTCTGGGAAAACCTACTGTATCACTCTGTGTCGGAGTGAACATGTGTATCGCCTACCAATAGGGCAAGGGTAAGGCAAAGGCATTTTCCCACTATTACCTAGAAGTTATATGAGACTGAGAATAGTAACAAGAAAGAAGAAATGGAATGGAACGAAACCTTATGCGTCTACTATCAGAACATATTTTAGTGATCTATAAGGAGCGATTGGACCTAATAATGGTTCCAGAAACATCCCAAAAGGGACAAGGAAGTCTTCTTTGATGTATATGCTAGAGTTGGGCAATCTTGTTCATCATTCACTGTCCTCGTTCAAAAACGTATGAGTAATATAATACAAACCAACGTATGACATTAAATGTACCCAGTTTTGTAAAACAAAATTCCCCGAATCCATTGAACGATATAGTGAACCGGATCGTTAAGTTGATCGAGATTGACAAAAACTCTAATATATGTTCAGTGATATGGGATCTACTTATCATCGCCGCGTCCGAACGGCGTGTCTGGAGGCACCACTTGAAGATAAGTTTTATATGGCTTAAATATTCGGGAGAAATCTTAACATTACACTGAGGGGCAATTTGCCACCGTTGAAAATTTTATTTTGTTCGAGCATACAACGTGCTAGCCGTGTGTGTATACCATTACACATTGGGATCATTTGTATGAAAAGTTATTGACTTTATATAAGAAGACTTGTTGTTTTCATAGAAGAAACAGTCTCTCTTTGCCATTAGAGCTTTTTATAAGATAATACATAATTGTTCATTAACATCCCAGACGGGACAAGGGAGGCTTCTCCCATATCAATAAGTGCACCCCGATTCATAGTAGCTCAATGATATAGGACCTACTGTTTAGTTCCAAGTCAGAACGGCGTATCTTACGACACCACTTGTAGACAAGTTTTACATGGCTGAAATGACTCACGAAATGTCGCCAACATTACTGAGGGGTATTTTGCCACCGTTGAAAATTTGTTGATGTTGCCTGGCCGGGAAATCGAACCCACAATCGTTTCTTTTAGATGACCACAAGATCCTCTTATAAAAGACCGCAAGCTTTGTTATGGAAATAAATAAATGTCCAAGAGACCAAAAGACATTTTGCTCTTCCTAAAGAAAGATCTTTTGTGCGTAGATCTTTTAGTCTTCTATAAGAAGAGCTTGTGCTCAGAATGCCTGCTTATAGAATTTTAAAGATTTTTCTTTTGAATATGCTGATTACTGATTACAGATTCCATTAGTTAATCCATACAAACTGATATATCTAAGTAGAATTTCAATGCGTATGTGTGGCGCCATCAAGCGGCAAATAGTAGAATTTTTGCAGAAGAATTATTGACACATAATTTTTGTCAAGGGTAAAGGGTATGATAAACACTGATTACCAAACTAAGATTTGTGTCTAGGATAATGACTGAATCATCTTGTGCCAACGATCCAATATTTAGACTTTTTATTAAAGTGACAAGTTTAACTCGTTCCTGCATGTTCTTCCTATTACATGCAAATTGTATCTTGGGTTCTTGCGAGAAATAAATGGATTTATTTGTAACATTTGAAAGAAAATCTTCCTTAATTGTTATGGAACGCTGTAAAAGGCATTAAGGCTTTGGTACATAAGCTGCCCCGCCTGGTTGCCTTGCTTTCCTACTTCATTTCTGATATAATACAAATAAAAGAATAGAGAAGGCCGAGCAAATTTCGGACTGGGTTGTCCTTTTCTTTTTTATTCTTTTATCAGAGCAAGCAGGGAAAGCAGGCGAGGCAGCTTATGTACCCAGGCCTTTAGTTACGACTGAAAGACTCAGTAGAGGTAGCTTAAGCCGATGGGGACACAAAAGGCCGGATCTAAACTCGATGTAAGAGCAAGTATAGAAAGTTAGGATGGGTTTGAATATGTAAACTTTTGGATACTGAATTTGATTATATTGTGGATAGGAAGATATGGCAACAGATAAGAAAAAACAGAAGAGGAGGAAAGAATGGAAATGTTTTTACATTTGGTATCTATACATATATTAATATTCGTGGAACAGGTGTTTGACGGTCGAATGGATTTGAATAGAGAATGCATCCACGTTTCCAGGCTACGCAGTACCAACAAGCTTCGAATTTGTATAGCATAAATAAATCATTGCATAACAGGTATTCGATCATTTCTGTACCATCCTAGTTTTCACAAAGCCAAAAATAATCGGTGGTCAGTAATGATTCATGTCATAGCTCAAAGCCATTATCTGGTCATCGTTTTCTACTTTGAATTTTGCTTAAATTACCAATTTCTTAGAATTTTTTATGAAACAACAGCACTTTGACTCTCATACAGCGGCAACGAGAGGACTTGGTGATATAGAAAGATTGATATGCTCACGATACCAGGGTTCGCTGTCCTAACGAATTTAGTATGGCTTGGCCAAAATTTAAAAGGTCTTTGATTTTTTCATCAAATACCATTACTTTTACCCTTAAATTGTGACAAAATGGGGGTTTGGATATCCACAACATTTTTTAGTAAAGATAACCAATGCTGCATTTTTGTGTATCCCATCTAGTTTGATTTCGCATGGTTATCCATAAAGATTAACCGCGCCAAAGGTCTAGACCGTTTTTCAAATCGGTTGTTTGCTGATCGCGAAGATTTCTGCTAGGCGTTATTCTAATTATCAGAGCATTGACAAGGCAGCTAATTACATTGAAGACAGGCCCCGTAGCTTCTTCCATCTATGATATATAAGCAGAGAAAGACGTACCTATGCTTTTGTGGAAGACAAAAAATGAAACACATCGAAATCTTTTAGACCTAGGTTTATTGATATGGTGGTCCTGTAATTTTCTCCAGAAATTATCAAAATTAAGTAAATAAATCAATCTGACAACATTTCCGCCATCTAGCGACAAATAGAGAATGATATTGATTTCTGCTGAATCTATTATCAGCATATGATTCGTTTCTTCAACAAGGTTATAAGTAAGGTTTGTATCTAGGATGATGAATCATTCACCCTGTGTCAGAGTGACAATTGTTTGACTTTTTCCTTTGTAATCTAAAATAAAATAAATCTTATGAAGTAAATGTGGGAAATCTTATAAAATGACATTAGCGGATGAATCTATTGCAGCGTCCCTTGACATTCATTTTGAACATTACCGAGAGCAGATCTAGCCGCGTATGGATTAGTACCTTACTAGGCGTTTACACACAGACAGTATTGGCAAGACAATAGCAAAGTTACAAACCATTTTCACCAATACATTCATACTTTTCTCTATACATATTTAAAAACCTATAAATGTATTTGTGAAAAAGGGTTGTATTTTTGCTATTGTCTTGCCAATACTGGCATTTGTAAACGCAGGGTTAATTCGTATTTAGTATATTATTATCGATGGTTTGTGTCTTGGGTGTGGTGAAAACTGTTCAACTATCTAAGGTTTTTGTTTTAGATACGTTTCAATTTTTGCATGTTGTGGTATTTCCTCCGTATTTTCTTGTTATTAATGGGGTCGAAGCATGGGTTCCGGCAAGAAAAAAAATTATATTTGTGGGTAAAATGTCTAAATCCCCCATATGTGTATAACAATTTGCATTGTGGTTTTATAACAATTACTATTATGAGCAAAGAAATCCTTCAGCAAATAGTCGCACATACCATTATTTCAAATTATCCACATATCGGTATTTGTTATCTCTTCCACATTCTTATTTGGTGTCCAGTATCTTTTATTGATAAACTTTATTTATTGCTTTCTTCCAATCCTCTTTTTATTATTTGATAATCTTGATAATAAAAAACAGAAGCAACAAATTTATCATCACATAATTCATAGCCTAAAACAATTAGGCGACAATTGTTTTTTTATTATTCGTTTATTTGTTAACCACTGAACTCTGGATAATTGCTTTGACAATTTATTGCACAATTAAAGTCGATAAATAGGCGTAAATTTGTTAATAATTTTTTTAGGTGAGCTTATATTTTATATTTGAGAGTTGGAAACCTCTGACACAGTATCTAGGGCACCAGACCAATTTCAAAATAAGTTTAAAAATAATTTATTGTTAATCAAAAATGATAACATTTCGTGGCAGAAGCAATTTTTTATGGTCAACACTACGCTCATGGTTTCTTAAAACAATCTTCGCAGCAGCACAAAGTTTTAACTAGCGTATTAGCTTGATTTTTGCACTGGAAATATTTTTGGCCACTTACTCCATACAAGTGGATCCACTGTGCATTTGTTGGTAATTCCCATTGAATTGTCAACAATTTGTAATGTCTTCTCCATATCTCTTGCTTTAAGTAACATACCATTAGTTTAGAATTTACCCTTCTTCTCTCGAAATTCGTTCTCTCTACCCATTCCTTGAAGCATTGCAATTGAATGTTTATGACAATTGTTTGCGAAATACCAAAAGGAGGAAATACTTGTCGTGTAAGTAGTCGTTGATTGTTTGCTCTACTCAACTTTGGTAAGTTATCTGGCCAAGACGCCTGACTTTTTGAATAGCTGTTAATGTGCCATTATGACCATTACAATAATGAAACGGAAGTCTGTAAAGGATGTGGACTAAGTGTAATAAGTGTCCAATTGTAATGTGAAGATGAAAATGAATACCAGCAAACAACCAAAGATGGAAGGGGGCAGGAAAAGTGGGATGTTATTGCATGGACTACAGAGATTACGGCATGTAGGACTTGTTGCACACAATGAGGATAAGTAATAAGTGATATTGTAAATTGATAATGTGAAGAGATAGTGTGAGTCGTTTATGAAGGACAAGGAAATCATCACAGTTTTTAATCTTCCATAAGTTTTTTCATCTTCCTTCTATGTCAATAAAGTCACATTTTACCTCGAAATGTTCAAACATATGTTACGGCTTTAAATTATATGTACAAAAAACTATTGCCTGTTTTTTTGGCCTTATTTGGGACAACTCTGATATAATAATCCTTTAATTCAATAAGTTCCCAAAAAAACTTTAATGCAAACAAAGAGTAGTAGCATATGAAATGCTTCGTTAACAACCTTTTTGTTATAATGAATGAAGTCTAGACGGTACAGGCTTAAAATTTGTTGAAAAGAAAAAGTTTTATGTATGACAAATAGCTGCTTATAATTTTGCTACTGTTCCTCTGTTAACAATGGTGAACAGAGAAAGTTTTCAACAATACAATATTCCGCAACTCCAAAAGAGGTTTGGAATATAAGAGCTTAGGAAAAGCACAATGGATGGAGGAGCAGTGTCTGAGTAAGTTGGTTGGTAGAGAGTACTGCTGCTAATTCACACTTTGAGGGAAAGTATCTGACATGAAAATTATATTCCAACAAATAAGACTTTACGCTCTTCGAGCTTCTGGTTATGTATCAGGAATAATAAAATACAATAATTTATGTATTAAACCTGTTCACCCTGTTATCTCATCCAAAGATGAATCTGCAAAAGCGAGTAGGTTATAAACCTAGCAACATTGTCGCCATCTAGTAGGAAATAGGAAAACAGTTTCATTTGTGTTGAGTGTGTATTACCGACACATGGTTTGTGTGGTGAGTTCTGATCGCTGAGGTTTGTGTTAATGATAATCACTTATCACCCTGTACTAGACTGAATTGATGAACCGAATTGACATAAATCTTAGTTATCTTATGAAATAATATTAGCAGCTAAATCTATAGAAGCGTTCCTGCCGTTGATCGTGAACATAACCCGTGAGAACAATACATTTGGATAAAAGGCATTATCTAGGGGCAAATATAATAAAAATTCATTTGTGTTAAAAATGTATATTTGTATATAAAACATATCGTTGGTGTCTTGTGTGTCTTGGGTGCATCTAGGCAAGCATATTGCATCACCCTGTGCCTGACATCATTTGGATATCTTAAAAAATTGTGCTGTTTTGCCGCTTGCAGCATTTTCTCCCTACTGCCTTTGTGTTGTTTGTGAGTCAAAGCATGGGTACTTGCAAGAAGAAACATAATGTTTAATAAATTCACGCCATGAGGGCACAAGAAAAAATATTCTTTGATAAATCCACGCCATGAGGGCACTTACTTACTTACTTAGCTGGCCCATTACAGAACATTTGTTCCATAGACCGAACTAAGAAAAGATCTCCAATTCTCTCTATTTGTTGTTTCCCTTTGTAAAATACCGCGCCTTTTCATTTCTTCATCCACTTGTATGCTCCATCGAAGCTTATGCCTCCCAATTCTGCGTGCACCGCCATGTGGCATGTATTCATACGCCTTTTTAACGGGTTCATAATCGTTAATTTTTATGATATGGCAAGCCAACGCAATCGTTGCATCTCGATATGTTTAACTATATTCATGTCATTGTATAGCTTATATAGCTCGTGGTTCATACGACTTCGATATTCACCGTCAACGCAAATCAGCCCGTAGGTCTTTCGATGAATTTTCCTCTCAAACACACCAAGCACTGCCTTATCTGCTTGTGCAAGTACCCATGCTTCGGAGCCATACATTAGCACGGACAGTATCAGCGTTTTGTATAGTGTTATTTTTGTTTGACGATATGTGGCTTTCTTTCGGCAAAATGTGCCGAAATAATGGTTTTAGACCCCAAGTATGTTTGGACGAAATGTGTTTCAGACAATTTGTAGTCGATTGAGCAATGTCCGTCCGTATGTCTTGCTGGAGCGCACGATAACTCTCGAACGGATAAACCGATTCGATTCAAATTTTGGCTTTCGTAATATTTTACCCAAACTTAGTTTAAGTTCGAACATGGACTATATCAGTGCACTCCTTGCGGTACCTCTCCCACGAAAGTTCGAAAATGTTCGGAAAATTTGTGCGCACGATAACTCTTGATGGTAGTAACCGATTTGGTCCATACTTTGCACATCGTGAAATGTGTACAAGACATAGATAAAGTTTCAATATGGAATCAATAGGTCCACTCCTTCGGGTACCTCCCACACAAAATTTCGGAAAAGTTCAGTTTAGGGCCATCTCTCGAATCGCTTTGATTTTGGTTTTAGCGAATTGTATTCACTGACCTCCATACGACGGTACAAGTTTCATCAGGGGCAAGTCCATACTTTCTGAGAAAATAGCCTGAAAGTTGCAAAAAACCCCTATGACATGTGTGAGGTGGTTGGAGCGCAAGATAACTCTCGAACGGATCTGCCGATTCGGTCCAAAATTTGGCCTTAGTAATATTTTGCCCAAACATAGTTTAAGTTTGAAGATAAGCCATATCGGTCCACTCCTTCAGGTACCTCCCCCACAAAACTTCAAAAATGTTCGGAAAAATTGTTCGTACGGCAACCTCTGAAGGGAGTGGCCGAATTGGTCTATACTTTACACATCCTAATATATCTACTAGATATATGTAGATCAGGTTGAAATATAGACTATATTTGTCCACTCCATCCGGTACCTCCCACACAAAATTTCGGATAAGTTCACTTTAAGACCTGATATCGAATCCCTTTGATTTTTGTTAAAGCAACTTGCATTCGCTGCCTCAATTACGATGGTAAAAGTTTTTTAGGGGCAAGTCCATACTTCTTGAGCAAACAGCCCGAAGAGTGTAAAAACCCCCTATGGCACCAAATGTTGTGTCTGGAGATCCACTTCCATAACGGTCAATGTCTATCCACTCCTTTTAGTATCTCCTCCGCAAAACTTTTAATCTTCAATCCTAATCTACATTTTTGTCGATTCAAACGCCAAAAATTTTTAAAACCCCCTAAATACATACGCATTTTGGGAAAAAATGTTTCAATATACACATGCTGAGGGTATATCTCTGTCGGCAAAGCCGCCTGATACTTTTTTACTTGTTAAATTGCTTATTTAAACCATAGTAGCATTTGTTGGCCAATACAATTCTTCTTCTTATTTCACAACTGATGTTGTTTGTTGTGTTTATGGCAGTGCCGAGGTAGACGAAGTCTTTAACTTCCACAGTTGGTCCGAGCTCTACGGACGCTTTGCGCGTCGACACAATCAGTTTGGTCTTTTCGTCGTTTTCCGCCAGACCCACTTTCGCAGATTCTCCTTCTATGTCATCAGCATAAGCAAGTAACATGTGGCTATTGGTGTAAATTGTGCCATTTCTTTGACATTTGCATCTCTTATTACCTTTTCCAGCAAAATGTTGAATAGATCACACGACAGGCTGTCTCCTTGTCTGAAACCTGTTTTGGTACTGAACTGTTCGTAAAGGCTCTTTCCAATTTTAACTGATGACCTAGTGTCAGTTAAAGTCATCTTACAAAGCCGGATGAGCTTTGCGGGGATACCTAATTCAGACATTGCATGGAATACATTTGATCGGAGGGGACTGTCGAAAGCTGCTTTATAATCGACGAAAAGGTGATATGTGTCAATCTGCATCTCTTGGGTCTTCTCAAGGATTTGCCGCAGGGTAAATATCTGCTCAATGGTGGACTTGCCAGGTCTAAAGCCACATTGGTATGGTCCAATTATTTCGTTGACCATTGGCTTTAGTGGTTCGCACAATATCCCTGACACTATCTTATAGGCAATGGGGAGAAGTCTTATGCCCCTATAGTTGGAGCACACGGTCTTATCTCCTTTCTTGTGGACGGGACACAGGATGCTCAGGTTCCAATCGTCGGGTACGCGTTCAACCTGTTGCTTTATTATTCTTCAGCCGGTTGATTGCTGTTTTTACCTCATCTTGGCCGGGTGGTATACACTCTATACCATCTTCTTGGATTGGATCTGTGATATCATCGCCTTCGCTACTATTGGATACCTGCAGATTGGAAAAATGTTCCTTCCATATCCTTAGCACGCTATCTGTATCTGTTACCAGATTACCTTGCTGGTCTCTACAGGAGGATGTGCCCGTACCAAAGCCATCTGTTTGATGTTTCACGCCATGAGGGCACAAGGAAAAAATTCTTTAATAAATTCACGGCATGAGGGCCCAAGAAAAATTATTATTTAATAAATCCCTCATGCCGTGAATTTATTAAAGAAACCCAGCAAAATGTTCGATGCCAAAGATGCCATTCAATCATGGGTGAAAGTGATCTGGCATGTCATCTTTTTAGCATCTTCAAAAATCTGTGTGAGTGAGCGCATAGAAAGGACATTAGTAGGAAGTCAAGGAAGCTGGACTCATAATGTTTTCACAACGATATGGAAACAATTCCCATGTTATCTTGAAAAGATTTCAATGAAGGTTTTCATCAACTAACAATCCTAAATGAAAATTGTCAGCTGATATAATTCGAAGGTGAGTCAAACACCATCAAAATATCTGTATTCCCGATATGTACCTAAATAAAGCCAATCTAGACGGAAATCGAAAAGCTCATAAAATCGAATTTGCAACATTGTTTTCCTTAAAGTCGTTTGTGAAATTTTGGTCAAAATATAGTTATCGTGTTTTATTTCATGAATATTTGACTTCCGTGCAAAATCGTCATTTCAGAACATAAAATCGTCAAATCCTCATTTAAGAACATAAAATAGTCAAATCGTCATTCTTAAATTTTGGGCCAAAAAATCGTCAAACTCGGCAACACTGCATGAGAGCCCAAGAAAAAATATTCGTTTAAAAATTCCACTTCATGAGGGTGCAAGAACAAATATTCGTTAAAAAGTCTACGCCATGAGGGTGCAAAAAAAAAATATTCTTTAATAAAACCACGCTTTGAGGGCCCTAGAAAAATCGTTCTTTAATAACTCCACGCTTTGAGGGCCCTAGAAAAATCGTTCTTTAATAACTCCACGCTTTGAGGGCCCTAGAAAAATCGTTCTTTAATAACTCCACGCTTTGAGGGCCCTAGAAAAATTATTCTTTAATAAATCCACGGCTTGAGCGTGCTAGAAGAAAAAGTATAAATTTCGATTTAATTTCAAGTCTCTTGAACTTCGGTGCATATAAGTATTGTCATAACTTATACGCCCTTTGTTATTAAGAAGAAATATCTCATTTGCCGGCTAATAGTGTCGTGTTTTTAATTTTTATTTTGCACGATTTTTCAATTTAACGCATCATTAGCCAATGGCATGCCACTTAAACCCAGAAAACGAAGAGAAAAGAAACCTCGTTAACATTAAACATTAAAAAACTTTTGCCACAAACAAAATATTCAGTTTAAGGTGAAAAAGAGCAATAACAACAATAGCAAAGTTTAATCCTCTTAAAGAGAACAAAAATTAAATTGAACTTTTTCACTTTTGTTCGATTAAGTTTTTTTTCGCATTTAATTTGATACTTGAAAGTCATCGTTTTAAAAATTTGTCACGTTTTCTAGTGAAGGTGTAATGTCAATGACAGACTGGCTGGTGTTTGTGACACGTTTTGGTTTAACACTAACAAAGAATAAATCACACCCACACACACTCAAATACCCCAGTAGATGTTCAGCTGGTGTATTTCAAGGTAAATGTTTATTTTTTATGATGGCCATAAACCAAACGAAGTGAAGTGAAACCAATAAAATGAGCAATGTTGAAGTGTAGGGATTTTAAAGTTTTAAGACAAATAAAGATAATAAATTATTGAAAATGACTTAAAACTTAAAATTGCTGGAGAAAACATAAAGCAAATATAAACTCTCGGAAAAACAATTCTTATAAATGGTCATTAAAAGTCTAATTTTATTGGAGTGGAAACATTTGAAAAGTAGTTATTTTTAATGTCATGACTATGGATCTGAAAACATTTCACAGTGCGATTTGATACCATAGTGCTCCGACCGCCTACAAAGCCTTCTCTCCGTCTATAAAGAACACCCTTCGCTAGTTCATAAGGACTCAAATGAAGAGCAAAAGAAATTGGTTTATGTACAAAATATCACATCGTCTTAGACATACATAGATACACCCATAGGAATGTATATGTGTACGTTTTTAGCCTAAGTTTATTTAGTGTTAATGCCTTGGCACTTGACAAAAAATCATATTTGCACAAAAACATAATAAGTCATTACTCACGTCCTCTAAATAGCAGCAATGTAGACTGTTAGCAAAACGTGACTCTTTGCTTCTTATGTTTATATTGGCAACATTCCTAGGTGCCGAATTGACATAAAGTAATGAAAATATTATATAATGGAATGCGTTCATTTTCAAACGTGAGAGATAAAAGTCAGTGCTGACGGAGATAAATATGTTAAGAATGTCTTTAGAAAAGAGGAATTATGCATAACTCTATCTAAATAAAATGCAAAAATATGTCTATAATATTGTAGAATAAATAGAAAGAAGGGTAGATTTTAGAAATGATCTAAAGAGAATCCTAAAGGAAGAACTGAATTAAATTAAAATAGAGTTTCACACCACCAATCCCCTCTCCACAGTTTGGGGCTGCGTTGGAAAGGAAAACATTACAAATCCACGTGTTGTCCCGATTGCGGAAAAATTATTGGGAGGGTGCTTAGAAATTAATGTGCTTTGAGCAGCATAGAAAAATTGGGCTTTGATAAATTCACGCTTTGAGGGCCTTACGAAAAATATTATTTGTATAATCTACATTTTGAAGGCTCCCAAGTCGTGGATTTATTAAAGAATAATTTGACTAAGGCCCTCAAATCGTAGATTTATTAAAGAATAATTTGACTAAGGCCCTCAAATCGTAGATTTATTAAAGACTAATTTTTCTAAGACCATCAAATCGTGGATTTTTTAAAGATAAATTTTTCGAAGGCCCTCAAATCGTGGATTTATTAAAGATTGATTTTTCTAAGGCCTCAAATCGTGGATTTATTAAAGATTGATTTTTCTAAGGCCCTCAAATCGTGGTTTTATTAAAGACTATTTTTGCTAAGGCTCCCAAATCGTGGATATATTAAAGAATAATTTTTCTAGGGCCCTCAAAGCGTGGATTTATTAAAGAATAATTTTTCTTGAGCCCTTAAAGAGTGTATTTATTAAAGAATATTTTTTCTAGGGCCATCAAAGCATGGATTTATTAAAGAATAATTTTTCTAGCGCCCTTAAAGCGTGGGTTTATTAAAGAATAATTTATCTCAGGGCCTCGTGGCGAGAATTTTTTAAAGAATAGTTTTTCTAGGGCCCTCAAAACGTGGATTTACTAAAGAATGGTTTTTCTAGGGCCCTCAAAACGTGGATTTACTAAAGAATAATTTTCCTAGGGACCTCATAGCGTGAATTCATTAAAAAATATTTTTTCTTGGGACCTCAAGGCGTCGATTTATATAAGAATAATTTTTCAAGGGCCCTCATAGCGTGGATTTATTAAAGACTATTTTTTCTAGGGCCCTCAAAGCGTGGATTTATTTTAAAAATAATTTTCTTGGGCCACAAGGCGTGGATTTATTAAAAAATAATTTTCTTTGGCCCTTAAAGAGTGGGTTTATTAAAAATAATTTTCTTCGGCCCACAAAGCGTGGGTTTATTAAAAATAATTTTCTTCGGCCCACAAGGCGTGGATTTACCTTTTCTTAAATCATCAATTATATTTTTCTTATATCTAATTAGCGACTCGTGATCTGCAAGTGACTATAAATAATCTTCTGAAATCTAAACGTGAATTGCTTCTTAAATTCTTCAAGAATCGGTCTAAAGCTTCTAGGAAATATTTTATGTGCCATCGTATATTCGTTCCAGATGATAACTTCTATTTTATATTGCTTGTGTACCCTTCATTCAAGTGAATGTCCAGTGGCAACTTAAGGGCCGACTGTGTCGTACTTAGGGTCAAAGATTCAACCACTGTTGCTTCGCAAATTAATTTTCTCACCGATACGTTCGTAAGTTTTGCAAAAATAGCGTTTTCAAAAAATAGGACCTAGGAAATTGTATGAAGAATTATATTTCTAGGACCCTCAAAGCTTGAATTTATTTAGATAGAATTTTTAAACGGCCCTAATAATTGCATTTGCATGATAGCTGAGCTGAGTGCAGATTGCTATGACCCAACGAACTCAATGGAGTAGGGAAAAAATGCTGCAGCGAGCAAAACATGTCGCCCTGGTTGGAAGCCCTCGGTGAATAATTATATTTTCCTTGACACAAACCGTCAATCGAAATCAGTATTCACCACACCGAAGTCTCCAAAGATATGTCGGATATCAAAACAAATTAAGATCTTTAATATTCATAACCAATGTCAAGGGACATATACGTAATTTAGTCTGTTAATTTTATTCCATAAGGTTATTTAGATTTATTTTATTATATGCGGTTTACCATGGTCGGAAATCCAAATACCGCCACTCTGCTACAGGGTGATTCAGTCTTTATCCTAGACACAAATCTTACATACATATGTACATAGATATGTTCCCACAAGATCCCCTAGGGCGAAAAGGGAGAGTTCTCTTATATCAATGAGTGCATGCTGACTCATATTGGGGCAAACATTACACAGAGGGGATTTTCCAACGCCGAAAATGTTGATGTTCTGGGCGGGGATTAAGCCTCAGACCTTGTGAGTGCTGGGCACCACGGTGGTTCCCAAAATAATATTAATAAAGAAAATATTAAGAAAGCAAATTTTGTAGTGTGTTCAAAGCTTGTATTTAAGGCGTGGATTTGTTTTAAAATATTTTCCTTTTGTCCTCAAAGCTTTGATTTAAGAAACAATATTTTTCTATGGCCCTCAAAAAGTGGTTTCATAAAAACCTATTTTTTTACGCGTGGGTTTATTGAGCGCAATTTTCCAGGTGTCCATTCAACAAACCCTATTTTCTAGTCTGGATTTATGAAAGAATAGTTTTTCTAGCGTTGAAGGAGTAGGGACACACTGACGCTGTGAGCAAAAATTAAAAAAAACTATATTTCTACTATCGACCAGGTTAATTCAATATGATATCATTGACACAAACCGTAAGTCGTATCCCGTATTCAGCTTACCCAAGACAAAAGTGATAAATCGCTAATATATTCAACATACATAAAGGTGTTTCCCTATTTCTCACATGATGGCGCCAATACTATCTGATTGATGTACTCACGATTAGTGTTCGCAATCGTCATTAGAGGTCGCTTATTTGATTTCGTGTGACAATTTTATTTTGTAGGGCACTTCGAGCTAAGATTTTCGAAAGACTACTCTCAATGGGCTCTCGAAGTTTGGATGGGTCTAAGCAAATTTTCTCTAGCGAGGATTTATTACACCGTGCTTCTTGTATCTTCAAGGGGAAGACCACTTTTTGTTTTCTCTAGAATATTTGTTGGCCTTTTATATTGGCCTACATGATTCCAATAATTTAGGAATAACAGTTTTTTATTATATTTGCTTACATCTTTTTTATTACATTAAAATAAAACAAAATCGACTTACAAAGGCTTACTGAAAGATTGAAGTAATTTTTTTGTTTTTCTGTTGCTAAAATGGATTATCCCTTTGAAACATTTTTCTCTAAAATATTTTCTCTTTGATGTTGCGCAACCAATGTTTGTATAAATATGCTTTTTATAAAATGTTTCAATTTGGTTTATTTCTACTGTTTTGCATTTGAATAATGCACATACATATATCAAATAACAAATATTTTTGTTACATTATAACTATTTTCATGAAAGCAAAAAATGAACAAAAACCAAATTTTTAACCAAAATAAAATCCTTTGTATGAGAAATGTTTTACATGCATTAAATATAAATACAAAATTTAAGCGAAAACAAGTAAGAAAGTTTTAGTCAGCTGTGCTGTCGGAGATATGCCCTCAGCCACTGAACAAAAAACCACAAAACCAAACCAAGCACAATAATTATGCCATTATCTTAGGAAGTATTGACTTACTCCGGAAAAAATGTATCATTGTAAATGAGGCCGGACTGAAAAAAAAAAATCAAAACGACGCGAGAGAAGCTCTTAAGCATTTTGGTTGGTGCCGACAAGGTTTCATGGAGCTTTTAGGCCAATATCTCAGGAAGTATGGCCTTGAGCATGAAACAAATTGTACCGTCGTAGAGAGAGCCACAAAGAAAACTTACTGAAAAAATTCAATCAAGGCATAGATTTATTAAAGAATATTAAAGAACATTTTTTCTAGGGCTCTCAAGGCGTAGATTTATCAATAATATTTTTTCTATAGCTTCCAAGGCGTATGAAAGAATATTTTTCCTGAGGCATGGATTTATTAAAGAATATTTTTTCTCGAGCTATCAAGGCATACATTTATTAAATAATAGTTTGTCTAGAGTTCTCATTTGCCTACATTTATTAAAGAATATTTTTTCCAGAGCTATCACGGCGTAGTTTTTTTAAAGAATATTTTTTCAGAGCTATCACGGCGTAGATTTATTAAAGAATATTTTTTCTAGAGCTCTCAAGGCGTAGATTTATTAAAGAATATTTTTTCTAGAGCTCTCAAGGCGTAGATTTATTAAAGAATATTTTTTCTAGTGCTCTCAAGGCGTAGATTTATTAAAGAATATTTTTTCTAGAGCTCTCAAGGCGTAGATTTATTAAAGAATATTTTTTCTAGAGCTCCAAGGCGTAGATTTATTAAAGAATATTTTTTCTAGAGCTCTCAAGGCGTAGATTTATTAAAGAATATTTTTTCTAGAGCTCTCAAGGCGTAGATTTATTAAAGATATTTTTTCTAGAGCTCCAAGGCGTAGATTTATTAAAGAATATTTTTTCTAGAGCTCTCAAGGCGTAGATTTATTAAAGAATATTTTTTCTAGAGCTCTCAAGGCGTAGATTTATTAAAGAATATTTTTTCTAGAGCTCCAAGGCGTAGATTTATTAAAGAATATTTTTTTCTAGAGCTCTCAAGGCGTAGATTTATTAAAGAATATTTTTTCTAGAGCTCTCAAGGCGTAGATTTATTAAAGAATATTTTTTCTAGAGCTCCAAGGCGTAGATTTATTAAAGAATATTTTTTCTAGAGCTCTTAAGGCATAGATTTATTAAAAAATATATTTTTTCTAGAGCTCTCAAGGCGTAGATTTATTAAAGAATATTTTTTCTAGAGCTCTCAAGGCGTAGATTTATTAAAGAATATTTTTTCTAGAGCTCTCAAGGCGTAGATTTATTAAAGAATATTTTTTCTAGAGCTCTCAAGGCGTAGATTTATTAAAGAATATTTTTTCTAGAGCTCTTAAGGCATAGATTTATTAAAAAATATATTTTTTCTAGAGCTCTCAAGGCGTAGATTTATTAAAGAATATTTTTTCTAGAGCTCTCAAGGCGTAGATTTATTAAAAAATATTTTTTCTAGAGCTCTCAAGGCGTAGATTTATTAAAGAATATTTTTTCTAGAGCTCTCAAGGCGTAGATTTATTAAAAAATATTTTTTCTAGAGCTCTCAAGGCGTAGATTTATTAAAGAATATTTTTTCTAGAGCTCTCAAGGCGTAGATTTATTAAAGAATATTTTTTCTAGAGCTCTCAAGGCGTAGATTTATTAAAGAATATTTTTTCTAGAGCTCTCAAGGCGTAGATTTATTAAAGAATATTTTTTCTAGAGCTCTCAAGGCGTAGATTTATTAAAGAATATTTTTTCTAGAGCTCTCAAGGCGTAGATTTATTAAAGAATATTTTTTCTAGAGCTCTCAAGGCGTAGATTTATTAAAGAATATTTTTTCTAGAGCTCTCAAGGCGTAGATTTATTAAAGAATATTTTTTCTAGAGCTCTCAAGGCGTAGATTTATTAAAGAATATTTTTTCTAGAGCTCTCAAGGCGTAGATTTATTAAAGAATATTTTTTCTAGAGCTCTCAAGGCGTAGATTTATTAAAGAATATTTTTTCTAGAGCTCTCAAGGCGTAGATTTATTAAAGAATATTTTTTCTAGAGCTCTCAAGGCGTAGATTTATTAAAGAATATTTTTTCTAGAGCTCTCAAGGCGTAGATTTATTAAAGAATATTTTTTCTAGAGCTCTCAAGGCGTAGATTTATTAAAGAATATTTTTTCTAGAGCTCTCAAGGCGTAGATTTATTAAAGAATATTTTTCTAGAGCTCTCAAGGCGTAGATTTATTAAAGAATATTTTTTCTAGAGCTCTCAAGGCGTAGATTTATTAAAGAATATTTTTTCTAGAGCTCTCAAGGCGTAGATTTATTAAAGAATATTTTTTCTAGAGCTCTCAAGGCGTAGATTTATTAAAGAATATTTTTTCTAGAGCTCTCAAGGCGTAGATTTATTAAAGAATATTTTTTCTAGAGCTCTCAAGGCGTAGATTTATTAAAGAATATTTTTCTAGAGCTCTCAAGGCGTAGATTTATTAAAGAATATTTTTTCTAGAGCTCTCAAGGCGTAGATTTATTAAAGAATATTTTTTCTAGAGCTCTCAAGGCGTAGATTTATTAAAGAATATTTTTTCTAGAGCTCTCAAGGCGTAGATTTATTAAAGAATATTTTTTCTAGAGCTCTCAAAGCGTAGGTTTATTAAAGAATATTTTTTCTAGAGCTCTCAAGGCGTAGATTTATTAAAGAATATTTTTTCTAGAGCTCTCAAGGCGTAGATTTATTAAAGAATATTTTTTCTAGAGCTCTCAAGGCGTAGATTTATTAAAGAATATTTTTTCTAGAGCTCTCACGGCGTAGATTTATTAAAGAATATTTTTTCTAGAGCTCTCAAGGCGTAGATTTATTAAAGAATATTTTTTCTAGAGCTCTCAAGGCGTAGATTTATTAAAGAATATTTTTTCTAGAGCTCTCAAGGCGTAGATTTATTGAAGAATATTTTTTCTAGAACTCTCAAGGCGTAGATTTATTAAAGAATATTTTTCTAGAGCTCTCAAGGCGTAGATTTATTGAAGAATATTTTTCTAGAGCTCTCAAGGCGTAGATTTATTAAAGAATATTTTTTCTAGAGCTCTCAAGGCGTAGATTTATTAAAGAATATTTTTTTCTAGAGCTCTCAAGGCGTAGATTTATTAAAGAATATTTTTTCTAGAGCTCTCAAGGCGTAGATTTATTAAAGAATATTTTTTCTAGAGCTCTCAAGGTGTAGATTTATTAAAGAATATTTTTTCTAGAGCTCTCAAGGCGTAGATTTATTAAAGAATATTTTTTCTAGAGCTCTCAAGGTGTAGATTTATTAAAGAATATTTTTTCTAGAGCTCTCAAGGTGTAGATTTATTAAAGAATATTTTTTCTAGAGCTCTCAAGGTGTAGATTTATTAAAGAATATTTTTCTAGAGAAGCCATGGATTTATTACTTTAATTTTACTTCAATTTATTGAAGGCTTATGGTGTAAACTGGTACGTATAATAGTTGTCACAATGTATACGTCACCCTATACAAAACAATACTAATTTTCCATTAAGGCCTTTAATGAGCCTTGACAATTAACGAGGTTCAACAACAAAGCCTTTAATGAATATTCCATAATTAATAATACTTTCCATAATTAATAATGAATTTCATAACTTAATTAAATTTACTTTTGCAATAAATTATTTTACCAATTTACCAAACAAAAGTTAATTAATATCGGCATTTCGGAAAACCACCAACATTTAACTAGAGGTTTATGGCTGTCAACAACAATCGTTTATGGCCACAACAAATAATAATAACAAAAACAATAACACAAACAATAGTAAAAAAAACACAAACAATTAAGGACTCAAAGTGACATTCTAAATCCTTTTTAAATACTAACGGTGATCAGTGATGTTGGGTGGTGGTACTGGTGATGGTAGTGGCCACATAATATTTTTATTGAGTAACAGCTGTGTAAACATAACAGCTATGTAGTTTTGTGAAGAAGGCAGGCGGGCAGTTTGGGAAGGGAAGAGACTTCAATAATGTTAAAACAAGTATAAATAATGGAGAATTGCAAAATTAGACAGTGTAAGGGAAGGGTACTTCGCTATATTGTAAGAAAATCAACGATTGTCAAGAAATTTGTTACTTCATATTACACCTTCATTCTGATCACCGAAGTCTATTACAAATCAACATTTAATAAGGAGGTTGACATGGACATAATTTAAAGATATTCTTCTTAGGAATCAGTCGTTATTATACCAGATTCCAAATACATCAAAGTGTAGCTTACCCACCATTATCCCCTTTCGAACCCTCCAAATGTCAAATTCCTGTCCGCAATTCTCTCTAATCTACCGTAGTATCAACATTCACCAAAACTCAATGTCATATCTTGGGGAAAACTCCTGATAAAACCCAAAAAATCTAATAGGATCCATTATTATAACCTGTAGCTCACTTCATTTTATTATGACCTAATAATGGTACACTGGTACGCATTATAATTGACACAACGTATACGACCCCATATACGAAAAATATAATTTTCCATCAAGGCTTGAAATCATGGAAGAAAATCTTTTATGGATCATCAACGATTGAAATTGTGAAATAATACATAGGTATGATCCAGAAGACGTGGATTTAATAAAGATATACTATATCTACCTATATCCCCATTAAAACCCCCCAAAAATATCAAATTCGTTTTCGTTTATGAAGTAACGAGCCGTTTGCTAGACTTACTAGACCACCCTCCTCTCACTCTCTCCCTCATCCTTCCTATCATAAATAAATGCCATCAAAACAAAAATACCATAACTGGATAATGTTAAGTCCCGGTCAAACGTTTGCATATGGCCAGAGATGACAAATACACATATGCATGTATATGTATGTGTGTGCATAAATATGTATATACAGATTAGAACAGTGACATAAGCTTTATTTGTTTAGTATTATGACATAAACAACTGTGGTCTGTAGTTATTTTTTTGGTTTTGTTGTTGTCATTAATGGTTGTTGTTATTGTTGGCGTTGGCAGGCTGCTGCAATCCTCAGTGAAATGTGTTGATGTGCCATGTGAAAAAGAATATTTTATTTTATTATTTTTGCTATACACATTTTATGGCATGGATTATGGTATATAGGCTAATGGATAATATTTTTGTTTCAATATTTTGCAAAGGAATTTATACAAAAAAGAGAGAGAATGTATGCAGTGGGTTCATATGTAATAAAAACAAGTAAACGAGGGCAATAGTCGGACCGGGGCCGACCTTGGGATACCCTACACCACTTCCCCTGGGCACTAGTTTTTAGCGGAATTTATTTATATGATTCCAAAGTCTCCCTTGTTTCTTCGGGGATGTTGTGGGAATGTATGTATGTATGATTGCGACACGTTATATATTACATATAATTTTCATTATTTCGTAATTGACAGATCTACCAATTTGGCTACACATACTACACATTTTTATACCCTCCACCATATGGAGGGTATAATTAAATTTGTCCATTCCGTTTGTAACACATCGAAATATTTGTCGGAGACCCTATAAAGTATATATATTATTGATCAGCATAAAATTCTATGTCGATTTGACCATGTCCGTCTGTCCGTCCGTCCGTCTGTCTGTTGAAATCAAGATACAGGTCGCAATTTTAAAGATAGATAGTCAAAATTTGGTACAGAAGTTTTTATTACTTGCAGGATGGTTGGTATTGAAAATGGGATATATCGGTCCACGTTTTGATATAGCCCCCATAGAACGGTACCTCCCGATTTTCGGTATTTTTAAGGTTTTAGCTTCATTATCCTACCAAAATGGCTGAAATTTGGTACGTAGTCTTCTTTAGGGGTATAAAAACTTTTCCCCAGAATTTTGTCGGTATCGGTTCACACCTTCATATAGCCCCCATAGAACGGTAACTCCCGATTTTCGGTATTTTTAAGGTTTTAGCTTCATTATCCTACCAAAATGGCTGAAATTTGGTACGTGGTCTTCTTTAGGGGTACAAAACTTTCCCCCAGAATTTTGTCGGTATCGGTCCACACCTTCATATAGCCCCCATAGAACGGTACCTCCCGATTTTCGGTGTTTTTAAGGTTTTAGCTTCATTATCGTACCAAAATGGCTGAAATTTGGTACGTAGTCTTCTTTAGGGATACAAAACTTTCCCCCAGAATTTTGTCGGTATCGGTCCACACCTTCATATAGCGTCCATATAACGGTACCTCCCGATGTTCGGTATTTTGAAGGTTTTAGCTACATTATCCTACCAAAATGGCTTAAATTTGGTATGTAGTCTTCTTTAGGGGTATAAAAATGTCCCCCAGAATTTTGTCGGTATCCGTCCACACCTTCATATAGCCCCCATAGAACGGTACCTCCCGATTTTCGGTATTTTGAAGGGTTTTGCTTCATTATCACACCGAAATGGCTGAAATTTGGTACTTAGTCTACGTTGGTGGTATAAAACTTTCCCTAGAACTTTGTCGGTGTCAGTCCATGCCTTCATATAGCCCCCATAGAACGGTACCTCCCGATTTTCGGTATTTTGAACGTTGTGGCCTCAATATTCCACCGAAATGGCTGAAATTTGGTATTTAGACTTCGTTGGGGGTACTCAAACTTCCACTTTAAATTTGTCGGTATAGGTCCACGCCTTCATATAGCCCCCATGGAAAAGTACCTCGCGATGTTTCGTATTTTCAATATTCCACCGTGTCTTCAATATTCCACCAAAATGGCTGACATTTGGTATTTAGTCTTCAATGTGATATAAAACTGTTCGCCAGAAATATGTCTGTACAGGTCCACGCTTTCATACTGCCCCATTTCTGACTAAATTTCGTCGGTATAGGTCCACGTTTCGATATATCCCCCATAGAACGGTACCTCCGGATTTTCGTAATATTGAAGATTGTGACGTCAATATCCAACAGAAATGGCTGAAATTCGTTATTTCGTCTTCCAAGAGTTATAAAATATTCCAGAAGAGTATTATCAGTATATGTCCACGTCTTCCTATATCCCCATAGAAGCTTACTTCTTGATTTTCGGTATTTTTTAGTTTTAGCCACATTCTCTTACCGAAATATAGGAAATTTGGTATTTAGTCTTCTTTGAGCCTAAAAACTTTCCGTCAGAAATTTGTCGGTATAGATCGACGTTTTGAAATAGCCCCCATAAAATGGTGCCTCACATTGTTTTACCGAAATTGCTGAAATTTGGTATTAAATCTTCTAATTATTCCATTCTAGTTATTCTAATTATTCGATTTTACTTCAATACAAACTGGTGGTGGAGGGTATAACAAGTTCGGCCCGGCCGAACTTAACGCCGTTCTTACTTGTTTTTCAAAAAATTAAAAATTTTTATTAAGAAAGAAAAAATACCAAACGTATTTAGAAATAGCATTTGGTGGTGAAAACTTGGAATTCCTCTATCATGATTTTAATACTGTATCGTCTCTTTATAAAACAATGTCATGCACGGTAGGTTATTTGGATGTCCAGTCATATAATTCTCGAGCTGTAGTTATTTGATCATAAATTTAGTTAGCTTATTGCCAGGCTGGTACAATATTTGCTAATCCATTTTCAAAATCGAAAAATGAACCAGCACGGTGCTCTTGAACCAACTTTAAAAGGAAGGAGCTTACACCTGGGAAGTTTTTGAGGATTATGAACTTACAATGCTCATAGATGAGATGAAAAACAAAAATCCCCGGAGCGCTTTTTAAATAAATCGCGACCAAAGTTCACATTTTTTTTGGGTTTTTAGGTTTTCATGGTTTAGCTTGGAAACCGCAAGTCCTAACGAAATGAGATTAGATAAATGTTGTAGCAGTGAAAATTCTCTGCAAGATTGTCCCTTATGAAATTTTCCCAGGTTTTACCATTTTCGAGATATAGAAGTTCAAATTGGGACAGTTCACTGACTGTATCGTCTGCTTATAAAACAATGTCATGACTGCTACTTCCCAACTTATACTTAGATATCTCAAAACGGTATAACCAAGCCAATCTTGTTGAGAATTCTCACAGCTATAAGATTTTCTCTAGTCCCATTTCGATAAGACTTACCCTTTCCAGGCAAATCGTGAAAACCTAAGAAAAGAAAACTTAAAAATGTGACCTGACCTTCTATATCTCAAAAATTGTAAAGCCAAGGAGCAAATCATAACTGTCGATCCTCTAGAAAATTTTCAAAACTACAATATTTTCTTTAGCATGACTTCGATAGGACTCGCGGTTTCCAAGCAAAATCACGAAAACCTAAAATAATACTAATACTCATATGAAAAAATATGAAAAAATATGAAAAAAACCTAAACTGTGAACTTTGATCGCGATTATTTTTTTTTTGATTTTTTTTTTGATTTTGTTAAAAATGTATTTATTAATTTTTGGCAAAATAACAAATGTTTCACACTGCACTATCGTCTCAAATCAAAATTTTCTGGCCAAAACTATTTCAACGTCCATTTAGTATTGGAATTGATTGTTATATAATAAATGTGTTAAAACAGCAATTCTTAAGTTTTTTCGCCCACAATTACGTAAAATGGTCAAAATTCGTTGAATAGGGTGGTCCCGATGTATGGGGTTTAAACCAAAACATTGACATATTTTAATAATTTTTGGTACGAATGATTCTAACCTTCCGAAACGTCGAATTACCAAATTATAGCCGAATCGTTTATAAAGTGTCGCTAAAACCCCTAAAATATCGTAAATTGGGCGGTACCGTTGTATGGGGGCTATAGCAAAAGGTGGACCTATTTCAAAAAAACTCTCAAACGCAGAAATATGAATTTTAAAGAAAATATGTCTGTTCGCATAAATGATATTTGGAAGGACAACTCTTGTCCTTTCAATTAATGCCAATTATGTTCATTTATGTGGTCAGATAACAGAGTTACAGCCTAATATATCCAGTGTTTTACTTGTAATGTAATCAAAAGCATACTAGAGGTCGCAATTATAGATCAATAGTCACGAAATTTTGCACGAGATAGGGGTTTAGGTCAAGAAGATGCCTACAATTTTTGATGATGATCTGATATTATTTAGCGGGTGCAATTGACCATTACTTTTGTATGCTAAATAAAAACATTTTATTTTTGGTCCATATTTGAATCCCTGGAGGCCATATACCGGCAAAGTTGCCTATATATGAAAAATTAACTACCGATCTTTCCTCTGATGGAAATTGCAATAATATGTGTGCTTGGTAACGGACCTACTACCTAAGATATAATGAGTTCTGTGAAGAGAACCACATCTTCTACGGTTCTATGAGAGCTATATGAAAACCTGGACCTATACCGATAAATTTCAGGTCGAAAATTGTGATGAACGAATACTTAATACAAACTTTCAGCCAATTCGATGGGATATTTAGGACACAAAGTCTTGCATATGGTTTAGCAAATATGTCAAAATGTGCAGAAAATTAGGTCCAGACTAAATGTCCGTTCTAAAATTACTTACTGGTGCCACCATGGTACAATTGTTTGCACACCCGCCTTGCACGCTGAAGGTCGGGCGTTCGATTCCCGGTCAGCAAACATCAAATTTCCAACGATGGCAAAGTACCCCTTAGTAAAGTTGGCGACATTTTCTGAGAATTCCAACCATGTACAACTTCTCTACAGGTGGTGTTTTAAGACATGCCTTTCGGACTCGGCGATAAACAGTAGGCCCCATACTATTGCTGTTATATGAAGCGCTTAATGTGATAAGGTTGCAGACTCCAAAAATTTAACTCGCCGGGTAGTGCTGTAGGGTATCGTATGGCCGGCCCTGTCCGACTATAGCCTTTGCTTACTTGTTTTTTTATGATTTTTTATATTAAATTGCAAAAATTGCATCCCAGCCCACTGCGCAAATTTTTTTCTCCTTTTTATTAAATAGCTGATAAAACAAAAAAAAAAAATCAAAATTGATTTTTCCAAATTGGACCAATATAAAAGAAGTTATGAGTATTTCTTTGCATATACTTTTTAATTAAAGATTTTTTCTATTTTTTATTAAATAGCTGATAAAACAACAAAAAAATACAAATAAAGATTTTTTCAAATCGGGCCAATATAAAAGAGGTTATGAGTATTTCTTTGCATATAATTTTTACATAATTTGACTTTTTCAAGGCGCGATATCTCTGAAACCATTAAGGTAAGATCACATTAGGCAAATATTTGATCCAACTTCAGTCAATGTGCGCTTCCTGAGAGCAAGTGAGCGTAAATAATGCATTGAAATTTATGCTCACTTGCTCTCAGTAGGCGTACACTGTCTGTCGCTGGAGAAAATATTTGCCTAACGAGACATTAACTCTAGAAAAAAAAAAACTGAAAATATACTAAACTCTTTTGCTGACGAGCAGCAGCACCACAGCAACAAATAAAGGAAATCAAAAACCTCGTTTTGAAAAAGTGTCCGATTTCACCCAGAAATCCCCTTATATAATATCTCTCGTAGATAATTTTCTGCTGTAGTAATTGTAGCTTGGTATTTCGGATTCTCAATGGGCTGAAAATCTCCTTGTAGAAAATAATCAATATAAGCTCATATTTTGGTATATATTCAATCCTCTTATTTCATTTTAATTAAACACTACTTTATCCTATTAACTTAGAATTTCAAGATTTTATCCTAAATAGAATATGAAAGAAGGATTATTTTAATTTTCATAAATTATTCAAGGTTCAGTTATGCATCTGAAGTCGATAAGAAGATTAGATTGTAAAGCTCTTAAACTTATAAATATAACCATTTACTGGCATGTGATTAACAGCAATTGACAACTTCCTTGCACAGGAGTCCTGGAGAATAATGCCAACAGCAACAATTTATGTCAATTGTAATCAAATTTATGGCTACTTTTAATAAATTACATCTTCCGTAAATCACCTTAACACTAAATGATGTTTAAATTATCTGCAAATAATTGCTTGAAGTACATACATACATACATACTAATATTTTTGTATTGCTCGTGGTATAGATGAGTAGGTTTAATTGAATTCAAGTAGCCATTTAGGGAGAAATAATGAACATTTTCAAGGTAATTGGAAAACAATGATGAATGCTGTCATAGATGCTGGACATTTTAGACATACATATATTTATTATATCCTGTAAATGCATGAGAATGTGTCCAATCTTATATATAAAAGATAATGTGTGTATGTTAGTATGTTCCCTATAGACTCAAAAACGAGAGAGAAAGTGGATGGGGAGAAAGACGGGGGAAAATTTATTGTGAATTTTTTAGGGAGGATGTACTTTAACACCCTCCCTGAGCCTTAACTACTCTATAAAGATATCTACAAATTAGAGATATCAAAAAAGCACTAAATAATACTTTACATAAATAAATAATGCACAACAGAAAATCTTTTTGTTCTCATTTTTTGTCTTGGTTTGCTTGTTGTTATTATTTGTATATAATTTTTTTTGTCAATTATAATCTAACTTTAGTTTCTTTTAGTTAACATCAACCGCACTAACTAACTAAATTTTGTACTAAATAGCCATTAAAATTCTTACCATTATCTCTCCATTAGTAATGCTTTTCTGCTTCTCATGTTCTCCAAACAAGTTTTAATTACTTTTCAAAAGAAAAACTTTCTTCTAGTTGTCAAAGCCAAAAATCCGGTTAACATCATTTGGCCATTAAAATTACCAAAAAACCCACACACAAGCACACAAAAGACCAAAGAATGACAACTACAATGTAGTTGTTATTAGAATACTTTATTCGCTGTCAATTGTGGTACATGGTTTGTAGATGTTGTCGAATGAAAATGGAGGAAATACTGAAATTAAAAGTTTGTTAAAAAAACATGTAGTACGTGTTTTTTAAAAAACACTAAACAATTAGGACAATAGGTCAATAAATGTAATTTTTTTTATAAAAAATAAATAATTATAGATATTTTATTAGATCTTTAATAGCGTTTTTGCAGATAATTTTCTAAATAATGTTAATACATTTCAAGGATTTGTAGTGCAATTCGTGGCTTTCTTAGAAACAAATATTATAAAAAAATAAAAATTTTAGGAGATACGGTGAGGGTTCTTATTTATCTTATACATACATTTTCCATTTTTTTTATTACGAAAGACTCATCGTCATAAATCCTCTCTGGAGGATTTATTTGCCACAAAAACCTTCCCTGGAGGCCTTCTGTTCCATAAATTTTTTTTTCTGGAAGACATCGCTTCTGTATAAGCTTCCTATGTAAGCCTTTTGTTCTCTAAAAACATTCTCTGGTATTTCTATTCTATGGAAACCTAATCTGAAGGTCTCCTATTCTACAAAAAATTTAATCAGTGACCTGAGTAAAGGAAACACATTTTGTTTGGGACATGTTTCTGTTTATTGGCTTTCGAGATGGATCGTATATACAAACGAAAAGGGTTAACTTGTCTTGGGAAAGCCCGGCGCAATCGGTAGGAGACCAGGTACGGAACTCCTTTGCCCTGACAACGGAAGCGGCGAAGAAAACACGCTGCAAATCGCGACTAGGCTGCTCGACGGGTGCTGTTTGGGCTCTGTTGAGGCGATCCGATCCCGTTTCGTCATTCGGCCGACGGTAAGCGGCGTAAGGTACACGCTAGTCGGGATGTAGGCTTGAACGTCTTCCTAGGCGGCGTGCGGGGAACGTCCGTCCGGGCTGTTGTCAAGGGTAAACGGCGTACAACAACACGTTTGTAAAGGAGGTCCCCACAGAGGTCGGAGATTGTGGAGTGCGTAACGCGTCTGTCCGAGTCGCGAATGCCGAGCTGCACTAGTCGGCGTGCGGAACACGTTTTCTACGTCGATACTACGTAGTCGGGGATAGGCGGCTAGCGAAACACGCTTATCCGAGGCAAAACCCGCAGCCTGCGATAAGCGGCAAACAAAACACGCTTATCCGAGACACAAACGCGAAGACTGCGATAAGCGGCCAACGAAACACGCTTATCCGAAGCACAAACCCGAAGAATGCGTTAAGCCGCGAACGAAACACGCTTACCCGAAGCAAAAAATCCGAAGACTACGATAAGCAGCAAACGAAACACGCTTATCCGAGGCACAAACACGAAGACTGCGATAAGCGGCAAACGAAACACGCTTATCCGAAACGAAAACCCGAGATCTGTGATAAGCGGCAAACGAAACACGCTTATCCGAAGCAAAAATCCGAAGACTGTGATAAGCGGCAAACGAAACACGCTTATCCGAGGAACACACACGAAGACTGCGATAAGCGGCAAACAAAACACGCTTATCCGAGACACAAACGCGAAGACTGCGATAAGCGGCAAACAAAACAGGCTTATCCGAAGTAAAAACCCGAAGACTGCGATGAACGGCAAACGAAACACACTTATCCAAAGCAAAAACCCGAAGACTGCGATAAGCGGCAAACGAAACACGCTTATCCGAAACAAAAACCCGAAGACTGCGATAAGCGGCAAACGAAACACGCTTATCCGAAGCCCTGTAACACTAAGTCGTCTATAAGCGGCAACCGAAACAGGCTTATACGCACTGTCCAAAACACGCTTTCACGTTCAACCGCGTAGTTAGCACTGATTTTCATCTAAGCACTCTACTCACCGGTTTCCTAATATTTCTCGTGGGGTTCTTCACTTGCACGGTACCTGTGGGTCGCACTAAATACTTCCTTGAACTTGAGGCCTTCTATTTTACAAAACCTCTTCTGGAGACCTTATGTCCTGTAGAAGCCTAGTCTGGAGGCATTCTGTCGTTATAGACGCCGTTCTGTCTATTCTGTAGAAGTCTACTCTTGAGAATATCTATTCTAAAGAAGCTTTCTATTCTATAAGATCCTCATCTGGAGGCCTTTTATTCTATTGAAAGCTTCCTTCGTAGTGATTCTATTCTATAGAAGCCTCCCCCGGAGCTTTCTTTTCTGGAAGCTTTCTATCCTACAGTAAACCTATTCTGGAAGTCGATTGTACGATTGTATAGAAGCCTCCTCTGCTTCTCTTTTATAGGCTTTTTATTTTATAGAGACCGCCTCTAGGGGCTTTCTCTTCATAGGAGCCTCCTCCTCTACTATGCAGAAGCCTGCTCTGGAGGCCTTCTACTATGCTGAAGCCTCCTCTGGGGGCCTTCTACTATGCAGAAGGCTCCTCTGGAGGCCTTCTACTATGTAGAAGTATCCTCTGGCGGCCTTCCACTATGTAGAAGCCTCCTCTGTATTCCTTCTACTATGCAGAAGCCTCATGTGGAGGCCTTCTACTATGTAGAAGCTTCCTCTGGAGGCCTTCTGCTGGAGTCCTTTTACTGTATATAGGCCTCCTCTGGAGCCCTTCTACTATGTACAAGCCTCCTCTGAATGCCTTCTACTACATAGAAGCCTCCTCTGAAGGCCGTCTACTATGCGGAAGCCTCATCTGGAGGCCTTTTACTATGTACAAGCCTCCTCTGAAGGCCGTCTACTATGCAGAAGCCTCCTCTGTAGGCCTTATACTATGGAGAAGCCTCCTCTGGAGGCCTTCTACTATGTACAAGCCTCCTCTGATGGCCTTCTACTATTTAGAAGACTCCTCTGATGGCATTCTACTATACAATAGCCTCCTCGGGAGGACTTCTACTATACAGAAGCCTCCTAGGGAAGCCTTCTACTATACAGAAGCCTCCTCTGGTGGCCTTCTTTTATGTAGAAGCCTCCTCTGGAGTCTTTCTACTATGCAGAAGCCTCCTCTTGAGGCCTTCTACTATACAGAAGCCTCCTCTGGAGGCCTTCTACTATGTAGAAGTCTCCTCTGGAGGCCTTCAACTATGAAGAAGCCTCCTCTGATGGCCTTCCACTAAACAGAAGCCTCCTCGGAAGACCTTCCGCTATACCAAAGCCTCATCTGATGGCCTTCCACTAAACAGAAGCCTCCTCGGAAGAACTTCTACTATGCAGAAGCCTCCTCTGGAGGCCTTCTACTATGCAGAAGCCTCCTTTGGTGGCCTCCTACTATGCAGAAGCCTCATCAGGAAGCCCTCTACTATGCCGAAGCCTACTATGTAGAAGTCTCTCCTGGAGGCCTTCTGCTGTGTAGTAGCCTCCCTGGAGGCCTTCTACTATATAGGATCCTCCTCTGGAGGCCTTCTACTACGTAGAAGCCTTTTACTATATAGAAGCCTCCCCTGGAGTCCATCTACTATGCACAAGCCTCCTCTGAAGGTCTTCTACTACATAGAAGCCTCCTCTGAAGGCCGTCTACTATGTACAAGCCTCCTCTGAAGGCCGTCTACTATGCAGAAGCCTCCTCTGGAGGCCTTCTACTATGCAGAAACCTCCTCTGAAGGCCTTCTACTATACAGAAGCCTCGTCTGGAGACCTTCTATTATGTAGAAGTCACCTCTGGAGTCCTTTTACTATGCAGAAGCCTCCTCTGAAGGCCTTCTACTATGCAGAAGCAACATCGGAAGGCGTTTTACTATGCAGAAGTCACAACTGGAGGCAATCTGCTACGTAGAAGCCTCATCTGGAGGCCATCTACTATATAGAAGCCTCCTCTGGAGGCCTCCTGCTGTGTAGTAGCCCCATCTGGAGGCCTTCCACCATGCAGAAGCCTCCTCTGGAGTCCTTCTACTATGTAGAAGCATCTGGAGCCTTAGAAGAAGCCTCCACTGGAGGCCATTCACTATGTAAAAGCCCCCTTTGGGGGCCCTCTGCTCTGTTGAAGCCTTCTACTATGTATGAGCCTCCACTGGAGGCCTTCTACTATGTAGGAGCCTTTTCTTGAGGCCTTCTACTATTTAGAAGCCTCCTCTGTAGGCCTTCTATTCTATAGAAGCGTACTCTGGAGGGCATCTGTCCTGTTTAAGCCTCTTCTGAAAGCCTTTTATTCCATAGAAACCTTCTTTGGAGGCTTCAATCCTGTTGGAGCCCCCTCTGGAAGCCTTTTATTTTTAGGAGCCACCTCTGGAAGCTTTCTATTTGAACGAAGCCTTTTATGTTATAGAAACTTGATCTCGAGGCTTTCATTTTATAGAAGCCTCCGCGGAAGCCTTTACTTTAGACAAATCTGCAGGCCTTCTATTTTTTGCAACCCTCTTCTGGCAGCTTTCTGTTATATATATGTCCCATCTGGAGGCTTTCTCTTTCTGTCATTTGGAAGGCTCTGAAGGCTTTCTGTAATATAAAATCTTCCTCTGCAGTTCTTATATTACGTAGAAGTCTCTTCGGCGGGTCTTATAATCTATCCTCCTTGTGTTTCTGTTTCTCCACTTCTAAAGAAGCCTACTTTGAAGATGTTATGATGTATAGAATCCTCTTCTGGGGGCAATTATTTTCTATAGAAACCTCGTCGGGGCCTTCCTTCTTTTTTATAAAAATCTCCCAATATATGTGTGTTGCGACTTCTTTACACATCTCCTGCACTTATGAAGTTAAGTTAAGGTATTTTCTGCAGGTAACCTTGTGAAGATTTTGGGTTTATATATTTTTTTGGTTTAAAATTTTGCAGAATATTGAACTTTGTGTTGACTTTTGTTGCCGCCTATGTTTGCACCCAATGTACATACAAGTATACTAACACAAGCAGTATAACTGCCAAAACTCCGACAACATGAAGTCATTGCCAGATTGCATGCCTTCTTAAGGCAGAAGTATGTACATCATACCCATTAATCCGCTCCTATCACTTCCCCTATACTTCACTTCACCAGACACACATTCAAAACTTTTTTCTCACCACCAAAAATATTGATTGCCAATCATGACATGATAACTTTTTAGCAACACTTCAGGCCATAGAAATAAACATTTTAAGCAAATAAGAAAACCCCCATGAACTGTAGCCAAAAGTTCGAATGAACAAAGTATGCAAAGTATGAGAAAAAAGCAAAAAAAAAAAAAAATCCTGCGATATGAAAACATGAAATAAAATGCAAAGTTTTCCAATAATATCAGGGCTCATAACTGAGTAGTGAAACATATTCTGAAAAAAAAGAACAAAAATGTTCTCAAACATATTGCCAAAGTATTTGGAATATTTTAACAGATAATTTCATAGAAAGATTTTATATATATGAAGAAGAGGAGTGATTGAAACACGAAAAGGGGTTAAAGAATTTCACAACTGTTTCAAGAAATAAAAATAAAAATGGGTACGATAGGAGTCTGCCAAACAAATTGAAATTCATATGACAAAACTTTTGCAAATAGATAAAGTTAAGTTCAATACCAATTTGAAAATTAAAAGTCAATTTTGTTCAGTTTCTTTTTTAATCAAAATTAGTAATTCATAGAATTGGAAGGCAAGGATCATGTACTCCGTTTGCGTGTAGTTGAATGAATGTAAGACACTTTAAGTTCAGAGACAGTCACCATTGACACGGGTTGCTGGGGTGATAACTGCGACGTTTGAAAATAATATGGATGCCAACAAACCAACCAAGATCCTGCTATTGCACAAAATTCGAAAATTCATAAAAGAATTTTTTAATAATTAGAACGAGTTGGATTCCGAATCACCTTAGAGAAATAGATCATATAAACTTTAAAATTTCCTTGAGCTCCGTAGCTGACCTAGAGATCTTGGATCATTTAATTTCAAATATGTGTTTATATTAAGTATTTTTAATCGTTTGGGCATTCTAAATGAAAATAATGATCATTACGAACCTAATCACATCCATTTAGTTAGCAGCTTCATTGAACCTCGAATATTTCATAGCTGACAGTTTCAATATATTTTCCATAATAATTTACATTTTTTATATAAACCACTCTACTCTATACATTATTACGTATTATTGAATACAATTATAGGCGGAAATATTTTCATTTCGTAGTTTATTGAACCATGGAGGGACAGAGAGAGAAAGATACCTCTCCCACACCCAATCATACTATACGAGTATTGAATGTGAATCCTACATTATAAATTTACCAAGCCTTAAAGCACGCAAACAAATGTCCATTTATTGAACTGCAATAAGCAACAACAAACCGCAAAGGTATGCAATTACTTATCTGTCGTTGACACTGAGAATAATGTCATCATCATCATCATCACCAGCACTGCAACAGCTTTAGGAACAACCACAAGAGCAGCATCATTGCCAATATATTTACATTTCGATATTATATAAATTATCATGGGAATGAGATTTTTTAAATATACAAATTTCGCAATGCGTACAAAAATTCAATTTATTCGCAATGATTTCGTATCGAAATTTTCAATATCTATACACTCAGCGACATATAATACTTACATACGTATGTATATTTGAGTGAACATACATTGCATGTACTATATATGCTACTGATTAATGTAATATAGTTTATGCAATATATATTTTATGTGGTACACGTTTCGATTACGGTTGGCCTAAAAATATGCTATACTCACATATAAATTTGGTATGTGCCAGTAAATACGCACAATTTTAATAGGGTGCCAACAAAGAGCGGTGTCAAATGTTATAAAAAGAAATAACTTCAAAAGGTCTGCTTAAGACAGTTGACCTTGGGAAGGTCTTCTAGAGACAGAGGAGTTCCCTTTAGATAAAATACCTTTGAAAGGCTTACTAATGACAGATAACCTATAAAAGGTTTTCGATAGCCAGTCGATTTTTGACTTCTCTATATATAGAGAAGTTTTGAACGGTCGTCTATAAAGATAGGACTTTTGAAAGGTCTTCTATAGCCACGAGGCCTTTGAAGGATCTTCTATAGACAGAAGAGATTTGAATAGCCTTTTATATACAGATGAGAAACCTTTGAAAGGTCTTTGCAATGTCTTCTATGGGCAGAAGACCTTCGACAGGTTTTCTGTAGACACGAGACCTTTGAATGGTTTTCTACAGACAGAAGACCTTTGAAAGGTATTTTATAGACAGAGGACCTATTAAAAGTCTTTTAAAAACAGAAGATATTATTTTTTATAGACAGAAGACCTAAAAAAACGTATTCTATAGGCAGAAAACCTATGAACGGTCCTGACCGGCTTTAACATGGCAAAGCCCAGGATTTATCTTGGTCCCTCTATCATCTCAAGTGGACACTGACCTCTCCGTGGTGTCACCTGGGGAACTGATCTAACACCCGTTAAAGGTAGTGAGCTTACATGTGCCGCGCGTTCACTCATAAGAACGTTAAAAACTTGGGTTTGGGCGTCGGCGAATCTGCACCTGGAATGTTCGCACTCTTTATAGAGAATGTGCAGTTTACGCATTGACTTGAAAAGTACAAGGCCCACATTACTGTCATACAGGAAATACGATGGAACGGGAAAGGCGTCGCAACAACACCTAAAGGTGACCTACTGTATTATAGCTGCCATGACACAAAGCAAGAGTTTGGTTGCGGATTTGTAGTTGGTCGGAGGTTAAAACATCTGGTCTCCAGTTTCACCCCAGTTAATGAAAAACTCTCTGCAATTCGATTAAAAGCAAAATTCTTCAACATCAGCTTTATTTGCGCTCATGCTCCCACGAAGACAAGGACGAACAGACCAAAGATATATTTTACGAGCGCTTAGAAGAAACTTATAACCGTTGCCCTGCCCAGGACATTAAAATTATACTAGGCGATTTTAATGCAAAAATTGGAAAGGAGAATATCTTTGGCCCAACAGTCGGGAAATTTAGTCTCCACAGTGAAACATCTTACAATGGTATGAGGCTGATAGACTTTGCAGCTGCAAGAAACATAGTAGTTAGCAGTACCAGATTTAAGCATGTCGGCACCTGGATGTCGCCAGATCAAAGAACAAGAAATCAAATTGATCACGTTGTGATAGCTGGAAGACATGCATCAAGCATGTTGGATGTACGATCGTTCCGAGGTGCATACATTGATTCGGACCACTACCTTGTTGCAGCAAAGGTACGTACCCGTCTAAACGTTGCAAATAAAGCACGAACAGACTCAACGCGGAAGTTGGACATCGATAGGCTGCAAACACAACAGATAGCCACAGCATATTCTACTCAACTAGCCCAATTGCTTAACGCGAGCACTCCTTGTCCCGATAACATAACAACACAATGGCAACATATTGCCCACTCCATGCAAACAGCCGCAAAATCCATACTTGGATTCCAGAGACCTCCACAAAGGAATTCATGGTATGGCCAGGAGTGTCGTGCTGCTACCGAAGATAAAAATGCGGCATATAGAGCTACTTTACAATCAGTAGCAACGCGTAGCGCACGAGAGAGATATCGGGAGAAAAGGAGAGAAGAGAAACATCTTTTCCGCAAGAAAAAGAGAGAAATGGAAAAGCGGGAGTGTGAAAAAATCGAGATGTACAGGAGCCAGAATGAAGTCCGAAAATTCTACCAAAGAGTGAAGCATCAAACAGATGGCTTTGGTACAGGCACATCCTCCTGTAGAGACCAGCAAGGTAATCTGGTAACAGATACAGATAGCGTGCTCAGGAACATTTCTCGAATCTGCTGGTATCCAATAGTAGCGAAGACGATGATACCACAGATCCAATCCCAGAAGATGGTATAGAATGTATACCGCCCGGCCAAGATGAGGTAAAAACAGCAATCAACCGGCTGAAGAATAATAAAGCAGCAGCAGCCGATGGCTTACCAGCCGAGCTGTTTAAAACCGGAGGCGACGCGCTGATAAAGTGTATGCATCAGCTAGTTAGCACCATCTGGCAGGAAGAACGCGTTACCGATGATTGGAACCTGAGCATCCTGTGTCCCGTCCATAAGAAAGGAGATATGACTTTATGCTACAACTATAGGGGCACAAGTCTTCTCCCTATCGCCTACAAGATAGTGTCAGGGATATTGTGCGAACGACTAAAGCCCATGGTCAACGAAATAATTGGACCATACCAATGCGGCTTTAGACCTGGCAAGACCACTATTGACCAGATATTTACCCTGCGGCAAATCCTGGAGAAGACCCAAGAGATGCAGATCGACACATATCACCTTTTTGTCCATTATAAATGGCACGATTTACACCAATAGCCACATGTTACTTGCTTATGCTGATGACATAGACACATGGGACGAGCAGTAAAGGAAGTAACTGATACCTTTAGGAAGGTCGAAGCAGAATCTGCGAAAGTGGGTATGGCTACCGGTGAAAAGACCAAATTGATGGTGTCGACGCGCAAAGCGTCCATAGAGCTCGGACAAACTGTGGAAGTTGGTACCTATAATTTTGAGGTCTTCGTCTACCTCGGCACTGCACAGTGCGAAATTTGGGAAGTTTAGTGGAACTTTAAGGGATTTTCAAAGTACATGAAATAAATTAAACTTTTATTGAATTCGTTAGCTAAGTACTCCACTGCAAATGGTCCGTACTCAGTTTGCCAATTTACTCCACGAAACGACTAAAAATGCACTTAAAGTTGAACTTTTGTTTAATATTTTTTTTTTTTTGTAAGAAATGAATTTTTGATTCTTTACAAAAATGGAGTGGCGCGGACAAATGGTAAGTCAGTATGCCATGATTTATTTTTCTTAATATTTTACAAAACAATTATGATATTTTACACTTTAAACAAATGCAAAAATCCCTTATTGTTTTCGTGCAATTTAAGTCGGAAAGAAGGGTTTTTTTGAAGTTTTCCAAATTATACTTTTTTATTTTCCGTGGACATTTCAAATATGAGTTCCGTACATTCACGTGTTAAGATATATATAATCTGAAAGATTGGATTCTGCTCTGTTCGCAAAGATTTAAAACTGCTGCGGCATCGCGCGGTCTTTGGGGATATTCAAGATTTTCTAATAAGACTTGGGGAATTTCATTCAGTTGCATTTTCCAAAAGTGGAAGGTAAACGCGACAATGGACGCCATTGTTGACTGTGTTTTGAAGAAATGGACTCACTAATTCTAACAATGATAATTTCTGTAAAATTAAGAAACCTCTCGCAATTTTTCATAGTTTTGACCTCTAAATGTTGGTGATTTACATATAGTGCAACATTTTTAGATGCTGCGGTGCAAATACCAAAATACGTTAAAAATCTGTAATGCAGTGCAGACCTAAACTTGATCTGACAGACATTATAAACAAAATTAATGGTACTGACCTGTTGAATGGACCAATAAACATTATAGATACAAATAAAAACAAAAAATATTGACATTTTACTCCTTAATAGATGTGTAGGGTTGCGGGGCTTCACCCAGAAGTGGACCTATGTTGACAGCATTTGTGTGAGGAGGTTTTTTATTCGCTAACATTTAAAATTTACATTTGCATCCAAATCGGCTGCAATTTTTGTCTTTAACCTTTAAAATACCCAATATGAGGGTACCCGGCATGTGGGGCCTATTCCAAAACGCGAACCTATATTGAAAATATTTTGTACATAAGTTTTCTATCCGCTGAAAACTCAATATACCAATTTGCATTAAAATCGATAGAAAAATGAATGTAACACGTAAAAACGGCAGTCACCGTTACATGAGCGCTACAGGAAACCGCGGGTCTATGTGGCCCAATTTGAGCCCCACACTGTCCACTAATATAAGAAACATTTGTGCAAAATTTTAGGAATCTACACCTTTTCCTTTTAAAGTTATTAGTAAAGTTCCGCTAAAGTGCTGATATTTTGCACTGTGCACTGCCATAAACACAACAAACAACATCAGTTGTGAATCGTACATGGCACATGGCGGTGCACGTAGAAACGGCACGCCTAAGCTTCGATGGAGCATACAGGTAGATATATATTGTGATATCAAAAATATATTTTAACCGGTAAAAAACAACTAATAATGAGCAGAAATTCAAATAATTTGCATGCAAACAAATTTATGCCTCCCAAAAGTATTCATATTTAATTATACTTCAGGAGGGGGTCGGTGCCTTCACCAGAATTAATATTTTAAAATAAAACTTTAACGGTAGCGACACCGAGTGCATTTTTAAAAAAGGTGGCGAAGCGACCCTATGCTGCAATATACACATATTTAAAAAATTCAATTGGACAATTAATATGCTATGGCTCCACGTAATTTGCAATAATGCTGGGAATTTCTCTATCATGACAGAGACAAATTGTAGCATGGGAGGAAAATGTTGCATTCTACACAAAACCTATTATATATTAGGCAGTAGGCTTGTTAGTTACCTAGGAGGCACATTATAGCAATTTACATCAGGGGAAAGGTCAGTAGTTCTTTTTCTATATGTAGGTTATTTTGCTGGTATATGTCCTCCAGGAAGTAAAATATGGACCAAATTTTAAATTTTTATATTTTTCATACAAAAGTAATGGTCCATTTAACCCACTAGATAATATGAGATTATCATCCAAAATTGTAGGAATGTTCTTCGACCTAAAGTCTTACACCGTCCAAAATCTCGTGGCTATTGATATATAATTGCGACCTCTAATGTGCTTCTGATTACACTAAAAACAAACCGACATTTCGCGGTAATACATGAGTTTTTCCCAAAACAAAATCATAATACCCTTTCCACATAGTGGTGTAGGGTATAAAGATAATAAAATGAAAATGGTTGAAAATAAAAACAAAATCAAACATTAATAAAAACAAGTAAGAAAAGTCTATAGTCGGTCGGAGCCGACCATGGGATACCCTATACCACTATCCCTGGACAATCGCTCTCCACGGAACTTCTTTTCAATGATTGTGAAAATTTAATTATCAAATATCAGAGATGTAATGTATAATACTTATGACCAAAAAGTTATCTAGCATGACAAATACATTTTTGTAGCAGGAAAGGAAAATTTAGTTCACACAAACTAAAATGTATTGAAACCCACTTATGTAGTACTACTACTTCCGTTGTTTAACCGCTACGTTATTGAAATTTTTACCAATTTCACACAAAAGTTTCAGTATTATCTGATCTTCACGTTGGTTAGTACGCTTCTTCTTCATCATAAATTCAAACTTTGTTTAAAATTTTGCGGGTTATTATTTTGACCTACAGAGCCGCTACAAAATTGGTTAAAATTTTGTTTTTGGTCCATTTCATCCCCTGAACATTTCACGATCATCACCAAAAACTAATCATTTCTATTCTGGCCCGAACCCAACCTCCTTAAAAAAATTCGTTACAATCGGTCCATAATTGCGGCCGTAAACTTGTTTACAATTTTTAATGGACGGACACACATCGCTAAATCGCTTTATCTCGTCGAGATATGAATTTTGGCATACCAAAAAAGGGGTCTAGGACGAATATTTCGTGGTGTTACATAAACTTTTGGAGAGACAATAAGTAGCATGGGATAAAAATGTGGTTCTCTACACAGAACCCATTATATATTAGGCAGTAGGCCCGTTATCTAGCAAACACTTTATTGCAATTTACATCAGAGGAAAGGTCAGTAGTTTTTTCCATATGTAGGCTACTTTGCGAAATATATATGTCCTCAAGGAATTAAAATATGTATCGACCAAAAATAAAATTTTTATATTTTTCTACAAAAGTAATGGTCCATTTCACCCGCAAAAGAATATCAGATCATCATTTAAAATTGAAGGCATCATTTTCAACCTATACTCTTACCCGGTGCAAAATTTCGTGACTATTGATGTATAATTGCGACTTCTATTGAGTTTATTATTACACTACAAACAAATAACGAAATATATTAGGCTGTAACTCTGTTATCTGATCATGCACAACAACATAATTGGCATCAATTGAAAGGTCAAGCGTTCCACTTACAAGTATATCTCACTTGTCCGGAATGTCACTTCCAGGAATTAAGATATAAGCTGTATATTAAAAATTTGCACAATTTTCACACAAAAGTTTTGGTCCATTTAACCCTCTAAATATTATCCGATCGCCATCTCAAATTGCAAGCTTCTCCTTTGTGATATACTCTTACCTTATTTAAAATTACGCGTTGATCGGACTATTATTGAGACCTACAGAGCCGCTAGAGAATTGGATAAATATTATGTTTTTGGTCCATTTCACCCGCTAAATATTTCACGATCATCACCAATAAGAATAGGGATCTATTCTGATCTGAACCCGACCTCCATACAAAATTTCGTGACGATCGGTCCATAATTGCGGCCTGGAGCGTGTTTACAATTTATAATGGACAGACGGATGGACGGACGGACGGACGGACGGACGGACGGAGGGACGGACGGACACACATCTCAAAATCGCTTTATCTCGTCGAGATATGAAGATTGGTATACCACATTGGGGGTCTCCGACGAATATTTCGCGGTGTTACATGAATTTTTACCAAAACAAACTTATAATACCCTTTTCCACATTGTTTATGTGTTTAATTATGAAGAAAGTGAGAGAAAATAATGATTGTTTAAGAAATTCTTATCCCAGAACTATAGGACACTAGATGGATAAAACCTGTAATTATTAGGAAAATCTTTAATTTTTAAGCATACTTTTCTAGGACATGATTTGTGGAAAAAAATCTCCAGGACGAAATATGTGAATTTTACCTTGTTCTGAGGGCCAAGTTTTAACACAAAATAAATGTATTTTTAAGCTTAAAAATAAATATAATAAAATTAATAAACAAATGAAAAAATAATAATAATTAAAATAAATATAAACAAATAAATATAAAGTGAGCTGTTTAAAATTTCTTCAAATTTCAAACGGACAAAAAACTACAAATTTTTAAATATTTTCCACGACCTTAAATACGAAAAAAATATTTGTTGCCTTTCTCCTTTTGGACAACATTGAAGGATTATTGCATTACTGTTTCTACAATCCCAATAAATACTTTTGAATTTCGTGCATACGCCGATTCACAAGTAATGTATGGGTGAGTGATTGTGTGTATACGATCGGCAAAGTAAGCCGTAACTCTTTTAAACACTACACTTTAATATCGAATGGCTTACATTTCCTTGTTTGGGCCATTTCCAATACCATGTGTTTTGTTTTCTTCTTTTTTGTTTATTCCCAGCCATTTCCAGTTTACATTTCCACCCATCGAACAGCCAAATAGAGTTGTTGATATCGTTACACTTCCTGCCGATGTCTGTGTAATGCACACATATTGTGGAATGCAACAGCAACAACAACTTTATGTTAAGGCCTTATTACCACCAGTTCCAGCCTATCAAAAGTCACCCATGCATGCAGACTCAATGCGATAAACAAATGTTGAAATATGTTACCAAAACTGTGGTGTGGCGGTGGATAGTGGAGAGAACCTTACTTTAACTGCATGCAGGAAAGCAAAAACTTAATTTTTAACATGTGAATAAACTTTAGGTACATCCCCGTGCATGTGTCTGTATTAATGGTTAAGTGGATTTCGAAAGTACTGAATATTCTGGAGTTCTGTTGTATAAAGGTTAAGAACAACAAGTAAAAAGTCGTTAAGTTCGGCTGGGCCGAACTTTTTATACCCTCCACCATAAAATAGTCTTAATTGAAATGGAATAATTAGGGTCCTTTCACAATTTTAGGTGGAATAACTTTTCGACAATGGATAGACATCTACTGCCTCCCACTATTGCTTCAATTACAATTAAAAAACCCGAAGAACTGATGCGCCGTGAGTCGAACTTCCGCGTTATGGCGTGATGAAGTTTTTGCAAGAGACCCTGTAAGCCATCATGAATTAGCATTATATCTTTGTTTGTTGTTTTTGTAGAGCACTTAAGCAACAGTGAACAAAGATATAACGCTAATTCCTGATGGCCCACAGGGTCTCTAACAAAAATTTCATCACGCCATAACGCGGAAGTTCGACTCACTGCGGATCTGTCCTTCGGGGTTCATAATATACTCACCGAAGCCTTTCTTCCCCTAGAGGAATTTTCCGTGCCCCAGACTTTCACCTCCATTTTGTTGCACAGTGTTCTCTAATCTAATCTAAAAAAATGTGTTCAGCTAGGTGAAAGGTACCACCTACGGGGCTATATCAAAGAGTCAACCTATCTTTAAATTTTTTGGCGGAAAAGTTTTATAGCTGCAGGGAACTTCAAGAGTCAAATTGAGGGTAGTTTCATCAAAACAATGTAGACCCTCAAAAATGGACTCATGTTGACGAATTTTAGTAAAGAAATTTCGTAACCATTGAAAATTCCCGAAAATCGGGAGGTACAGTTATATGGGGGGATATACCAAAACATTGACCTATATTGACGATTATTTTTGAATAGACAAAATTGTAGCTAAAATTCTCAAAATACCGATCATTATAGCTAGTTCGGGTAAACATTGCAGCTAAAATTCTCAAAATACCGAAAATCGGGAGATACCGTTATATGAGGCTATACCAAAACATGGACCTTTGTTGACGATGTTTGGTGGAGATGTTTCATGACCACTGAGAACCTCAAATGGCAAATTACAGCTAGTTCGGTTAAAAATTGTAGCTTAAATTCTCAAAATACCGAAAATCGGGAGGTACCGATATATGGGGGCTATACCAAAACATGAACATATGTTGACGATGTTTCGTGGAGATGTTTCATTACCACTGTAAACCTCACATGTCAAATTACAGCTAGTTCGGTTAAAAATTGTAACTAAAATGCTCAAAATACCGAAAATCGGGAGGTACGGTTATAAGGGGGCCATACGAAAACATGGACCTATATTGACGATGTTTGGTGGAGATGTTTCCTGACAACTGAGAACCTCAACTGTCAAATTGCAGATAGTTCGGTTAGAAATTGTGGCTAAAATTCTCAAAATACCGAAAATCGGGAGGTACCGTTATATGGGGGTATACCAAAACATGGACCTATGTTGACGATGTTTGGTGGAGATATTTCATGACCACTGAGAACCTCAAATGGCAAATAACAGCTATTTCGGTTAAAAATTGTAGCTAAAATTCTCAAAATACCGAAAATCGGGAGGTACGGATACATGGGGGCTATACCAAAACATGGACCTATGTTGACGATGTTTCGTGGAGATGTTTCATGACCACTGAGAACCTCAAATGTCAAATTGCAGATAGTTCGGTTAAAAATTGTGGCTAAAATTCTCAAAATACCGAAAATCGGGAGGTACCGTTATATGGGGACTATACCAAAACATGGACCTATGCCCATATCCTTTGGAATATAAGTTTGCTGATCACTAGGAACCTAATGTGTTAAATTATAGCTAATTCGGTCTGCAAATGTGGCGAAGAACGTCAAAATACCTCAAATCCGGAGGTACCGTTATATGGGGGCTATACCAAAGAGTGGACCGATATAGCCCATCTTCGAACTTGACATGCCTATGGAAAAAAGACCCTCGGGTGCAAAATTTCAGCACTCTATCTCAATTATTACGGACGCTAGAGTGATTACAACAGACGGACAGACGGACAGACAGACGGACAGACGGACATGGCTAGATCGTCTTAGAATTTTATACTGATGAAGAATATATATACTTTATAGGGTCGCAAATGATTAGTTCGATGTGTTACAAACGGAATGACAAACTTAATATACCCTCCATACTATGGTGGAGGGTATAAAAATGGACGTGGAAGCTTTAAAGATTTTGAGGGAGCTATAATGGACAATAAAATGGAATTTTAAAGAATATTACGAGAGCTAATAGAAGACAACAGATTTGGAATTTTTTTAGGTTTCTTTAGCAGGACTCAAAGGAAAGGATGGACGTGATTTTTATACCCTCCACCATATATAACGGTACATCCAGATTTTCGGTATTGTGAAGGGGTTAGCTACAAAATCTAAGCGAACTATCTGTAATGCTGAACCTAAGTCCATGCTTAGGTATAGTCCCCATATAACTGTAAATCCTGATTTTCGGTATTTTGAGGGTTGGAGCTACATTCTTTGTCCGAAGAACCTGCAATTTGAAATTTGAGGTTCCCAGTGGTCACAAAATATCTCCACCAAAAATGGTCAACAAAAGTCCATGTTTCGGTAAAGCCCCTATATAAAGCTACCTCCCGATTTTCGGTATTTTCTGGCTTTTAACCACAAGTTTTTACTGACCATGTTTCGTTATAGCCCCCATATAACGGTACTTCCCGATTTTCCGTATTTTCAGGCTTTTAGCTAAATTTTTCGACCGAACAACCTGTAATTTGACATTTGAGGTTCCCAGTGGTCACAAAACTTATCCGCCAATAATTGTCAATATAGGTCCATGTTTCCGTATTGCTCCCATTTAACGGTATCTCCCAGTGGTCACAAAATATCTCCACCAATAATTCCCAACAAAGGTCCCTGTTTCGGTATAGCCCCCATATAACGGTACCTCCCGATTGTAGGTAATTGTAGGATGTGAGCTACATTTTTTGACAGAACTTTGCGTAATTTGGCATTTAAGTTTCCCAGATTTCACAAGACTTCTGCACTAAAAATTGTCAACATAGGACCACGCTTTCTATAGCTCTCATATAAAGGGGCCTCTCGATTTTCGACATCTTGAGAATTTTATGTACATTTTTAGACCGAACAACCTACAATTTGGGATTGGAGATTACCAGTGGTCACAAAATTTTATCGTTAATCATTCAAGATAAGTTCAGGTTTTGGTACCTCCAGATTTTCGCCATTTTGACTATTTGAGCTAAAATTTTTAACTTAACTGGCGGTAGTTTGACATTTGAGGTCATGTCAATGTGTTTTGGTAGGCCGCATATAAAAATACCTCCAAATTTTAGGAATTTTGACTACTTCAGCTATTATTTGACATTTTAGGTTCCCAGTGGTCACGAAACTTCTACATCAAAAATTATCAACATATCGCTCGTTTGCAAAAAGAGTGGCATAACTCAAAAAATGTGTGTTTCTGAGTTAGCAATTTCTATTTTTTTACATTATCATAGTTGTGTTCCTTAACTTAACTGATGTCACCATTTTTACTATTTTTTACCATTGTTAACCTTCGAAGCGTTCATTAACCCAAAAAGTGGTAAAACTGGAAGCAATTTTTAAGAGAGAGAGAGAGATAGAGAGAGAGAGAGAGAGAGAGAGAGAGAGAGAGAAAGATGCCTTTCTCTTCTACCACAGGCTACCAGACAAATTTCTTCGGGTAAAAAATTGTAAAACTGATTTTTCGACATTTGTTTGACGATTATTTGACAATGAAGAAAACATGAACAAAAACAAGAAAAAAGCGAACGCTGAGAAAACAAAATTAAAAACTGTGAAATAAATGAAGAAAATCGAATTTTTATGTTTCTTTTTAACATTGCTACCAGATCTACCATTTTTCATTCCTTTACTTTTCTCTTAAAACTGTTCATGAGAGAGCAATTTTGACAGTTTTTGAGTATATGAAGCACTAAAACACCTCAAATCATACTTGATCTTGCACAGAAATTTGGCACTCATATCTAGCTAGCTGTTTGCAAAATGTGGTCGCAGTAGTTATTTTATTTCTTGTGTAATAATCTTTTTAAATTGCAAAGTCCAATTTCAATCACCGAGTTAAAACACAATTTTCTCGAAACTATATTTTTTGGGATGTACCGCTCTTTGAGTAAGTGAGCGATTTGTCCACACTTTGATGTAGCCCCAATATAAAAGTACCGCGCTATTGAATACATGGTTAGATACATTTTCTGACCTAATTATTCCAATTCCCTGGTGGATGATATAAAAAGTTCGGCCCTGCCGAACATAACGTTTTTTACTTGTTCATGCTTCAATCTTCTTTAATATTTCCACATACAATTCAGATTTTACAGTTTTATTTTTTGTCCTTTGCCACTGCTTAAACAGGCTGCTGTCATTAAGTGTCAAACAGGCATGGCGTTGTGTTGTGACCACCTGTTTTAGTGGTTGCCAAAAGCTTTTACACCACTCTTTGCGCGTAGTTTTGGGACTAGGTGAACAGTACTGGTCAACGGGAATAAAAAACAACCACATAGCCACACATAGTGGGTAGCTGCAGTGTGTGCGTTAGTTATTTTTATTAAACCTTTGCCCGAGTTACTTTATTTGCGAATTCAAAGGTTTTTTATTTTTATATTTTTTTTTGGTTAAGGGAAATGTTTTCAGCTATATCCCTGTTGCAGTTAAATTTGTGCACTGTGGGATAATAAATCGTTTTTACTGCCTTTAACATATTTTTTTTTTGGGAAGCATGATTTTGGGGCGGATGTTTTCTATGGCACCTGCCGTGGTAACTGTTTGTTTTACTTTCTCATATCCTGGTATAGATTTCCATTCACTGCAGCAGGTATTACAGCCTATCAATAACAGTCATGTGAATATCATGACCATGAGCAGGTGTCTCAAATGTTGTGGTTTTTTCGTTGAATGCCATGCAATAAAATGGCAAAAAATCGAGGAATAATTGTGTAAAGAGGGAAAGGTAATATTTTTTAATAGGTCAATATTTAAAGTTACACATCTTTATAAAAACATTTTTAAAATATTTGCAATATTGATTTTGCTCTTGTTCGTTGCAAATTCATATTTTGCTTATCATTCATCCATGGTATTTGTGTCAACTAAGCAAAATATATGAAAATTTTCCAGGCATAACACTAACACATGCACTAGCATATCTGCTCTGCTGCAACGTCACTGCTCTAGATTGCAAATTGTTTATTTTCTAGGAATTTTTATATTGCTTTTAAATGTTATTTTATAGTCAAGTATGCAAAAAATGCGGAGTATTATTCTGTTAAGAGTTAAAGAAAAAAATAAATTTTATTATCCATTGGAAATTCAAGGAAATTCTAAAGGCTTACTATGGAAACTCTTCTTAAAGTGTATGTGGGAAGAAGGATTTCTGTGGTAGAAAATCCGTCTTAATGTCATCTATGCCAAGAAGACCTTCCAGAGGTGTCTTTTTATACCCTCAGCCTTTAGGCTAAAGAGGGTATTTACACTTTGATACGACCAAAAATGTTCCTCATAGAAATAATGGTTTTAGACCTCAAGTATGTTTGTATGATATCCGTTTCAGACAATTTTGAGTAGATCTAGCAATGTCCGTCCGTCTGTCTGTCTGTCTGTCTGGCTGGTGCGCACGATAACTCTCGAACGGATCAATCGATTCGGTTCAAATTTTGGGTATCGAAATATTTTGTCCAGATTCGATTTAAGTTCGAAGATGGGCCATATAGGTCCACTCCTTCAGGTACCTCCCCCACAAATGTTCAAAAATTGTCGCAAAATGTGTGCGCACGATAAATCTTGTAGGGAATAACCGATTTGGTCCATACATTGCACATCGTGTAATTTCTACCAAACTTAGATGAGGTTCCAATATGGACTCAATCGGTAAACTCCTTCAAGTACCTCCCACACAAAATTTCGGAAAAGTTCAGTTTAGGACTTGCTCTCGAATCGCCTTGGTTTTTGTTGTAACATCTTGTATTGCCTGTTCCCTATACGAAGGTACAAGTTTCCTCAGGGGCAAGTCCATACTTCCTGAAAAAATAGCCTGAAAGTTGAAAAACAAACCCTATGACACCATGTTTATGGGTGGAAGCGCAAGATAATTCTCGAACGGAAATGCCGATTCCGGCCAAAATTTGGCCTTCGTAATATTGTTTCCAAACTTAGTTTAAGTTCGTAGATAAGCCATATCGGTCCACTCCTTCAGGTACGTACCCCACAAAAGTTCAAAAATATTCGGAAAAATTGTGCGCACGATAACTCTAGACGGGAGTGACCATACTTTACACACTCGCATAATATCTACCAGATATAGATCCCGTACATCCCACACACAATTTTGGATAAGTTCACTTTAAGACCTGCTATTGAATCACTTTGATTTTTGTTGAAGCAACTTACATTTGCTGCCTCAATTACGATGGTAAAAATTTTTTTTTTCCATATTTCTTGAGAAAACAGCCCGAAGGGTGTAAAAACCGCCTATGGCGCACCCATGGTCTATGTCGGTCCATTCCTTTATGTACCTTTTCCGCAACATTTTTGAACTTTAATCCTAATCAACATTTTTGTCGGTTCATACGACCAAAATTTTGAAACCCCCTAAATACATAAGTTTTTTGTGAAAAAAGTGTTTTAATTTGCACAGGCTGAGGGTATATCTCTGTCGGCAAAGCCGACTGATACTTTTTTACTTGTTTTAGATAGAATACCTTCTAAAAATAGGAAAACCCTCTCAAAATCTTCTATGAAAAGAAGACCTTTTGATGGTCTTCTATGGAAAGAAGACTAAAGGTCTGCTGTGGAAAGAAGGCCTTCTACAGGTCTTCTGTAAAAATACCTTCTACTGGTTTTATATGGAGAGAGGGCTTCTGTGAAAATACGATCTTCGGAAGGTCTTCTAGGGAAAAACATATTATAAAAGTCTTCTATAAAAAGAAGATCTTCTAAAGGACTTCTATGGAAAGAAGACTTTCGAAAGGTCTTCTATGGAAAGAAAATTTTTGAAAGGTCATCTAGGAAAGAAATAACTGAAAACCATTCCAAATGGTTAGAATATCTTCTTCTATGAAAAACGGACGTTCTAAAGGACTTGTATGGAAAGTGGACATACTAGATGTATTCTATCAAAAGAAGACCTTCTATAAAAAATACCGTCTTACTTACTTAGCTGGCCCATTACAGAACATTTGTTCCATAGACCGAACTAAGAAAATATCTCTAATTCTCTCTGTTTCGTGTTTCGCTTTTTGGAATACCGCGCCTTGTCATCTCTGCATCCACTTGTTTGCGCCATCTATTCTTTGACCTGCCAATTCTGCTTGGACCGCCATGTGGCTCGAATTTATATGCCTTTTTAGCAGGTTCATTATCGCTCATTCTTATTATATGGCCTAGCCAACGCAATCGCTGCATCTCTATACGTTTATCTATACTGATGTCGTTGTATAGCAGATACAGCTCGTGGTTCATACGACGTCGATATTCACCGTCAACGCAGATCGGTCCATAGATCTTTCGAAGAATTTTTCTCTCAATCACGCCAAGCACTGCCTTATCTGCTTGCGCAAGTACCCAGGCTTCGGAACCATACATCATCACGGGTAGTATCAGTGTTTTGTAAAGCGTTATTTTTGTTTGACGAGTTGTGGCTTTGTTTTTAAAGTGCATGCTTAAACCTAAGTAGCATATGTTGGCCAATACAATTCTTCTTCTTATTTCACAACTGGTGTTGTTTGTTGTGTTTACGGCGGTGCCGAGGTATACGAAGTCTTTTACTACCTCAAAATTATAGAAACCAACATCAACAGTTAGTCCGACCTCTATGGACGCATTGCGCGCCGACACCATCAACTTGGTCTTCTCGCCGTTTACCGCCAGACCCACTTTAGCAGATTCTCCTTCGAACTTGATGAACGTATCGGTTACTTCTTTTACTGATCGTCTCATGATGTCTATATCATCAGCATAAGCAAGTAACATGTGGCTGTTGGTGTAGATTGTGCCACTTCTTTTGACGTTTGCCTCTCGTATAACCTTTTCTAGCAGGATGTTGAAAAGATCACACGAAAGGCTGTATCCTTGCCTGAAACCTCTTTTGGTATAAAACTCTTCGGAGGGGTTTTTTTCCTGTTTTAAGTGAAGATCTTGTGTCAGTTAGAGCCATTTTACAAAGCCGAATGAGCTTTGCTGGGATACCAAATTCAGACAATGCTTTGAACGTAGCGAGCTGTCGAAGGCTGCTTTATAATCGACAAAAGGGTGGTAGGTGTCGATTTGTATCTCTTGGGTCTTCACCAGGATTTGCCGCAGGGTAAATATCTGGTCAATGGTGGACTTGCCAGGTCTAAAGCCGCATTCGTATGGTCCAACTATTTTGTTGACCATGGGCTTTAGTCGTTCGCACAATATCCCTGACATTATCTTGTAGGCGATAGGGAGAAGACTTGGAGCATAAAGTCTTATCTCCTTTCTTATGGACGGGACACAGGATACTCAGGTTTCAATCGTCAGGTACACGTTCTTCTTGCCAGATGGAGCTAACTAGCTGATGCATATACCTTATCAGCGTGTCGCCTCCCGTTTTAAACAGCTCGGCTGGTAGGCCATCAGCTCCTGCTGCCTTATTATTCTTCAGCCGGTTTATTGCTGTCTTTACATCATTTTAGACGGGTGGTATACATTCAATACCATCTTCTGGGATTGGATCTGTGGTATCTTTGTCGACTTCGCTACTATTGGACAACAACAGTTTGGAAAAATGCTCTTTCCATATCCTGAGCACGTTATCTGTATCTGTTACCAGATTACCTTGCTGGTCTCTACAGGAGGATGTGCCTGTACCAAAGCCATCTGTTTGATGTTTCATCTTTGGTAGAATTTTCGGACTTCTTTCTGACTCCTGTACATCCCGTTTTTTCACACTCCCGCTTTTCCATCTCTCTCTTTTTCCTGCGGAAAAGACGTTTCTCCTCTCTCCTTTTCTCCCGATAGAACTCTCGTGCGCTACTGATTGTAAAGTCGCCCTATATGCCGCATTTTTCTCTTCGGTAGCAGCACGACACTCCTGGTCATACCATGGATTCCTTGGTGGAGGTCTCTGGTATCCAAGTACTGATTTTGCGGCTGCTTGCATGGAGTGGGCAATGTTTTGCCATTGTCCTGATATGTTATCGGGACGAGTAGTGCTTTGTTTAAGCAGTTGGGCCAGTTGAGTGGAATATGCTGTGGCTATCTGTTGTGATTGCAGCTTACCAATGTCTAACTTTCGTGTTGTGTCTGTTCGTACTTTGTTTGCTACGTTTAATCTGGTACGTACCTTTGCTGCACCAAGGTAGTGGTCCGAGTCTATGTGTGCACCTCGGAACGATCGTACATCCAACACGCTTGATGCATGTCTTCCATCTATCACAACGTGATCAATTTGATTTCTTGTTCTGTTTGGTCTGTTCGTCCTTGTCTTCAGTGGGAGCATGAGCGCAAATAAAGCTGATGTTGAAGAATTTTGCTTTTAATCGAATTGCAGCGAGTCTTTCATTTACTGGGGTGAAGCTGGAGACCAGATGTTTTAACCTCCGACCAACTACAAATCCGCAACCAAACTCATGGTTTGTGTCATGGCAGCTATAATACAGTGCGTCACCTTTAGGTGTTGTTGTGACGCTTTTCCTGTTCCATCGTATTTCCTGTGTGGCAGTAATATCGGCCTTGTACTTTTCAAGTACATCTGCCAATGCGTAAACTGCACCTTCTCTATAAAGAGTGCGAACATTCCAGGTGCAGATTCGCATGTTCCTTAAAACGTTTGCGGGGTTCGTCAACTTCAGAGGGGTTTGATTTTCTTTTCTTTCGTTTTTTCATAGTAGGCTGTTTTTTCTAGGGGAGGGTTACTAACTCGACGCATAAACCCAAGCTTTTAACGTTCTTATGGGTGGACGCGCGGCACATGTTACCTCACTACCTTTAACGGGTGTTAAAGGCAGCTCCCCAGGCGACACCACGGGGAGGTCAGTGTCCACTTGAGATGAAAGAGGGACCAAGATAAATCCTGGGCTTTGCCATGTTAAATAAAATCAATAAAAAATACCGTCTACTGGTCTTATGTAGAAATATGACTTCTATGGAAAGAAGACCTCCTGAAGTTCTTCTAGAGAAAAAAACATGTAAAAGAGGGCTACAGTCGGACGGGGCCGACTATGTGATACCCTACATCACTTCCCATGACTACTAGTTTTCCGCGGAATTTATTTCTTTGATTGCGAAGTCTCCCCGTGTTCCTTCGGGAATGTTGTGGGAATATACATATACACAGTCTTACATAAGTATACGTACGCCCCATAAATCTCGGGTTTTAGAAAAAGTAATGATATTTATGAAATTCCAAGTACACAGGTTTATTTCGTCTCACTAATAAACAATATTTAATACAACAAAAGTATATTCCATAATATAAATAACGGTAAATTTTACAAAAACCAAAAAATGATACTTACAAAAGTATACATACGCCCCAAGGAAATATGAGTATTATCGTACAATTTATGGAATTAGCAGCAAAATTTATACATTTTATTGTTTTGGCGAATGTGTCTGGGTGTCCGAGATATATTTTAGAGAAAAAAATAATTTTTGGGAGTTAAGTGCCGTTATTTAATGCCAAACTTCTTGTATAGCTCGTTAAAGCGGACCCTTGCTGATTTCTTTCCGTTTTAGGTATTTGAGTATACAAAAGCCACAATATTAGTGTCAGATTATAGATTTTGAGATCCTAGAAAGCTTTTTAGTTGGCCTTGTGCATAACACACCTTCCTGGGGGTCGATAAATTCACATTTTCCTAGGATATCTCAGGAAGTTAATAGTTTCCTCGGAATTCTTGGCTCAAATTACATACAGAAGACCTTGAATTGTGTTTTAATATGGCGTTATATAATCCTTGGACACCAATTGAATCAGAAATGTGAAATATTCTGTTAAGAACCTGCTCCCAAAGCATCAAAATATAATCACTACCAAAAAGCATGAAATTTACACTGTGAACAACGTAGTTTTCGTATTATAACCATTACCGTCAATATAGGGTCGGAAAGTATCGTATAATTGTACATTTCTGATTCAATTGGTGTCCAAGGATTACATAACGCCATATTAAAACACAATTCAAGGTCTTCTGTATGTAATTTGAGCCATGAATTCCGAGGAATCTATTAACTTCCTGAGATATCCCAGGAAAAATGTGAATTTATCGACACCCGGGAAGGTGTGTTATGCACAAGGTCAACTAAAAAGCTTTCTAGGATCTCAAAATCTATAATCTGACACTAATATTGTGGCTTTTGTATACTCAAATACCTAAAACGGAAAGAAATCAGTAAGGGTCCGCTTTAACGAGCTATACAAGAAGTTTGGCATTAAATAACGGCACTTTACTCCCAAAAATTATTTTCATTCTCTAAAATATATCTCGGACACCCAGACACATTCTCCAAAACAATAAAATATGTAAATTTTGCTGCTAATTCCATAAATTGTACGATAATACTCATATTTCCTTGGGGCGTATGTATACTTTTGTAAGTATCATTTTTTGGTTTTTGTAAAATTTACCGTTATTTATATTATGGAATATACTTTTGTTGTATTAAATATTGTTTATTAGTGAGACGAAATAAACCTGTGTACTTGGAATTTCATAAATATCATTACTTTTTCTAAAACCCGAGATTTATGGGGCGTACGTATACTTATGTAAGACTGTGTATATGTATGTATGATTACGATTACGTAATGGACAGATGGACGATTTTGGCTACATATACATACATATTTCTTCAAAAAATTAAAAATTTATATTTAGAAAGAAACAAGTAACAAAAGTCTATAGACGGACGGAGCCGACCATGGGATACCCTATACCACTATCCCTGGACAATCGCTCTCCACGGAACTTCTTTTCAATGATTGTGAAAATTTAATTATCAAATATCAGAGATGTAATGTATAATACTTATGACCAAAACCAAAACGTTATCTAGCATGACAAAGACATTTTTGTAGCAGGAAAGGAAAATTTAGTTCACACAAACTAAAATGTAATGAAATCCACTTATGTAGTACTACTACTTCCGTTGTGTAACCGCTACGTTATTGAAATTTTTACCAATTTCACACAAAATTTCAGTCCATTTAACCCGCTAAGTATTATCTGATCTTCATGTTGGTTTGTACGCTCCCTCATAAACTCAAACTTTGTTTAAAATTTTGCGGGTTATTATTTTGACCTACAGAGCCGCTACAAAATTGGTTAAAATTTTGTTTTTGGTCCATTTCATCCCCTGAACATTTCACGATCATCACCAAAAACTAATCGTTTCTATTCTGGCCCTAACCTAACCTCCTTAAAAAATTCGTTACAATCGGTCCATAATAGCGGCCTCAAGCTTGTAAATAAAGGGTCTAGAACGAATACTTCGTGGTGTTACATACACTTTTGGAGAGACAATATGTAGCATGGGATAAAAATGTGGTTCTCTACACAGAACCCATTATATATTAGGCAGTAGGCCCGTTATCTCGCAAACACTTTATTGCAATTTACATCAGAGGAAAGGTCAGTAATTTTTTCCATATGTAGGCTACTTTGCGAAATATATATGTCCTAAAGGAATTCAAATATCGACCAAAAATAAAATTTTTATATTTTTCATACAAAAGTAATGGATCATTTCACCCTCTTAAGAATATCAGATCATCATTCAAAATTGTAGGCATCTTTTTCGACCTATACTCTTATCCGGTGCAAAATTTCGTGACTATTGATGTATAATTGCGACTTCTAGCGAGTTTATTATTACACTACAAACAAATAACGGAATATATTAGGCTGTAACTCTGTTATCTGATCATGTACACCAACATAATTGGCATCAATTGAAAGGTCAAGCGTTCCACTTTCAAGTATATCTCACTTGTCCGGAATGTCACTTCCAGGAATTAAGATGTAAGCTGTATATTAAAAATTTTCACAATTTTCACACAAAAGTTTTGGTCCATTTAACCCTCTAAATATTATCCGATCGCCATCTCAAATTGCAAGCTTCTCCTTTGTGATATACTCTTACCTTATTTAAAATTATGCGTTGATCGGACTATTATTGAGACCTACAGAGCCGCTAGAAAATTGGATAAATATTATGTTTTTGGTTCATTTCACCCGCTAAATATTTCACGATCATCACCAATAAGAATAGGGATCTATTCTGATCTGAACCCGAGCTCCATACACAATTTCGTGACAATCGGTCCATAATTGCGGTCTGGAGCGTGTTTACAATTTATAATGGACAGACGGACGGACGGACAGACACACATCTCAAAATCGCTTTATCTCGTCGAGATATGAAGATTGGTATACCACATTGGGGGTCTCCGACGAATATTTCACGGTGTTACATGAATTTTTACCAAAACAAACTTATAATACCCTTTTCCACATTGTGGTATAGGGTATAAAAAATACCAAACGTATTAAAAAATATCTTTTGGTGACTTTATCCGATTCGATCAATGAAAGAGATCGATATTTGGAGGTATTAAATTACTTCTAAACAAAGGTAGCATAAAAACTTCAAAACCCCGTACAGAATCGTATTTTGCATCAATTTAAAAAAAAAATGGGAATTCCTATATCATGATTTTAATTCTTTTCTATCATGGTAGCGAAATTTTGTAGCATGGAAGATAAATATAGTTGTTTATAAACAAACCAAAACTATGAAGGAAAACACACTTACATATATGTCACGGTGCGCCTGAACCAACTTTAACCTGGATATGCCGACAAGTAAACTAATGCAGCAATTTTCGTGATTTTCCAAAATAGTGTTATTCTGACTGATAATATTACAAAACTGAAGAAAAATAAAGAAAAATATTTTCTAACTTGGATTTTAAGTCCGAACTACATGTAGTACACTCGGCATACACGTATCCAAACGACAAATGTAGTATTATTATGTTTGGGGCATAGTCATTGGAGAATTGAGTAATAACTTGCACCAAATCACAATCTACAATTTTTTAGAACAATTCTAGGGTTTTAGGTAAATTTCCTAATCACATGCTGAAATAATAGCATCGGTGTCTTCCAGACTTTTCTTCGCTCTTTTCACTGGCGTATCAAGCCGTCAGTGAAAAAAGCAAAGCAAGATCTAGTATCGTCATCGCTATCTGAAACAGTGGCATGGGCGTAGCCAGGAATAGCTAGGGAAGGGCAGCTACCCCCTAGATCTTACAAAAAGTTTATTTGTATGTAAAAAATTATAAATATTACGAAAAAACAAGAATTTTTTGGTAATATGTAGAACGACGAAAAAGCATTCCTGACTACGCCCATGAACAGTGGAATAAAGATTTGGAAAAAATCAGCTTCAACATTTAATAATGGGGAGATAAATTTTTAAAGTTCGCTTCATTTACTCCAGCATCTTCAGCAATAATGTAATTAGGAGGGCTTCTATAAAAGTTTCTGGTCTAATAATGAAAACGCTAATATTTATCATCAAAAATATTTTTTTTTTGTGTTCTAAAGCATTCTCCATCATGACTTATACACTTGTGGCAGCACTCAAACCGAATGTTCACTTTTTCCACTCCGGATGAGACATCTCCAAAACATGGTTTTTGAACGCTACAACAGCATCTTCTGGCGACGAAAATCGTTGACCACACGTTTTTTCCTTCCAAGTCAGGGCTGTACGGCGGATGACCCATCAATTCCGATCAAAAATGCGTTGGTTTGAATCACATTGTCATGGCGTTTCCGAAGACATCAGACATCAAACAAATTGTGGTGTACCACTCAGAATTTATCGTCATACGTTTTTCAAGCCATATAGTCGCCATATGATCAGTTTAGGAGCAGAAACAGGCGGCCAGTTGTTTCGAAGTGCTTCTTTAATAAACAACTTTAGTTGGATTTGGCTCGTCTTGGAAGATCCCATGGTCGATTGCTGTTTTGTTACGGGGTCGTACGTATATATCCACGATTCGTCACTTGTGACGCCCGTATAAACGTCTTGTGAAGCACCGCTATCGTATTTTTCAACAGTTCTTTGCAACAATCGAAACGAGTCTTTTTTGAGCGATTGTCATATTGTGGAGGTTCCTACGATAACAAACCTTTTTAACGGACAGGTGTTCATGCAGTATCGAATGTATGCTGGTGCACAAAATGAAAAATTAACCTGTAAGGAAAAGTTCAAAGTCGGGAGGGGCCGACTATATAATACCCTACTCCACTGTGAATATGTAAAATATGTATATATGGGAGCTAAATCCAAATCAGAACAGATTTCGATATAATTTTTTACATTTATATGTAGACCAAATTCCGTCACATAGTCCAAATTTCATCAAAATTGGATATATATATATAGCGTGTTTCGTGCATCAAATACCTCAAATCGGTCGAAAATATATATGGGAGCTATATCCAAATCTGAACCGATTTCGATATAATTTGGCACACTTGTTTCTAGACTAAATACCGTCACACATTCCAAATTTAATTGAAATCGGACATATATAGCGTGTTTCGTTCACAAATGCCTTAAATCGGGCGAAAATATATATGGGGGCTATATCCAAATCTGAACCGATTTCTATATAATTTGGCACACTTATTTCTAGACTAAATTCCGTTGCACATTAATTGAAATTAATTAATTGAAATCGGACATATATAGCGTGTTTCGTGCACCAAATGGCTAAAATTGGGTGAAGATATATATGGGGGCTATATCCAAATCTGAACCGATTTTTACCAAAATAAATAGCGTTCGTCCCTTGGCCAAACAAACTATCTTCCCCAATTTTCATGCGAATCGGACAATAAATGCGACCTGTACTTTGTTTACAAAAATACATGGACAGACGGACAGACAGACGGACATGCGTAAATCGACTCAGAAAGTGATTCTATGTATATCCCTAAAAGGAGCTATGGGTCTATCTAGTTTCCTTTTTCATGTTACAAACTAATGCACAAATACATAATACCCCTTACCACAAGGTGGTGTAGGGTATAAAAATGAGGCTGCCTCTATCTCACCGTATATCACATGACGATTTTGCGTTATTAGTTCTTGCACGGCATCAATGTTTTATGGCACAACGGCCGTTTTTGGACGATATTTCCTAGACCAGAAACTTATCTAGTAGCCCTCGTATTCACACCTTCGGCAGGTACAATTGCGATGCCCTAAAAATCGTGCCAAAACTGTTCAAATATTTCTTCTAAGGCCTTTATTATCTCATTTAATGATAACAATCTGTAAAGATAATATTTTTATTTTTTACACACAAGGTCTAAGCGGTTTTAATTGAAAGTTAGTTAGGGCGCACCGTACGAGGGGAACTAGAAAAGCTTACGGCAACACGCAGTGTCGCCAGGCATCATTTGACATTTGACTGTTTGACTGTTTTTAGCCTAAGCGTATCGGGGCAGTTTGAAATACGACTATCTGTTGGCTTGTTTACAGTAACTTAAAAAAATCACTTTGAAAAAAAAAATGGAATTTACTTGGGAACATTTTCGTTCGATAATTTTTCGCAACTTTTAACGTTTACTGACATTGTTTTATATGGAGGTGATCCAGTCAGTGCATCGGCCCAATTTGGACTTCTATATCTCAAAAATGGTAAAACCTACATGAATTTTCGGAAAAACAAACGTATAATACCCTTTCCGCATTGTAGTGTAGGGTGTAAAAAACACTTTATACTCGTAAAGGCCTTACATGGAAAGAACACACTCGAATAGTCTTGTAGGAAAGAAAAGGTTTCCAAGGAAGGAATACCTTCTTCAAATGAAAAAATTATAATGACAAAATTTTTTTCATTTGACAGTTTTTTCCTTTTTAAAAGTTTTCAATTCACATTTTGATAGAAACAGAACTGAGCTCCAGCCCTTGGATTTTAGTTGTATAGAATTTTGAAATCGCAAATGTTTTCTTTATAAGACTTTTCATTTGATATTTATCTCATTTATGAAATTTTTCGTTTCACACATTCGTAGAACAAGAATTGAAGACATGAAAAAATATGCACTTTGTAACAAATCTTTTTTGTCGAATCAATCAAGCATGAGGCTGGAACCAACTTGATATTCTCAAGCTTTACCGAAAGCGATTTTTAAAGACATGCAAAATAATTCGTAAAAATATACATCTTTTAATAATAACCCTAAAAACTCGTTTGTCATTGCGGGCGTATATGCATATGTATGTATGTATGTATGTTGATATCTGTTATACGTCCAGGTGTTACTTCAATACAAAAACTCATAACAACAAGTAAATAAAATTTTAATATTAGCCCATATTTACATTTGGCAATTTTCTTGCGGCAATTGTCAGTTTGAAGTAGAGAGAGGTGAGGCATGTGGTAACCCTTTGCCTCTCAACACCTTCTCTCACCGACAAACTGACAATTGCCGCAAGGAAAATTGCCTAATGTAAATATGGAATAACTCATTAACACAAATTTATGCTAAATGCTGCATTACTTTTTTCCTTGGAGAATATTACCATTATTCATTTCTCCAGCGTTACATTGGTTTATTTATTCTAATGGTCTTCAATGGAAAAAAATTGCTTTCTAACACCATCCTTCTAAGGCCTTCTAAAGATCTTCTGTACAGTCTTTCATTACAAACTCTGACATTTTTATTTGCTAACCAAGACATTTGCATTTCCACCAATCGTAATTAAAATTCGTAAGAATAATTCTGTTTCGACCCAAAATTTCTATGAAAATAAGAAATGAAAAATACTTCCTCATAATTTTTCTTTTCATTTCTCTTAAAGGAAAATATTCTTTTTTCTTTTTTTGCTTTCATATTTGCCTAACAAGTTTTATGTTCCCAGATTCTTGTTCAATGGAAATATGTTATGAAAAATGTGTTCTACAAAGAAAGTTTCATTTGACATTTATTTTCATTGAAAACAATTTTCATGGATCAGGGATTGTGCTCCTAGTCAGGTAGCAGACAATTGGAAAGAAATCTCTTTTCCCAGGCAGCATCATTGATAGCCGAATAAATTTAAAGCCCTACCAAAGCAGTTCTGAATCGTTCAAGATAAATTACTTTTAAAGTCTTACATCTTTTAATAATATCCACAAAAACCCCGTAGTCATAATAGGCGTATACATGTTGGCGTCAGTCATACGTCCAGGTGCTACTGCACAACAAAAAAAACCTTACAATCTTTTTGGGGGAAAAAAAAACTCGTAGAAAATAATTCGGTTTACCCACCCCTTATCCCATTCTACAGCAATACGTTTGGTTATTTATAATTCATAGAATCCATCTAAAATCTCTGAAAAAAACTATTGATGGTGAATTTTCGAAATTTCTAAAAAAGAAAATATTCTTTACTTATTTTTTTCTTTCACATTTGCCTAACAAGATTTGAACTCCTATAATTTTGTTCTACGGAAATTTGGAATGAAACATAGTTTCTTTACAGATACTTTCCTTGTAATATTTCTTTTCATTTTTCATAAAGGGAAATAATCTTTATTTACTTTTTGCATTCATATTTGCCTAAAAATTTGGTACTTCTATAATCTTGTTATATGGAAATTTTAAATGAAATATAGTTTCTTTACAGAATGTTTAATTTGACAATTGCTTTTATTGAAAAAATTTTCATTTCACATTTTCATTGGTCAAAAAATGAACTCCAGGGGCTGGATTGTTAATCAATGAAATTTTGAAATGAAAATATTGTTTCTCCATACAATTTTTTAATTGGCATTTATGTTTTTTTTATCAAATTGTTAATCATGGTGTAAGAAAGAAGGTGATACAATAATAGCAACCTATGTCTTCATTTGCTGTCAAAACATATTTTTAATCAAAAATAAATAACAAATATTTTAACGTTTTCTTCTAACTTTTGTGGATATTTCGCGCAAAAAAAATTTGACAGCAAATGAAGACTACAACCTAACGTCAACTATTGGATCACCTTGTTAAATTCGCCTTGATTGTTAATTTAAAATTTCCATAGAACAAGATTTGAGTCTTTGGTCTAGTAGCAGGCACTATAAAGGTAAAAACAATCTACTTTATGCATGAGTCATCTTTGATGTCCGAATCAATGAAAAACTCTCCGCAAGCAGCTTAGAATGCATTCGTTAAATACTTGCCATGATTATTCTGAAAATCTTACATCGTTTAATAATATCCGCAAAAACACCTTTGTCACAAGGGGCGTATACATATTGACGTAAGTCATACGACCAGGTGTTACTGCAGAACAAATATTCTTTTTAGAAAGCGGTTTTGTATTATTTTATCATTAGAAAGAAAAACGAAAGAAAAACAAACGTTTTCCTCAAAAAAAAAAATCCTTGGAGAATAATTCCATTTGCTAACCTCTTACCCCTCTCCACATTGTTTCATTTTCTTGTATATGTGTTTCTTTTCATTTAGCCAAAGGGAAATCCGTAAGCAAATATTTGATGATTCATTTACGATTATCACCGAATCATCAGCATTACAAAACAAATATTTGTTAGGCCAACAATAATGTTAGCTATCAATCAATGTTTGCACCAAAACTGATAGTTGAAAAACGTGAGAGTGATTTGAAATATGAGTGCTACAAAAAAAAAAAAAAAAAAAAAAAAAAAATCAAGGAATATGGGTCATATTTCCTGTTAAAAAACCAATTGTAAGCATATGTTTGTTTTTGTACCTTCCCTTCCCCTCCATAATGTCCGAAATTGTAAATCATTTTTCGTTAGCCTCAAGTGTTGGCATTATATTCTTATCATCACCACCGTCACTTGGAAATTGTTATAACTTTGTCATCACCAATTTTCTTTGTGGCTTCATAAAGTTTTGCTGTTTTTTCAGTTTTATTGCATTTTATGAGTCGTGTTAAAGTCGTAAATTTCGTTTAACCATAAAAATCCTTGGGGGCTTTAAGTCTGGCCGCATGTCATAAACCTTAAAGTGTGAAGAAGTGTGTGTGTGTGTAAGTGTAACAAATAGCCAAGTTATTATGGCGGACATGACACTTACCAGTCATAAGAGATAGCCATTAAGTAAAGAAGTTTAAGCGTAATTGAGTTAAAGTTCATTTACATTGGAAAATTGCAAACTGTGGAATCAGAATGAACATTTTTTATAGCCTGGCAAAAATAAATATTAAGGCGAAAAGGCATACGACGCTCACAAGGAAGGCGGGGGCAGTGGGTCACAACGTTGATTGCTGTATGGCATTGACCAATTTGGAAGCTTTTTAAATGTTGCAGTTCGGAAAAAATAGAAACCATAATGGAAATATTTGTAATATTCTCCATTTAAAAGACTTTGATTTGTACTAAAACTTTCCTCTAGAGACCAAAAGTAACAAAGCTGAAGCTTTTTTTATTTGAATTATTTGAGTTATCATGACCTAATGAGTTTGTAGTTGTGAAGTATTTTTGAAGCCTTTTTACTATCAATATTCAGAACTAAAAGTTTTGACAACGAATACCACAAATGCATAAAATAGGTGAGAAAATGCAACGCAATGCATCAAAATGTAGACCTATGTTTTTAGGGAGATGTTTTATAACCTCTACGACCCTCAGACTTCAAATTAGGCATAGTTCGGATCAAAAATATAGTCCTATTCCTCAAAACACCTAAAATCGGGAGGTATCGTTATATGCAGGCTATAGCAATACATGGACATATAGTGTAGAATATTTGACACCACTGGAAACCTCAAATATCAAATAACAGGTAGTTCGATCAAAATGCCGAAAATGCCCGTTATATGGGGTCTATACCAAAATATTTACCTATTTTGAGAAATTTTGATGGAGAAGTTTTGGGTCCACTGGGAATCCCCACACACAGGTAGTTTGGCAAAAAAATTTGCTAAAACCTCAAAATACCGAAAATCGGGAGGTACCGTTGTATGGGTCTATACCAAAACATGGACCTATGTTGACAATTTTTGATGGAAAATTGTTGTGATCACTGGGATTCTCAAGTGTCAAATTACTGCCAGTTCAATTAAAACTTGTAGCTAAAATCCTCAAAACCGCAAAAATCGGGATAAACCGTTATATGAGGGCTATACCAAGCCATGGACCTACATATGTTGAAAATGTTTGATTGAGAAGTTTTGACACCCCTGGGAATGTCAAATTACGTATAGTTCGGTCGACAAATGTAGGTAACATCCTCAAAATGCCAAAAATCGGGAGATACCGTTTTACGGGGCCTATGCCTAAACATGGATCTGTGTCGAGAATTTTTGATAAAAAAGTGTTGTGACCACTAAGAACCTCAAATGTCAGCTAGTTTGGATAAAAATTGTACACAAAATATCGAAAATCAGGACGTACCATTATACGGGGCCTATACCAAATTAAGGACCTGTGTGCATAACTTCTGATGGAGAAACGTTGTGACCAGTAAGAACATTAAATGTTAAGTTACAAGAAGTTTGGCTAAAAATTGTACCTAAAATCCTCAAAATATCAAAAATCGGGAGGTACCCTTATATGGAGGCCATACCAAAACGTCCACCAATGTCAGAAATTTTTGGTGAAGAAGTGTTGTTATCTTTTGAAACTTTAGATTTACAGCTAGTTTGGCTAAAAATTGTTGCTAAAATCCTCAAAATACCGGAAACAGGATGGTACCATTATATGGGGGCTATACAACAACATTGTCCTATATTGACAGTTTTTAGTGAATAAGTTTTGCGACGTTAAAGTGTCAAATTACAAATAATTTGGTTGAAATTGTAACTAGAATCCGCAAAAAACCGAGAATAGCGATGTATACTATACCAAAACGTGTAACTAAAATTCGCAAAATCCCGAAAATAGGAAAGTACTGTTAAATGGGGGCTATACCAAAACATGGACCTGTGTCGATAATTTTTAATGGAGAAGTGTTGCGATCACTGAGAACTTTAAATGTCAAATAACAGCTAGTTCGTTTTAACATTGTAGCTAAATTTTTCAAAATATCGAATATAAAAAAAATCAAAAAAATAACGGTACCAATATGGGGGCTATACCAAAATATGGACCATTTGACAATTTTTAGTGCAGACATCTTGCGACAACTGGGAATCTCAAATGTCAAATTTCAGGGAGTTTGGTCGAAACATTTAACTAAAATTCTTAATATACAGAAATTGGAGATGTACCTTTATATGGGACCTAAAACAAACATGGATTTATGCCCCAAATTTTTGATGCAGAAATATTGTGACCACTAAGAACCTCAAATGTCAACTTACAGCTGGTTGGGATACAAATTTCACCTTAAAACCTCAAAATACCGAAAGTCGGGAGGTACCGTTATATGGAGACTATACCAAAACGTGGACCGATATAGCATATTTTTGAACTTGTCCTGGCCATGAATAAAAGAACCGGGTGATTACAACAAACGGACAGATGGAGATGGCTATGTTGATTTTTTTTGCCGATCAAGAGTATTTATATTTTATTGTTTATAGTGTCGTAAGGATTAGTTCAATGCGTTATTAACGGAAAAATATAACCTCCATACGAAGTGACCCAATGAACTTCAACAAAACCGGATTTTTATATCAAAACCACTGAATAATTTTCTAACAGGGTGATATTATCTGATCTTCATAAACTCAAACTTTATTTTAAATTGTGAGCCGATCAGACTAGTATAATGGACCTACAGCACAGCTACGAAATCGTGTAAATATAATGTAAATTTTGGTCCGATTCATCCGATAAATATTTTACGATTATCACGAATTACAATTGGTGTCTGTGTTGGTTGGAACCCAACTTCTAAACGATTTCGAGTCGATTGGGGGCAGAATTGCGGACAAATCGCTTATGTCGTCGGGATATGAAATAGGGTAGACTGAAATGGGTGGTCTTTGATCAACATTTCGCAGTGTTAAATGAATTTTGAGAATCGTAGCTATTTTGTCCACTCCATTACAAAGGACTTTGTTTTATTAGAATTTATAATGCGTTACAATTGTTTTTACTTTGCATCTTCCTCACTAAGTCTCGTAATTTTTACTCAAGGCTGAAGTTGAAACTTCTATGGTTTCGTTGTCATCAAAGATGTGCGGATTAAATTCCAAGGGTGTGGAAGCGAAATTTGAAAAATATTTTGAAAATAAAGACACTCATTCATTCCTCTAGCTTAGCAACATTTTGAGCGGTAGAAAACGTTTTATTTCCACTATATGGAAAGTGTATTATAAGTTTGTTTTGGTAAAAATTCATGTAACACCGCGAAATATTCGTCGGAGACCCCCAATGTGGTATACCAATCTTCATATCTCGACGAGATAAAGCGATTTTGAGATGTGTGTCCGTCCGTCCGTCTGTCCATTATAAATTGTAGTCAAACTCCAGGCCGCAATTATGGACCGATAGTCGCGAAATTTTGTATGGAGGTCGGGTTGATACCAGGAATAGATCCATATTTTTATTGGTGATGATCGGATAATATTTAGAGGGTTAAATGGACCACAAATTTTGTGTGAAAATTGTGAATATACAGCTTATATCTTTGTTCCTGAAAGACACATTCCTCCCTCGTGAGTTATATTTGAAACACGATCTCTTGACCTTTCCATTGATGTTAATTATGTTGATGTATGTGCTCAGATAACAGAGTTACACCCTAATATATCGAGTTTTTTGTTTGTAGTGTAATCATAAACACGCTAGAGGTAGCAATTATAGCTCAATAGTCACGAAATTTTGCACGAGGTAAGAGTTTAGGTCGAAGAAGATGCCTAAAATGTTTGATAATGATCAGATATTATTTAGCGGATGACATAGACCATTACTTTTGTATGAAAAATATCCAAATTTTATTTTTGGTCCATATTTTAATTCTTGGAGGGTATTTACCGGTAAAGTAGCCTACATGTGGAAAAATAACAACTGACCTTTCCCCTGATGTAAATTGTAATAATGAGTCTGCTAGATAACGGGCCTACTGCCTAATATACAATAGGTTTTGTATAGAGAACCACAATTTCCTCCCATGCTACATGGGATTGTCTCTATCATGGCAGAGAAATTTTCAGTTCAGTTGTCCAATTGGATTTTTTATACAAATATTCCAGCATGGGGTCGCCTCGCCACCTATTCTAGGATTTAGGGTAAAGGGGATACATACAAAATACGACAAAAGATATTTCTAATCGAAATAATGGTTTTGGACCCCAAGTATGTTTGGACGAAATTCGTTGGGGTCGATTTAGCCCTGCCCGTTCATCTGTCTCTCTTACTGTGTAGCTGGCTGGTGCGCACTATAACTTTCGAACAGATCTACCGATTCAAACCAAAGATCAACTTTTTTTCGAAAAATTTTGTGAACGATATCTGGCTAAGTGAGCAAACGATTTGGTCCAAACTTTCCATATATTATTATTCCTTCCAGATATAAATCGGGTAAGACTATATCGGTCCACACCTACGAGTACCTCCCTCATAAAATTCGGAAAAGTGAAATTTAAGAGTCCTATCGAATCGTTTTGTTTTTTTTTCAGCAGATTGTTCTTGCGGTCCCCTTTACGATGGTTCATTTGCCATGGCAATTCCATACTTCCTGAGATTATGGCCGAAAAACTCCAATAAACCCTTAAAAACAAACAAAAAACTCTCAAGGGAATTTTTTGATTGGTCCAAACTTTGCACATGGTATTATTTCATCCAGTCACACAAAATTTGGGAAAAGTGCAGTTTGAGGACTCGTATCGGATCTATTTTAATTTTTTTGAAGAAAGTTTTTTCACGGTCCCTATTGCAACGGTACACTGTTTCTGGGGAAACTCCATACTTCCTGAGATAATGGTCCAAAAGTTGCAAAAACCCCTGCCGGCTCAAATTAAAATTACAAATCCGAAAAATAATTCTCAGACTTTTTCAAAAATCTGAAGTAAGCTTACTAAAATTGATTTGGCCACATTGTGATACATACAGATTCCACGTATTTTGAAGCAAACTCGTGATATAAAATCAATGTATTTTTATACGGCATAATTGTTGTGTTTGTTTCTTTTTTTGGTCAGAGGCTGAGGGTATATCACCGTTAGCGCAGCTGACTTATGCTATCTTCTTTGGTGTGTAATTGAATATGGATAATTTTGGGATTTATAAATTTGTTTGCATGCAATTTATTTGAATTTCTATTCGTTATTAGTTATTTCTACCGGTATAAAATATATATTTGATATCACAATATATATTCACAATGAACTATTTTCGAAATACCCTGAAAAGCACAAAATTACGTGCACTATCAAGCATATGTGAGGTACAAGTGCACAATTTTTGGACGATAGATCTTCTATAAACTCACAATTTTCCCAAATATCAGAGACATAGCAAATTGCATTGTATATATATTTATTTATTTATTTTAGGTGTATTCCGAAAAGGAACCTGACATTCAAAGACAATTTGAAGAGGTAGCAGGTGGGGCTAATCAATGTGAATCTTTCAAGTTTCGAATATTTTTTAGAAATGTATAATTTATATAATTGTTCCACAAACATGGATTCATTTTAAGCTCGTTTTTATCGCCGAGTCCGAACGGCGTGTCCTGAGCTGCCACTAGTAGAGACGTTTTTCATGGCTGAAATAATTAGGAAATATCGCCGACATTACTAAGAGTTATTTTGCCAACGTTGAAAATTTGTTGTGACCAGGGCTGGGAATCGAACCCGGATTTTCAACGTGCAAGGCGGTTGCACATAGCTAATTCTTAGGGGTTGTGGTGTAGGGTTTCACATGGTCGGCCCGTCCGACTATAGCCTTTGCTTACTTGTTATACCCTACACCACCCTGTGGTAAGGGTATTATGTGTTAGTGCATTTGTATGTAACATGCCTAAGGAAAAGAGATAGACCCATAGTTCCTTCTAGGGATATGCATAGAATCACTTTCTGAGTCGATTTATGCATGTCCGTCCGTCCGTTCGCAACGTACAGTTCGCATTTATTGTTCGATTTGGCTGAAAATTGGGGAAGATCATTTTTTTGCCTAATGAAGAACACTATTGGATATAGCTCCCATATAACACGCTGTATCTGTCCAATTTTGATGAAATTTGGAATGTGTGACGGAATTTGGTCTAGAAATTAGTGTGCCAAATTTTATCGAAATCGGTTCGGATTTGGATATAGCGCCCATATATATTTTCGCCCGATTTAAGGTATTTGAATTACCAAAGACGCTATGTATGTCTAATTTTGATGAAATTTGAAATTTGTGACGGTCTTTGGCCTAGAAATATGTATATGTGCCAAATTATATCGTAATCTGTTCACCTTTGGATTTAGCTCCCATATATATTTTACCTCTTCACAGTGGTGTAGGGTATCACATAGTCGGCCCCGCCCGACTTTTATCCTTTCCTTACTGGGTTTTATTTAGCTGAGAGGTCGAACAAAAAAAACTTAGCTGTTAATATTTCGTTTTATAGATATTGACAATAATTATATGCCTTTTAAAACAAATGTAGATTTTGTCAAAATATTTATGCCAGGGACTGTACATATTTTCCAGGTATAAACATATAGTCATTTCACTAAAAACTTTACAAATGTTCAAACAAAAGTTCTGGTCCATTTAAATTGTAAGCTACTTCTTTGTCGTAAACCCAAACCTTACATAAAACTTCGCGTCGATCAGACTACCATTGCGACCTACACAGCCGCTCAAAATTGGATTATGGTCCATTTCACTCACTAAATATTTCACAATCATCGCTAAAAACAATAGGGGTCTATTCTGTTATAAACCCGACCTTCATACAAAATTTCGTGAAAATTGGTCCATAGTTGCGGCCTGTAGCGTGATTACAATTCTTAATGGACGGACGGACGTGCATCTAAAAATCGCTTTATCTCGTCGAGATATGAATTTTGGTATACCACATTGGGGTCTACGACGAATATTTCGCGGTGTTATATGAATTTTTCGAAAAACAAACATAAAATACCATTTCCACATTGTGGTGTAGGGTTTATACACATACGTATTTTTCCTTTTCCGAATGCCAACACAAATATTTGCATGTGACATCTCTTATCTCACCATCATAATCTTACATCCATTGCATTGCTTATCTCCTATGCCTTTTTAATGTTCTCCACTAAGAAAACAATTTGTTTATCTTATACAGCGAAAGCGCAAAACTTTGATAATCCTATGAACATGTTGTCTACTTGTGAAATCATAAGGGTTGCAAGGAGGAAACAACAAACATTGATAATTCATGTGCCAAATTTTTATTTCATTTGTAGGAAAACTTTATCCCACGGTTTATTACATATGAGATATACATATATGTGTATATTGGTGTCATTATTGTACATATGTATGTATATGTTTTGATATTTCTGTTTCATCCAACGTATTCCGTATACATAACAATAATCCAATTTCATATTCAGCACATAAAGCATACGATCCATAAAACACTTCAATTAATAATACTCATACGTCAACAGGCTTATGGAATTATTTGTGCCCAATTTTTATTTGATACTCCAATTTATTTTACCTGCATACCTACATATTTTTTCGGATGTATTTTATTTCTGTAAAAGCACCACGTTTTTTATTTCATTTATGCCGATGACAATGATGATAGGCCATGATTACCCTTGTTCATTTCCCCAGTCACACATATCCATATTCATGAATTTTATACACCATTTTATTTTAAAATATATTTGTTTATTTTGTGCGTGTTTTCTTCGGCCTCTGGGAAAATGGGTACAGAGGTGTTATTTTTCGGTCCATTTTTATATATTTGTGTTTATACAGTTTTTGCTGTTATTTAATATTTACATATAAAAACAATTGTTTATTTGCCATGTGATATGGATAAATTTTCATGGAGCAGCTAAATGAGCCATGCATATCACCATCATCGGAAAAAAAGAAAATGGCTGCAGGAATGAAATTCAATAAAATACTTTGGTTTTTTTCTTCTCAATCGGAGACCGCCATAAAGTACAAACACTCATATTTCAGAGAGAAAAAAGTACACAGTTACATTTGTTCGATATAGTTATTGTAAAACTATTTTTGGTTCATAGCCATTATTACTTGGCAAATATAAAAATAAAAAAAATAATAAATGAAATTACACTGTGCAACAAAATTCAATTTTTTTCAAAATGATGGGAAAAATCGAGTAGATTATGAAAGTAGAGCTAAAAATATGAGACACGTGTATCGGCGTTTTTAAAGTTTACGTCGGAAAGTAACCAAAATAGGCGGGGCAAGTTCCGCCCATTTTTAATTTCTTCGAAATATTCGAATTAAGATATCTTGGAATCCTTGCATTTCAGGTATATAGTGTCTTCAGCAACTTTACTCAGGAGGGTATGGGAAATATTTTTGATAAAAATTTTAACCCTCATGCGGTTCATCAAAGGGGTCTTTTTTGTCCTTTTTTTTGAAAATCTTTCAAAAACTCCTTAAAAATGTGATCGTATCAAATCCAAATATTCTACAAAATTGTTCGCCATAAAATTTTACTATAGGTCTCAGAATACACCAAATCTGTAACTCTTGTCTAATCGCCAGGAATCTCTAAAAATGAAAAACACGTTTTAGGGTTAAAGTCGGACTTCATCTGAGTTTATTCAAAATTGACCTACAAAACATAATTTTAGAGAGTTGATGTCAGAGACAAAAATATTCTTCATCAAATTTCACTATGGATTACCAAAGAAATGAAATGTCTATTTACATTTTATAGCATGAAAATATCAGTATCAATTTTGCTGAAAAAACATGAAAATATTTCCCAATTTTTTTGATGAAAAATTTTTCCTTCTTTTTTCGAGTTGATACATGGAAGTAATATAAAACTTGGTTATAGGTGAAAAGTGTCAAAAGATGAAAAATTCTACCCAAAATTTCACTATGAGTTTCAAAATAAACCATATATCTATGTACACTATTTCCTTTAAAAATAGATTACAAATTTATATATATTAGGATGAAATTACATGTTTTAATTTTGGACTGTTAATTTTACATAATTCCATACTGGATCAAAATCTAGCAAAATCCTTTACTTTTTGGGAATATTGTTAAAGAAAGAAATGTTCCAAATGAAATTTCATTGTGAGTCTCTGAATAAAAGAAATCTCTAACCATAACGTATAACATTCTTAGCAGCCCTTGTTTTTGGTGTAGGGTTTAGGACCGTATTTTACAAATTTTAACCAGATTGTCGTTGTGATTAAAAATTATAAATAACTTATTGATGGTTTTTCGTTATAAATTCATACAGAAGATGTTGTGTGTTCAATTTAAAAAGCTTTAAAAACATTTGTGGTGAATATATATTTGAAAAATATAGAAAACCCAGATCGGACCTTCCAAAATTGCGTATTTTTAATACTTTTAACTTAAATTACGTATTTAAGATAAGCCATTGGTTGCTTATATTGTATGTGAAAACACATTAAAGGTCTACGGCTATGGTCCAGTGAAAATATAGGTGTCATATGGGCTCTCACATGTTCAATTTGGTGTGGTCCAAAAAACTACAATGATGGTACTCACTCCTACTTTGGTGGCATTTAACGTAAATAGCTGTATCATGAATGACCATAACGAACCCAGTTAGGATATATTCATTTATGTCAATTGCTATAGTTAATTACGTAAATGCCACCAAAGTAGGAGTGAGTCCCATCATTGTAGTTTTTTGGACCACAAAAAAGATTTTCAAAAAAAGGACAAAAAAGACCCCTTTGATGAACCGCATGAGGGTTAAAATTTTTATCAAAAATATTTCCCATACCCTCCTGAGTAAAGTTGCTGAAGACACTATATACCTGAAATGCAAGGATTCCAAGATATCTTAATTCGAATATTTCGAAGAAATTAAAAATGGGCGGAACTTGCCCCGCCTATTTTGGTTACTTTCCGACGTAAAATTTAAAAACGCCGATACACGTGTCTCATATTTTCAGCTCTACTTTCATAATCAACTCGATTTTCCTTGTCATTTTTTTTGTTGTCGCACAGTGTTATGAGGCATCTATTGTGAAGGTTTCATGAAACGAAAAAATAATAATGGAACAGTATCCAATTATTGACACAAAAATATTTTTAAATACTAGATAGAGCCTTTAAAATAATATATCCTGGCCAGCCCACTTATATCCACACCCAAACACTTTCTTTCAAAACATATTCAGTTTTATTCGCCAGCAGTTTTTTGTCCACTTCAGTACAAAGGCCTTTGGTTTATTATAAATTATAATGAGTTCCGATTGCCTTAACCTTGCATATTCTTCCTTTTCTTCTTCTTTTGAATTAAGGCTAAAGTTAAAACTACTAATTTTCATTGTCTTAAGGAAAATAAAGATGTATTTGTTTCCAACGGCCATCATAGTTGTGTTTTATTTAATCATTACGTTCGTCTTTTTTTTTTTTTTTTTTTTTTTTTTTTATATTCTTTTAATTATTTTAGACAGATGATACAATATAAGCCCCAGCGCCTTAAAGGCATTATAGAGGCAAAATGGCAACATTACATGAACATTATATTCTAAAGATATTAGATAGCTTTTATTACTATTAGAAGTTCAATTTAGAAGTGTTTCAACATTAAGCAATAAGTATTTTTTTAAATGCATTTTGAATGTAGATAAAACGGAAATGTTTTTCAAGAACATTGGGAGCTCGTTGAAATTTTTTGGCCCAGCATAACTGATTCTCTGCTTCGTTATTTCAAGGCGACATCTTGCAACTCTAAGATTATTAGAGTGTCTGGTGGATATTCCGTTTTGAGAAAAATTCGTGTGGAATTCTATAGATCTGGAACCATTTATAGCCTTGAACATATATATTAATAATTGTTGTTTATATAACCCAGCGATAGGGAGAACATTCTTTGTGACATTTTTATATAAATCGACTGTAGAGTACCTTAGCGGCAGATTATACACAAGCTTTAGGGCTTTATTCTGGGCAGCTTGCAAGGATTTAAGACTCCTAGTATTCTTATGCCCGTATATCAAAGGTAAGTATGTAAGATGCGAATGAATTAATGACATGTATATCATCCTCTGAATTCCAAGTACGCCTACTATTTGTGAATTTAAGACAGGTAGCGTATGACTAATGTCAACACTTATACACCCTTTAATATAAAGTAAATCAATGTACAATAAATTGCAAATTTTTATGAGTTATAATTGAAATTGTTAAGAAAAATGTAAAAAAATCAGCCAGCTTTGCTTTTAAATATTTGCTCTCAATCTCCAAATAAATATCCATTTGTTGGCACTAAAAATATTTTCAAAGAATCCTCCACAAGAACAACACAAGAGTCCCTCCTATCCTGTACGACCTAAAAAGGCAAGCCTCTCTCTTTTATATAATTCAACTTTATTCGCTAGTAGTTTCCTTTGTCCAATCCATTACAAAGGCTTTTGTTTTACTATAATTTATAATGAGTTGCAATTGTCTTAACTTTACAACTTCTTCATTAACTTCTATTTTGACCAAAGGCAAAAGTGGTTACGTTTTCCTCGTCTTGAAGGAAAATAAGATACTTTTTCTAAGGGCAAACGTAGTAGAATTCTAGACGAGTTGGAGGTCGCCTTTTTTATAGACCAGCTGAAGGTCGTCTTTTTTATAGACGAGCTGAAGGTCGTCTTTTTTATAGACGAGCTGAAGGTGGTCTTTTTTTAATAGACGAGCTGAAGGTCGTCTTTTTTTGATAGACGAGCTGAAGGTCGTCTTTTTTTGATAGACGAGCTGAAGGTCGTCTTTTTTTGATAGAGGAGCTGAATGTCGTCTATTTTTGATAGACGAGCTGAAGGTCCTCTTTTTTATAGACGAGATGAAGGTCGTCTTTTTTTTGATAGACGAGCTGAAGGTCGACTTTTTTTATAGACGAGCTGAAGGTCGTGTTTTTTTATAGACGAGCTGAAGGTCGTCTTCTTTATAGACGAGCTCTAGGTCGTCTTTTTTATAGATGAGCTGAAGGTCGTCTTTTTAATAGACCAGCTGAAGGTCGTCTTTTTAATAGACCAGCTGAAGGTCTATAGACGGGCTGAAGGTCGTCTTTTTTATAGACGAGCTTAAGGTCGTATTTTTTATAGGCGAGCTGAAGGTCGTCTTTTTAATAGACCAGATGAAGGTCTATAGACGAGCTGAAAGTCGTCTTTTTTATAGACGAGCTGAAGGTCGTCTTTTTTATAGGCGAGCTGAAGGTCTTTTTTTATAGACGAAGGTCGTATTTTTTATAGGCGAGCAGAAGGTCGTCTTTTTTATAGACGAGCTGAAGGTCGTCTTTTTTTATAGACGAGCTGAAGGTCGTCTTTTTTTATAGACGAGCTGAAGGTCGTCTTTTTTTATAGACGAGCTGAAGGTCGTCTTTTTTTATAGACGAGCTGAAGGTCGTCTTTTTTTATAGACGAGCTGAAGGTCGTCTTTTTTTATAGACGAGCTGAAGGTCGTCTTTTTTTATAGACGAGCTGAAGGTCGTCTTTTTTTTATAGACGAGCTGAAGGTCGTCTTTTTTTATAGACGAGATGAAGGTCGTCTTTTTTTATAGACGAGCTGAAGGTCGTCTTTTTTTATAGACGAGCTGAAGGTCGTCTTTTTTTATAGACGAGCTGAAGGTCGTCTTTTTTTATAGACGAGCTGAAGGTCGTCTTTTTTTATAGACGAGCTGAAGGTCGTCTTTTTTTATAGACGAGCTGAAGGTCGTCTTTTTTTTATAGGCGAGCAGAAGGTCGTCTTTTTTATAGACGAGCTGAAGGTCGTCTTTTTTTATAGACGAGCTGAAGGTCGTCTTTTTTTTATAGACGAGCTGAAGGTCGTCTTTTTTTATAGACGAGCTGAAGGTCATCTTTTTTTATAGACGAGCTGAAGTTTGTCTTTTTTTATAGACGAGCTGAAGTTTGTCTTTTTTTATAGACGAGATGAAGATTGTCTTTTTTTATAGATGAGCTGAAGTTTGTCTTTTTTGAAGGTTGTCCTTTTTATAGACGAGTTAAAGGTCGTCTTTTTTATTGACGAGCTGAAGGTCGTCTTTTTTTTTTGATAGACGAGCTAAAGGTCGTCTTTCTTTTATTGATAGACGAGCAGAAGGTCGTATTGTTTTGATAGACGAGCTAAAGGTCGTCTTTTTTTGATAGACGAGCTGAAGGTCGTCTTTTTTTTTATAAACGAGCTGAAGGTCGTCTTTTTTTTATAGACGAGCTGAAGGTCGTCTTTTTTATAGACGAGCTGAAGGTCGTCTTTTTCTATAGACGAGCTGAAAGTCGTCTTTTTCTATAGACGTGCTGAATGTCGTCTTTTTTATAGACGAGCTGAATGTCGTCTTTTTTTATAGACGAGCTGAAGGTCGTCTTTTTTATAGACGAGCTGAAGGTCGTCTTTTTTTATAGACGAGCTGCAGGTCGTCTTTTTTATAGACGAGCTGAAGGTCGTCTTTTTTATAGACGAGCTGAAGGTCGTCTTTTTATAGACGTGCTGAAGGCCGTTTTTTTTATAGACGAGCTGAAGGTCGTCTTTTTTTATAGACGAGCTGAAGGTCGTCTTTTTCTATAGACGAGCTGAATTTCGTCTTTTTTTATAGACGAGCTGAAGGTCGTCTTTTTTTATAGACGAGCTGAAGGTCGTCTTTTTTATAGACGAGATGAAGGTCGTCTTTTTTTTATAGACGAGCTGCAGGTCGTCTTTTTTATAGACGAGCTGAAGGTTGACTTTTTTATAGACGAGCTGAAGGTCGTCTTTTTTATAGACGAGCTGAAGGTCGTCTTTTTTTTATAGACGAGCTGAAGTTTGTCTTTTTTTATAGACGAGCTGAAGTTTGTCTTTTTTTATAGACGAGATGAAGTTTGTCTTTTTTTTATAGATGAGCTGAAGTTTGTCTTTTTTGAAGGTTGTCCTTTTTATAGACGAGCTGAAGTTTGTCTTTTTTTATAGACGAGCTGAAGTTTGTCTTTTTTTATAGACGAGATGAAGTTTGTCTTTTTTTTATAGATGAGCTGAAGTTTGTCTTTTTTGAAGGTTGTCCTTTTTATAGACGAGTTAAAGGTCGTCTTTTTTATTGACGAGCTGAAGGTCGTCTTTTTTATAGACGAGCGTCTTTTTTTATAGACGAGCTGAAGGTCGTTTTTTTTATGGACGAGCTGAGGGTCGTCTTCTTTTATAGACGAGCTAAAGGTCGTCTTTTTTTATAGACGAGCTAAAGGTCGTCTTTTTTTATAGACGAGCTGAAGGTCGTCTTTTTTATAGACGAGCTGAAGGTCGCCTTTTTTATAGACGAGCTGAAGGTCGTCTTTTTTTTATAGACGAGCTGAATGTGGTCGTTTTTATTGACGAGCTGAAGGTCGTCTTATTTTATAGACGAGCTGAAGGTCGTCTTTTTTTATAGACGAGCTGAAGGTCGTCTTCTTTTATGAACGAGCTGAAGGTCGTATTTTTTTATAGACGAGCTTAAGGTCGTCTTTTTTTATAGACGAGCTGAATGTCGTCTTTTTTTAAAGACGAGCTGAAGGTCATCATTTTTATAGACCAGCTGAAGGTCGTCTTTTTTTTATAGATGAGCTGAAGGTCGTCTTTTTTATAGACGAGCTGAGGGTCGTTTTTTTTATAGACGAGCTGAAGGTCGTCTTTTTATAGACGAGCTGAAGATCGACTTTTTTATAGACGAGCTGAAGGTCGTCCTTTTTTATAGACGAGCTGAAGGTCGTCTTTTTTTATAGATGAGCTGAAGGACGTCTTTTTTATAGTCGAGCTGAAGGACGTCTTTTTTTATAGACGAGCTGAAGGTCGTCTTTTTTTATAGACGAGCTGAAGGTCGTCTTTTTTATAGACGTGCTGAAGGTCGTCTTTTTTTATAGACGAGCTGAAGGTCGTATTTTTTATAGACGAGCTGAAGGTCGTCTTTTTTTTTTGATAGACGAGCTGAAGGTCGTCTTTTTTTTTTTTTTTTTTTTTTTTGATAGACGAGCTGAAGAGCGTCTTTTTTTTGATAGACGAGCTGAAGGTCGTCCTTTTTTATAGACGAGCTGAAGGTCGTCTTTTCTTATAGACGAGCTGAAGGTCGTCTTTTTTATAGACGAGCTGAAGGTCGTCTTTTTTATAGGCGAGCTGAAGGTCGTCTTTTTTTATAGACGAGCTGAAGGTCGTCTTTTTTTATAGACGAGCTGAAGGTCGTCTTTTTTTATAGACGAGCTGAAGGTCGTCTTTTTTTATAGACGAGCTGGAGGTCGACTTTTTTTTATAGACGAGCTGAAGGTCGTCTTTTTTATAGACGAATTGAAGGTCGTCTTTTTTTATAGACGAGCTGAAGGTCGTCTTTTTTTATAGACGAGCTGAGGGTCGTCTTCTTTTATAGACGAGCTAAAGGTCGTCTTTTTTTATAGACGAGCTGAAGGTCGTCTTTTTTGTAGACGAGCTGAAGGTCGTCTTTTTTTATAGACGAGCTGAAGGTGGTCGTTTTTATTGACGAGCTGAAGGTCGTCTTATTTTATAGACGAGCTGAAGGTCGTCTTTTTTATAGACGAGCTGAAGGTCGTCTTTTTTATAGACGAGCTGAAGGTCGTCTTTTTTTTTATAGACGAGCTGAAGGTCGTCTTTTTTTATGAACGAGCTGAAGGTCGTCTTTTTTTATAGACGAGCTGAAAGTCGTTTTTTTATAGACGAGCTTAAGGTCGTCTTTTTTTATAGACGAGCTGAAGGTCGTCCTTTTTTATAGACGAGCTGAAGGTCGTCTTTTTTTATAGATGAGCTGAAGGACGTCTTTTTTATAGTCGAGCTGAAGGACGTCTTTTTTTATAGACGAGCTGAAGGTCGTCTTTTTTTATAGACGAGCTGAAGGTCGTCTTTTTTATAGACGAGCTGAAGGTCGTCTTTTTTTTTTTGATAGACGAGCTGAAGGTCGTCTTTTTTTATAGACGAGCTGAAGGTCGTCTTTTTTTTGATAGACGAGCTGAAGGTCGTCTTTTTTTTGATAGACGAGCTGAAGGTCGTCTTTTTCTATAGACGAGCTGAAGGTCGTCTTTTTCTATAGACGAGCTGAAGGTCGTCTTTTTCTATAGACGAACTGAAGGTCGTCTTTTTTTTATAGACGAGTTGAAGGTCGTCTTTTTTATAGACGAGCTGAAGGTCGTCTTTTTTATAGACGAGCTGAAGGTCGTCTTTTTTATAGACGAGCTGAAGGTCGTCTTTTTTATAGACGAGCTGAAGGTCGTATTTTTTATAGACGAGCTGAGGGTCGTTTTTTTTTTATAGACGAGCTGAAGGTCGTCTTTTTATAGACGAGCTGAAGATCGACTTTTTTATAGACGAGCTGAAGGTCGTCCTTTTTTATAGACGAGCTGAAGATCGTCTTTTTTTATAGATGAGCTGAAGGACGTCTTTTTTATAGTCGAGCTGAAGGACGTCTTTTTTTATAGACGAGCTGAAGGTCGTCTTTTTTTATAGACGAGCTGAAGGTCGTCTTTTTTTATAGACGAGCTGAAGGTCGTCTTTTTTTTTTTGATAGACGAGCTGAAGGTCGTCTTTTTTTTTGATAGACGAGCTGAAGGTAGTCTTTTTTTATAGACGAGCTGAAGAGCGTCTTTTTTTGATAGACGAGCTGAAGGTCGTCTTTTTTTATAGACGAGCTGAAGGTCGTCTTTTCTTATAGACGAGCTGAAGGTCGTCTTTTCTTATAGACGAGCTGAAGGTCGTCTTTTTTTATAGACGAGCTGAAAGTCGTTTTTTTATAGACGAGCTTAAGGTCGTCTTTTTTTATAGACGAGCTGAAGGTCGTCCTTTTTTATAGACGAGCTGAAGGTCGTCTTTTTTTATAGATGAGCTGAAGGACGTCTTTTTTATAGTCGAGCTGAAGGACGTCTTTTTTTATAGACGAGCTGAAGGTCGTCTTTTTTTATAGACGAGCTGAAGGTCGTCTTTTTTATAGACGAGCTGAAGGTCGTCTTTTTTTTTTGATAGACGAGCTGAAGGTCGTCTTTTTTTATAGACGAGCTGAAGGTCGTCTTTTTTTTGATAGACGAGCTGAAGGTCGTCTTTTTTTTGATAGACGAGCTGAAGGTCGTCTTTTTCTATAGACGAGCTGAAGGTCGTCTTTTTCTATAGACGAGCTGAAGGTCGTCTTTTTCTATAGACGAACTGAAGGTCGTCTTTTTTTTATAGACGAGCTGAAGGTCGTCTTTTTTATAGACGAGCTGAAGGTCGTCTTTTTTATAGACGAGCTGAAGGTCGTCTTTTTTATAGACGAGCTGAAGGTCGTCTTTTTTATAGACGAGCTGAAGGTCGTCTTTTTTATAGACGAGCTGAAGGTCGTCTTTTTTATAGACGAGCTGAGGGTCGTTTTTTTTTTATAGACGAGCTGAAGGTCGTCTTTTTATAGACGAGCTGAAGATCGACTTTTTTATAGACGAGCTGAAGGTCGTCCTTTTTTATAGACGAGCTGAAGATCGTCTTTTTTTATAGATGAGCTGAAGGACGTCTTTTTTATAGTCGAGCTGAAGGACGTCTTTTTTTATAGACGAGCTGAAGGTCGTCTTTTTTTATAGACGAGCTGAAGGTCGTCTTTTTTTATAGACGAGCTGAAGGTCGTCTTTTTTTTTTGATAGACGAGCTGAAGGTCGTCTTTTTTTTTGATAGACGAGCTGAAGGTCGTCTTTTTTTTTTTTTTTTTTTTTTTTGATAGACGAGCTGAAGGTAGTCTTTTTTTATAGACGAGCTGAAGAGCGTCTTTTTTTGATAGACGAGCTGAAGGTCGTCTTTTTTTATAGACGAGCTGAAGGTCGTCTTTTCTTATAGACGAGCTGAAGGTCGTCTTTTCTTATAGACGAGCTGAAGGTCGTCTTTTCTTATAGACGAGCTGAAGGTCGTCTTTTCTTATAGACGAGCTGAAGGTCGTCTTTTCTTATAGACGAGCTGAAGGTCGTCTTTTCTTATAGACGAGCTGAAGGTCGTCTTTTCTTATAGACGAGCTGAAGGTCGTCTTTTTTATAGACGAGCTGAAGGTCGTCTTTTTTATAGACGAGCTGAAGGTCGTCTTTTTTATAGACGAGCTGAAGGTCGTCTTATTTATAGACGAGCTGAAGGTCGTCTTTTTTTTTTTTTGATAGACGAGCTCAAGGTCGTCTTTTTTTATAGACGAGCTGAAGGTCGTCTTTTTTTTGATAGACGAGCTGAAGGTCGTCTTTTTTTGATAGACGAGCTGAAGGTCGTCTTTTTTTTGATAGACGAGCTGAAGGTCGTCTTTTTCTATAGACGAGCTGAAGGTCGTTTTTTTCTATAGACGAGCTGAAGGTCGTCTTTTTCTATAGACGAGCTGAAGGTCGTCTTTTTTTATAGACGAGCTGAAGGTCGTCTTTTTTATAGACGAGCTGAAGGTCGTCTTTTTTATAGACGAGCTGAAGGTCGTCTTTTTTATAGACGAGCTGAAGGTCGTCTTTTTTATAGACGTGCTGAAGGTCGTCTTTTTTATAGACGAGCTGAGGGTCGTTTTTTTTTATAGACGAGCTGAAGGTCGTCTTTTTATAGACGAGCTGAAGATCGACTTTTTTATAGACGAGCTGAAGGTCGTCCTTTTTTATAGACGAGCTGAAGTTCGTCTTTTTTTATAGATGAGCTGAAGGACGTCTTTTTTTATAGACGAGCTGAAGGTCGTCTTTTTTTATAGACGAGCTGAAGGTCGTCTTTTTTTATAGACGAGCTGAAGGTCGTCTTTTTTATAGACGTGCTGAAGGTCGTCTTTTTTTATAGACGAGCTGAAGGTCGTCTTTTTTTTTGATAGACGAGCTGAAGGTCGTCTTTTTTTTTTTTTTTTTTTTTTTGATAGACGAGCTGAAGGTAGTCTTTTTTTATAGACGAGCTGAAGAGCGTCTTTTTTTTGATAGACGAGCTGAAGGTCGTCTTTTTTTATAGACGAGCTGAAGGTCGTCTTTTCTTATAGACGAGCTGAAGGTCGTCTTTTTTATAGACGAGCTGAAGGTCGTCTTTTTTATAGGCGAGCTGAAGGTCGTCTTTTTTTATAGACGAGCTGAAGGTCGTCTTTTTTTATAGACGAGCTGAAGGTCGTCTTTTTTTATAGACGAGCTGAAGGTCGTCTTTTTTTATAGACGAGCTGAAGGTCGTCTTTTTTTATAGACGAGCTGGAGGTCGACTTTTTTTTATAGACGAGCTGAAGGTCGTCTTTTTTATAGACGAATTGAAGGTCGTCCTTTTTTATAGACGAGCTGAAGGTCGTCTTTTTTTATAGACGAGCTGAAGGTCGTCTTTTTTTTGATAGACGAGCTGAAGGTCGTCTTTTTTTGATAGACGAGCTGAAGGTCGTCTTTTTTTTTTTGATAGACGAGCTGAAGGTCGTCTTTTTCTATAGACGAGCTGAAGGTCGTCTTTTTCTATAGACGAGCTGAAGGTCGTCTTTTTTTATAGACGAGCTGAAGGTCGTCTTTTTTATAGACGAGCTGAAGGTCGTCTTTTTTATAGACGAGCTGAAGGTCGTCTTTTTTATAGACGAGCTGAAGGTCGTCTTTTTTATAGACGAGCTGAGGGTCGTTTTTTTTTATAGACGAGCTGAAGGTCGTCTTTTTATAGACGAGCTGAAGATCGACTTTTTTATAGACGAGCTGAAGGTCGTCCTTTTTTATAGACGAGCTGAAGGTCGTCTTTTTTTATAGATGAGCTGAAGGACGTCTTTTTTTATAGACGAGCTGAAGGTCGTCTTTTTTTATAGACGAGCTGAAGGTCGTCTTTTTTTATAGACGAGCTGAAGGTCGTCTTTTTTATAGACGTGCTGAAGGTCGTCTTTTTTTATAGACGAGCTGAAGGTCGTCTTTTTTTTTGATAGACGAGCTGAAGGTCGTCTTTTTTTTTTTTTTTTTTTTTTTTTTTTTTTTTTTTTTTTTTGATAGACGAGCTGAAGGTAGTCTTTTTTTATAGACGAGCTGAAGAGCGTCTTTTTTTTGATAGACGAGCTGAAGGTCGTCTTTTTTTATAGACGAGCTGAAGGTCGTCTTTTCTTATAGACGAGCTGAAGGTCGTCTTTTTTATAGACGAGCTGAAGGTCGTCTTTTTTATAGGCGAGCTGAAGGTCGTCTTTTTTTATAGACGAGCTGAAGGTCGTCTTTTTTTATAGACGAGCTGAAGGTCGTCTTTTTTTATAGACGAGCTGAAGGTCGTCTTTTTTTATAGACGAGCTGGAGGTCGACTTTTTTTATAGACGAGCTGAAGGTCGTCTTTTTTATAGACGAATTGAAGGTCGTCCTTTTTTATAGACGAGCTGAAGGTCGTCTTTTTTATAGACGAGCTGAAGGTCGTCTTTTTTATAGACGAGCTGAAGGTCGTCTTTTTTATAGACGAGCTGAAGGTCGTCTTTTTTATAGACGAGCTGAGGGTCTTTTTTTTTTATAGACGAGCTGAAGGTCGTCTTTTTATAGACGAGCTGAAGATCGACTTTTTTATAGACGAGCTGAAGGTCGTCCTTTTTTATAGACGAGCTGAAGGTCGTCTTTTTTATAGATGAGCTGAAGGACGTCTTTTTTTATAGACGAGCTAAAGGTCGTCTTTTTTATAGACGAGCTGAAGGTCGTCTTTTTTTATAGACGAGCTGAAGGTCGTCTTTTTTATAGACGTGCTGAAGGTCGTCTTTTTTTATAGACGAGCTGAAGGTCGTCTTTTTTTTTGATAGACGAGCTGAAGGTCGTCTTTTTTTTTTTTTTTTTTTTTTTTTTTTTTTTGATAGACGAGCTGAAGGTAGTCTTTTTTTATAGACGAGCTGAATAGCGTCTTTTTTTTGATAGACGAGCTGAAGGTCGTCTTTTTTTATAGACGAGCTGAAGGTCGTCTTTTTTTTATAGACGAGCTGAAGGTCGTCTTTTTTTTTTTGATAGACGAGCTGAAGGTCGTCTTTTTTTTTTTATAGACGAGCTGAAGGTCGTCTTTTTTTATAGACGAGCTGAAGGTCGTCTTTTCTTATAGACGAGCTGAAGGTCGTCTTTTCTTATAGACGAGCTGAAGGTCGTCTTTTTTATAGACGAGCTGAAGGTCGTCTTTTTTATAGACGAGCTGAAGGTCGTCTTTTTTATAGACGAGCTGAAGGTCGTCTTTTTTTTTTTTTGATAGACGAGCTGAAGGTCGTCTTTTTTTATAGACGAGCTGAAGGTCGTCTTTTTTTTGATAGACGAGCTGAAGGTCGTCTTTTTTTGATAGACGAGCTGAAGGTCGTCTTTTTTTTGATAGACGAGCTGAAGGTCGTCTTTTTCTATAGACGAGCTGAAGGTCGTCTTTTTCTATAGACGAGCTGAAGGTCGTCTTTTTCTATAGACGAGCTGAAGGTCGTCTTTTTTTTAGACGAGCTGAAGGTCGTCTTTTTTATAGACGAGCTGAAGGTCGTCTTTTTTATAGACGAGCTGAAGGTCGTCTTTTTTATAGACGAGCTGAAGGTCGTCTTTTTTATAGACGAGCTGAGGGTCGTTTTTTTTTTTTTTATAGATGAGCTGAAGGTCGTCTTTTTATAGACGAGCTGAAGATCGACTTTTTTATAGACGAGCTGAAGGTCGTCCTTTTTTATAGACGAGCTGAAGGTCGTCTTTTTTTATAGATGAGCTGAAGGACGTCTTTTTTTATAGACGAGCTGAAGGTCGTCTTTTTTTATAGACGAGCTGAAGGTCGTCTTTTTTTATAGACGAGCTGAAGGTCGTCTTTTTTATAGACGTGCTGAAGGTCGTCTTTTTTATAGACGAGCTGAAGGTCGTCTTTTTTTTTGATAGACGAGCTGAAGGTCGTCTTTTTTTTTTTTTTTTTTTTTTTTTTATAGACGAGCTGAAGGTAGTCTTTTTTATAGACGAGCTGAAGAGCGTCTTTTTTTTTGATAGACGAGCTGAAGGTCGTCTTTTTTTATAGACGAGCTGAAGGTCGTCTTTTCTTATAGACGAGCTGAAGGTCGTCTTTTCTTATAGACGAGCTGAAGGTCGTCTTTTTTATAGGCGAGCTGAAGGTCGTCTTTTTTATAGACGAGCTGAAGGTCGTCTTTTTTTATAGACGAGCTGAAGGTCGTCTTTTTTTATAGACGAGCTGAAGGTCGTCTTTTTTATAGACGAGCTGGAGGTCGACTTTTTTTTATAGACGAGCTGAAGGTCGTCTTTTTTATAGACGAATTGAAGGTCGTCTTTTTTTATAGACGAGCTGAAGGTCGTCTTTTTTTATAGACGAGCTGAGGGTCGTCTTCTTTTATAGACGAGCTAAAGGTCGTCTTTTTTTTATAGACGAGCTGAAGGTCGTCTTTTTTTTATAGACGAGCTGAAGGTGGTCGTTTTTATTGACGAGCTGAAGGTCGTCTTATTTTATAGACGAGCTGAAGGTCGTCTTTTTTTATGAACGAGCTGATGGTCGTCTTTTTTTATAGACGAGCTTAAGGTCGTCTTTTTTTATAGACGAGCTGAAGGTCGTCCTTTTTTATAGACGAGCTGAAGGTCGTCTTTTTTATAGATGAGCTGAAGGACGTCTTTTTTATAGTCGAGCTGAAGGACGTCTTTTTTTATAGACGAGGTCGTCTTTTTTTATAGACGAGCTGAAGGTCGTCTTTTTTATAGACGAGCTGAAGGTCGTCTTTTTTTTTTGATGGACGAGCTGAAGGTCGTCTTTTTTTATAGACGAGCTGAAGGTCGTCTTTTTTTTGATAGACGAGCTGAAGGTCGTCTTTTTTGATAGACGAGCTGAAGGTCGTCTTTTTTTTGATAGACGAGCTGAAGGTCGTCTTTTTCTATAGACGAGCTGAAGGTCGTCTTTTTCTATAGACGAGCTGAAGGTCGTCTTTTTCTATAGACGAGCTGAAGGTCGTCTTTTTTTATAGACGAGCTGAAGGTCGTCTTTTTTATAGACGAGCTGAAGGTCGTCTTTTTTATAGACGAGCTGAAGGTCGTCTTTTTTATAGACGAGCTGAAGGTCGTCTTTTTTATAGACGAGCTGAAGGTCGTCTTTTTTATAGACGAGCTGAAGGTCGTCTTTTTTATAGACGAGCTGAATATCGTCTTTTTTTATAGACGAGCTGAAGGTCGTCTTTTTTATAGACGAGCTGGAGGTCGTCTTTTTTTATAGACGAGCTGAAGGTCGTCTTTTTTTATAGACGAGCTGAAGGTCGTCTTTTTTTATAGACGAGCTGAAAGTCGCCTTTTTTATAGACTTTTTTTATAGACGAGCTGAAGGTCGTCTTTTTTATAGACGAATTGAAGGTCGTCTTTTTTATATACGAGCTGAAGGTCGTCTTTTTTTATAGACGAGCTGAAGGTCGTCTTTTCTTATAGACGAGCTGAGGGTCGTCTTCTTTTATAGACGAGCTAAAGGTCGTCTTTTTTTATAGACGAGCTGAAGGTCGTCTTTTTTATAGACGAGCTGAAGGTCGTATTTTTTTTATAGACGAGCTGAAGGTGGTCGTTTTTATTGACGAGCTGAAGGTCGTCTTTTTTTATAGACGAGCTGAAGGTCGTCTTTTTTTATGAACGAGCTGAAGGTCGTCTTTTTTTATAGACGAGCTGAAAGTCGTTTTTTTATAGACGAGCTTAAGGTCGTCTTTTTTTATAGATGAGCTGAATGTCGTCTTTTTTTAAAGACGAGCTGAAGGTCATCTTTTTTATAGACCAGCTGAAGGTCGTCTTTTTTTTTTATAGATGAGCTGAAGGTCGTCTTTTTATAGACTAGCTGAAGATCGACTTTTTTATAGACGAGCTGAAGGTCGTCCTTTTTTATAGACGAGCTGAAGGTCGTCTTTTTTTATAGATGAGCTGAAGGACGTCTTTTTTATAGACGAGCTGAAGGTCGTCTTTTTTTATAGACGAGCTGAAGGTCGTCTTTTTTATAGACGTGCTGAAGGTCGTCTTTTTTTATAGACGAGCTGAAGGTCGTCTTTTTTATAGACGAGCTGAAGGTCGTCTTTTTTTTATAGACGAGCTGAAGGTCGTCTTTTTTTTTATAGACGAGCTGAAGGTCGTCTTTTTTTTTTATAGACGAGCTGAAGGTCGTCTTTTTTTTTTGATAGACGAGCTGAAGGTCGTCTTTTTTTTTTTTTGATAGACGAGCTGAAGGTCGTCTTTTTTTTTTTGATAGACGAGCTGAAGGTCGTTTTTTTTTTTGATAGACGAGCTGAAGGTCGTCTTTTTTATAGACGAGCTGAAGGTCGTCTTTTTCTATAGACAAGCTGAAGGTCGTCTTTTTTTATAGACGAGCTGAAGGTCGTCTTTTTTATAGACGAGCTGAAGGTCGTCTTTTTTTATAGACGAGCTGAAGGTCGTCTTTTTTTATAGACGAGCTGAAGGTCGTCTTTTTTATAGACGAGCTGGAGGTCGACTTTTTTTATAGACGAGCTGAAGGTCGTCTGTTTTTATAGACGAGCTGAAGGTTGTCTGTTTTTATAGACGAGCTGAAGGTCGTCTTTTTTATAGACGAGCTGAAGGTCGTCTTTTTTTTATAGACGAGCTGGAGGTCATCTTTTTTTATAGACGAGCTGAAGGTCGTCTTTTTTTTTATAGACGAGCTGAAGGTCGTCTTTTTTTATAGACGAGCTGAAGGTCGTCTTTTTTTTTGATAGACGAGCTGAAGGTCGTCTTTTTTTATAGACGAACTGAAGGTCGTCTTTTTTTTGATAGACGAGCTGAAGGTCGTCTTTTTCTATAGACGAGCTGAAGGTCGTCTTTTTTTATAGACGAGCTGAAGGTCGTCTTTTTTTATAGACGAGCTGAAGGTCGTCTTTTTTTATAGACGAGCTGAAGGTCGTCTTTTTTTATAGACGAGCTGAAGGTCGTCTTTTTTTATAGATGAGCTGAAGGTCGTCTTTTTTTATAGACGTGCTGAAGGTCGTCTTTTTTTATAGACGAGCTGAAAGTCGTCTTTTTTTATAGACTAGCTGAAGGTCGTCTTTTTTTATAGACGAGCTGAAGGTCGTCTTTTTTTATAGACGAGCTGAAGATCGTCTTTTTTATAGACGAGCCTAAGGTAGTCTTTTTTTATAGACGTGCTGAAGTTCGTCTTTTTTTATAGATGAGCTTAAGGTCGTCTTTTTTATAGACGAACTGAAGGTCGTCTTTTTTTATAGACGAGCTGAAAGCCGTCTTTTTTTATAGACGAGCTGAAAGTCGTCTTTTTTTATAGACGAGCTCAAGGTCGTCTTTTTTTATAGACGAGCTGCAGACCGTCTTTTTTATATAGACGAGCTGAATGTCGTCTTTTTTTTAAAGACGAGGTGAAGGTCGTCTTTTTTTATAGATGAGCTGAAGTTCGTCTTTTTTATAAACGAGCTGAAGGTCGTTTTTTTTATAGACGAGCTGAAGGTCGTCTTTTTTTTATAGACGTGCTGAAGGTCGTATTTTTTATAGACGAGCTGAAGATCGTCTTTTTTTATAGACGAGCTGAAGGTCGTCTTTTTTTTATAGACGGGTTGAAGGTCGTCTTTTTTTAGCACGGATGCAGTTGACCAATCGAACCAAAACTTTGCGCACTTTTCAGATTTGGATGACAATACACGAATATGAAATCAAAACCAATATTGGTCCATATTTACACTGTTTTACAGTGTTTTATCTAATTTGCTTTTCAAATCTGGTAACTCATTTTTCACATAGTTGCAGTTGACCAATCGTACTTAAAATTTGCACACTTCTCAGATTTGGATGACAATACATGAATATGAAATCAAAACAAATATTGGTCCATTCTTACAGTGTTTTTACGGTGTCTAACATGACCCCCTTTTAAAATCTGGTAACTGATTTTTAGCACGGTTGCAGTTGACCAATCGAACTAAAACTTTGCACACTTTTCAGATTTAGATGACAATACATGAATATGAAACCAAAACCAATATGGGCCCATTTTTTCCTATAGCCCCCATATAACGGTACCACCCGACTTCTGGCATTTTGGGGATTTTGTCTTCATTTTTAGCCCGAATTTGCTGTAACTTGGCATTTGAAGTTCTCAATAGACCAGGAACTTCCCCACTATTAATTGTGGACGTAGGTCAAGGTTTAGTATAGCCTTCATATAACGATACCATAAATTTCAAGCATTTTAATCTACATTTTCTGCTCAAATGGACTGTAATTCGGCATTTGAGGTTCTCAGTGGTCAAAAAATGTATTTACTAAAAAGTTAAAAATAAAAAATAATTTAAAAAAAATTAAGTTTCAGTGTTTTATTTAGAAATGCACTTAAAACTAAAAAATAATTTGTCGCTTAGCCTCAATAAATATATTCTTTCTCATGATAGAATCTCTCAAATAAAACGCTTGCCGTTTAATTTTGCCACCATTCATAATTTAAATGCAAGCGTTTTATTTGTGAGATTCTATCATGAGAAAGAATATATTTATTGAGGCTAAGCGACAAATTATTTTTTAGTTTTAAGTGCATTTCTAAATAAAACACTGAAACTTAATTTTTTTTTAAATTATTTTTTTATTTTATAGACGAGCTGAAGGTTGTCTTTTTTTATAGACGAGCTGAAGGTCGTTTTTTTTTATAGACGAGCTGAAGTTCGTTTTCATACACCGCCTGAAGGTCGTATTTTGTAGACGGCCAGAAGGACGTCTTTTATAGACGGCCAGAAGGTCGTATTTTATAGACGGTCAGAATGTTGTCTTTTATATACGGAAAGAAGGTCGTCTTTATAGACAGACAGAAGGTCGTTTTATAGACGGCCAGAAGGTGGTCTTTTTTATAAACGACCTTAAGTGAGTTTTTTAATAAACGATCTTAAGGTAGGTTTTATTGAAGACCAAATTGGAGCCTTTTTAGACGATCTAAAACGTGTATTTCTAGACGACTTAGATGGAGACCTTTTTGGACTTTATATAAAACCTAAATTGAGTCTTTATAGACGACCTTGGTATAATCTTGATGGGGGGGAGTGTATTTCACATCCAGTTAAAGCCTTCCATTTAAAAAATCTTTAATATTTCTCTTTCTGTTTTTCACACAAAAACACCTATTCCGCTTTCTACTTCCCTTTACAATTTTTCCTTTCACTGAGGATATTCAAAGGATAATGCTTACAGCTTTTTGTTTGTAGGTGTTACATCTTTTTCATACATTTGCCTACCTGCATTCAGTATGTTATTCTCGCTCCCACGCCTCCATTCGATTCATTCACCGTCAAACGCATGTCGGCACCATCATCACGTATTGTTTATTTTCATTATGATTCACGTATTATGTTCGTTGTCAATTGTTGTGTTATTATGGATAATGGTCTCGTAGTGATGGAAATGTATATGATGACAGCACACTGAAACGACAAATATGGATTTGAAAGGGGTTTCATGTTTCCCTAGCAAATTGATGTTTAAAAATGTTTTCCAATAGTGAGAAAAAACAAAATTATTATTATTTTACTGAAACATTGAAATTTTAGCTTAACGTAAAGGTTCTAGAGAAATAATAATTAAACGGCTATGGGAAAGTTTTGTGTAATAAAAATGCCAGGAATACTACGAATTCTATTAGTGATATTCTGAAGTCTTAAAGTCTCCCATTATATCGCCTATAAAAACGGGTTCCTCTCATCAATAAAGATTTACTTCAGCTCGTAAACTCTCACTATCAGCTATAAAAACTGACTATCATGTTCTTCTAATAACTCTAGGCTCAAAGCCTCAATTAAGATATGAATACGATGGAGTGTACAATTCTTCAGATTTACTTGTAGGCTGAGTCCATCTGTCTATAAGATGACGGGTTGAATATATTTGGTCTGTTCCTTTACTTTTGAAAATGGCAAAACCGGCAAAAGTAGCAAAAGTTGTGAACTGCTCTCATATGAATTGTGTGGTGTCAGAAGTAAAGGAACGCTTTTCGAGTAAAAAGTGGTAAAACTTGAAGATTCTTGCACGTAAAGGAACAGAGCTGTTATTTAAATAACGTGTTAAATTTGTTGGGGCTTCTTCTTCCCCAACTCTTACCCAATCTTGTTTAAATGATTGCATACTTTCAGGCAAATACATGCAAACCAGCCTAAAGGCAATTTGTTGAGTGATGTAATGTTCAAAATAAATTTGGCCAAATTGAATTCAAGTGTAAATATTAAATACAATGACAACAAAACCAACAACAACACTTATTTATATGTCATTACATTGACATACATCCAACCATTGACAACATTGTGGTTAACACACACAAATTTCTTTCTAAATTATCACAACAAGGACATGTTTTTGAAATGTTGTCAAGCTGAGAGATTTTTTACGCATGCTGGACTGCCTGCCAGCCTGCTTGCAGTTTGCTTGATTTGCTTGTTTTCTTAATTAATTTCCTTAGTATCTTAATGACAAATCTTATTTGATGTCTTGTAAGATAATACCGCATTCACATGTTTGTCTTGTTCTTATTGGTATTTACCAAGACTTTGTTAAGGATGCCTTTGGCAAATACTTTGCTTAGTGACAAATATTTTGTTAACAAACAACTTAACATTTGTTCAGAATTTATTTTGTATGTCATTTGCAAAAGTTAACTTCTTGTATTCTTGTTTGCTTCTAATGAAAGCCAAATGATATTCAAGTGTTGCAGATTTATACTTATACTTATAATTATTAGAATTTGTGTTTCTTTAATTTGAATATAATTTGTGTTAGACAATCTCTCACTGAGTGTTCTAAGTGGCTTTATGGATTTTCTTGTAAAAGAAAATTGCGAGAGTTAGATATGAAATTAATAAATGAAACACATGTGGAGTTGCATAAACTTTGTTGCCCACAGGAGTGTTGTAAGTTTTATGGAACCACAGTGGGGTGGATTTTTCTACATTGAAATCTTTTTTAACAAAATGAATATGAACATTTTCCATAACAGGCAGTAACAGGCATCAAACTTAATACTGCTATGATAATGAAAATAAAACAAGCATGAGAGGGCAAGTATGGACGGACGGGGCCGACCCTGAGATACCCTACACCAAGTCCTCTGGGCACTGTTTTCCGCGGAACTTATTTTATATGATTGCGACACGTTATGTTATTGATATAATTAATTGTTATTTTACCATAATTTATTATTGATATAATTTGCATCAAAGCAGGGTATCGTGTTCGTAATTTGTCAGAATATGCCACCAGAATTTATGATTTTGATCAAAAATTTAGTTGGAGTTTTTCCCATAATTGTCAATAGTCTATTTCACCCGCTAAATACTAACCGATAATTTTTCAATGTTCATGCCATTTTCCTTCACCAAACCTCTTACTTCGTGTAAAAATTTGTCAGAATTAAAATATAACTACGGCCGACTGTGGGTTCTCTATATACATAGACTTGGCTGTAACTATCTGACCACGTATATCAACATAATTGGCATCGAGTTCCTCTTCTAAATATAACTTACGTGTGTGGGACATATCTTCAAGGAGTAAAGTTATAGTCATTATACTAAAAATTGTAACAATTTTCACACAAAAGTTAACCCGCAAATGTTATATGACCATCACGTTAAATTGCAAGCTACTTCTTTGACGTAAACCCAAACCAAACATATAACTTCGCGCTGATCAAACTAACATTGCGACCTATAGAGCAGGTACAAAATTGCATAAACATTTGGTTTATGGTCCATTTCACCGCCTAAATATTTAACGATAATCGCTAAAAACAATTGGGCTCTATTCCGGTATAAACCCGACCTCCATACAAAATTTCGTGACGATCGGTCCATAATTGCTGCCTGTAGCTTGATTACAATTTGTAAAGGATGGACGGAAGGAAGGACACACATCTCCCTTTATCGTTTTATCTGATCGAGATATGAATTTTGTTAAACCACATGGGGGGGGTGGGGGGCCGTCTACTACGAATATTTCGCGGTGTTACGTTTCGGCGTACGATTTGTAAGAGCTTCAAAGTCATTATGTTAGGAAGCATGAACTTGTCCGCAAAAAAATTATATCGTTGTAAGGAGAAGCACAAGGATTAAATTCCATGAAAACGTCAATGTAATTTGAGCCATTGTGTGAAGAACCATGGACTTGTCCATGAAAAACCAAATATCTCTGTAAACAGCAACACACGGAACACCTTCGGTGAACATTTTAAAATAATTGTAGAAAAGCTCTTGAACTTTAATTTAGCGAAAATATTTAAACTTTATGAGACAGGCAACTGAACGAGTTGTCCATATATACTTTATTGTAGATTGTTGTATGTTTGGAAGAAATACATATAACGGTTTCCAAAATTTCGGACAAGTCGTATACTCACTCCTAAGGTGATTTTTAGTCATTTTGGTTAATATCTGTAGAATTTTTTTACATTATTTCAGGAAGTTTTGGGATCTAAACCAATTATTACGCTGAGGCACATGTTCATATCAAAGTGTGATCCCTCGTTAGCCTAAAGGATAAGGGTATAAAAACACGTCGCTATGGTTCCCATGAAGATGAATGAATTGTATAAAGGCTCACGTCTGGTCGATAAAATGATTTTCTTCTAGTCACTATAAAAACTCTCGTCTACTAAAATATAAAGAGTGCCTACAGGTCTATAAACTCTCCTTTCTGTTTGTTTAAAAAGACTACCTTCTGAACGTCTATATCAAGATCCCATTGTGGTCGCCTATAAAGACTCTATATAGCCACCTTAATGGTTGTCTATAAACTCTCCATCCTGGTTGTCTATCCCTCTATTCGTCTACAAGTACTCCCTTCTGGTCGTATATAAAGACTCCATTTTGACCGCTCTAATGGTCCTCTATAATAATAATACTTTCAGGTCGACTATAAAGGCTCCATTCTGGACATCTATAAAAACTCGCTGCTGGTCGTCTATAAAGACTTTCTTCTGGTCTGTAAAAGACTCCTTACTAGTTGCCTGTATAGTCTCCTTCCTGATTGTCTATCCATACTTCTGGTCGTCTATAAAGATTCCCTTGTGGTCGTCTTTATAGACTCCCCTCTGGTTATCTATAAAAACTCCCCTCAGGTCACCTATAAAGACTCTTTTCTGATCGTATATAAAGACTCCATTTCGGTCGTCTATAAGGATATCCTTCTAGTCGTCTATAAAGACTCCCTTCTGGTCGTCCGCAAAGACTCTATTCTGGTCGTCTATAAATTCTACCTTGGGTCTTTTATAAAGATTCCGTTCTGGTAGTCTGTATAGACTCCCTTTGGTTCGTCTGTAAAGACTCCCTTCTGGTCGTCTATAAAGGCTCCCTTCTCGTCGTCCACAAAGACTCCCTGGTGGTCATCTCCCAGACTCCTTTGTGGTCGTCTATAAAGACTCCCCTCTGGTTGTCTATAAAGGCTCCCTTCCTTATATAAAGACTCCCATCTCGTCGTCTACAAAGACTCTCTTGTGGTCATCTTCCAGACTCCCCTCTGGTCGTCTATAATGAGTCCCCTCTGGTCGTCTATAAAGACCCTTCTGGACATCTATAAAGGCTCCCTTCTGTATGTAAAGACTCCCTTCTCTTCGTCTACAAGGACTTCCTTGTGGTCATTTATAAAGACTCACTTCTGGCTGTCTATAAACACTCGCTTCTGGCAGTCTATAAAGACTCCCTTCTGGTCGTCTATAAAGACTCCCTTCTGGTCGTCTATGAAGACTTCCTTCTGGTCGTCTGTTAAGAGACCCTGCTGGTCGTCCGTAAAGACTCTATTCTGGTCGGCTATAAATTCTACCTTTGGGTTGTTTATAAAGAATCCCTTCTGGTAGTCTGTGTAGACTCCCTTAGGTTCGTCTGTAGAGACTCCCTTCTGGTCGTCTATGAAGATCCCCTTCTGGTCGTTTATAAAGTCTCCCTTTCGGTATTCTATAAAGACCCCTTTTGGTTGTCTATAAATCTACCTTTTGGTTATCTTTAAAGACTCTGTTCTGGTCGTCTGTAAAGGCTCCATTCTGGTCGTCTATAAAGACACCTTTCTGGTTGTCCATAAAGTCTCCCTTCTGGTCGTCTGTAAAAAGACCCTTCTGGTTGTCCGTAAAGACTCTATTCTGGTCATCTATAAATTCTATCTTTGGGTCGTTTATAAAGAATCCCTTCTGGTAGTCTGTGTAGACTCCCTTAGGTTCGTCTGTAGAGACCCCCTTCTGGTCGTCTATAAAGGCTCCCTTCTGTATATAAAGACTCCCTTCTCTTCGTCTACAAGGACTTCCTTTATAAAGACTCACTTCTGGCTGTCTATAAACACTCGCTTCTGGCAGTCTATAAAGACTCCATTTCGGTCGTCTATAAAGATATCCTTCTGGTCGTCTATAAAGACTCCCTTGTGGTCATCCGCAAAGACTCTATTCTGGTCGTCTATAAATTCTACCTTTGGGTTGTTTATAAAGAATCCCTTCTGGTAGTCTGGTAAAGTGTAAAGACTCCCTTCTGGTCGTCTATAAAAACTTCCTTCTGGTCGCCTGTAAAGAGACCCTTTTGGTTGCCCGTAAAGACTCTATTCTGGTCATCTATAAATTCTACCTTTGGGTCGTTTATAAAGAATCCCTTCTGGTAGCCTGTGTAGACTCCCTTAGGTTCGTCTGTTGAGACTTCCTTCTGGTCGTCTATAAAGGCTCCCTTCTGTATATAAAGACTCCCTTCTCTTCGTCTACAAGGACTTCCTTGTGGTCATTTATAAAGACTCACTTCTGGCTGTCTATAAACACTCGCTTCTGGCAGTCTATAAAGACTCCCTTCTGGTCGTCTATAAAGACTCCCTTCTGGTCGTCTATAAAGACTTCCTTCTGGTCGTCTATAAAGGCTCCCTTCCTTATATAAAGAGTCCCATCTCGTCGTCTACAAAAACTCCCTTGTGGTCATCTCCAAGACTCCCCTCTGGTCGTCTATAAAGACTCCCTTCTGGTCGTTTATAAAGGCTACCTTCTGGTCGCCTATAAAGACTCCCCTCTGGTTGCCTATAAATACTCCCTTCTGGTAGTCTATATAGACTCCCTTCGGTTCGTCTGTAGAGACTCTCTTCTGGTCGTCTATAAATGCTCCCTTCTGTATATAAAGACTCCCTTCTCTTCGTCTGCAAGGACCCCCTTGTGGTCATCTATAAAGACTCACTGCTGGTTGTCTATAAAGACTCGCTTCTCGCCGTCTATACAGATTCCCTTCTGGTCGTCTATGAAGATAAAGTCTCTCTTTCGGTCATTTATAAAGACGCCTTTTGGTTGTCTATAAAGTCTACCTTTTGGTCGCCTATAAAGACTCACTTCTGTTCGTCTATAAAGACTCCCTTTTGGTCGTTTATAAAGACTCCCTTCTGGTCGTCTATGAAGACTTCCTTCTGGTCGTCTGTTAAGAGACCCTGCTGGTCGTCCGTAAAGACTCTATTCTGGTCGTCTATAAATTCTACCTTTGGGTTGTTTATAAAGAGTCCCTTCTGGTAGTCTGGTAAAGTGTAAAGACTCCCTTTTGGTCGTCTATAAAAACTTCCTTCTGGGTTGTTTATAAAGAATCCCTTCTGGTAGTCTGGTAAAGTGTAAAGACTCCCTTCTGGTCGTCTGTAAAGAGACCCTTCTGGTTGTCCGTAAAGACTCTATTCTGGTCATCTATAAATTCTACCTTTGTGTCGTTTATAAAGAATCCCTTCTGGTAGTCTGTGTAGACTCCCTTAGGTTCGTCTGTAGAGACTCCCTTCTGGTCATCTATAAAGGCTCCCTTCTGTATATAAAGACTCCCTTCACTTCGTCTGCAAGGACTCCCTTGTGGTCATCTATAAAGACTCACTTCTGGCTGTCTATAAAGACTCGCTTCTGGCCGTCTATAAAGACTCCCTTCTGGTCGTCTATGAAGATCCGCTTCTGGTCGTCTATAAAGTCTCCCTTTCGGTCGTCTATAAAGACCCCTTTTGGTTGTCTATAAATCTACCTTTTGGTTGTCTTTAAAGACTCCGTTCTGGTCGTCTCTAAAGACTCCATTCTGGTCGTCTATAAAGACACCTTTCTGGTTGTCCATAAAGTATCCCTTCTGGTCGTCTATAAAGACCCCTTTTGGTTGTCTATAAAGTCTACCTACTGGTTGTCTATAAAGACTTCGTTCTGTGTGTCTACAACCCTATAACTCTTCTGGTTGTATATAAAGAATCCCTTCTCGTCGCTACAAAGACACATTTGTGGTCACCTATAAAGACTCACTTCTGGCCGTCTGTAAAGTCTCCTATTTGGTCGTCTGTGAAGATCCTCTTCTGGTCGTCTATATATGTAGTCTCCATTCTGTTTGCAAATAAAGACTTCCTTCTGTTCGTCTATAAAGTCTACCTTCTGGTCGCCTATGAAGATCCCCTTCTGGTCGTCTATAAAGTCTCCCTTCTGGTCATCTATAAGTACCCCCTTCTGGTTGTCTATAAAGTTTACCTTCTGGTTGCCTCTAAAGACTCCATTCTGGTCGTCTATAAGCCTCCCCGGATGACCAAAAGTCTACAAAACTTTCTGCTGATCGTCTATAAATTCTCCGTTCTGGTTGTCTGTAAAGAGTCTCATCTGATCGTCTACAAAGACTTCTTTCTGGTACTCTAAAAGGAATCTCTTCTAGTCGTCTATATATTACTCCCGTGTTTGTCTATAAAGTCTCCCTCCTGGTTGTTTATATAGAGCCCATTTTGGTCGTGTATATAGTCTCCTTCTAGTCGTCTTGTGATCGTCGACAAATGCAATCTTGTGGCACGTTTTCATGTCGTCTATAGTCGCCGTCTTCTAGTCGCTATAAGGCGTTCTTTTTGGCTGTCTTTAAAGTCTTCCTTCTGCTCATCACGAAGGCCTTCTTTCTGGTCGTCTAAAAATTCTGTCTTCTGGTCGTCTTTGAAGTCTCCCTTTTAACCTATAAAGGCTACCTTGTGGTTGTCTATAATGCCATTCTTTAAATCTATAAAGACATCATCCTATCGTTATTTTAAATCGATTTATTTCTTGTTTTGTCTTAGTTATCTTTAATTGGTATTTCCAATCAATATTAAATTAGCATTTGTTTTCACTTAAGAAGTTCAAGGGTATTGTACGTACATATTGCTCTGCCTTAGAATTATACTAGTCTTCATTGCTGTTTGTTTTATCAATAGTTGTTGTCAAGTGCAGTTTGAAATCAATTACCGGAGCTGTAATAACAACAACAAAAGCTTCTTATAGAGAATTCATTGAATTTTTACAATTGCAAGAATGAAGATTGTAACGATATTTACCTTTTCTTTAGAAAATGCATGTAATGCAGGATCTCTCGCTAAAGATGTCATTAGAGAAATATAAAATTAAAGTAGAGAAATATAAAACATAGGTTGCTGAATGAATATCAAGGCCTTGATAAAGGATATTTGGATTTGCCTTCAGTTTTATGCCTTAAAATTAAACAAAAAAAACAACAAAACATTTTTTAGAGAGACCATAGCAACGAAATTTATTTAAAAAATTCACATCTTAAGCTTCCAGACAGGTTTTTTGAGAATGTGTGTGTGCTTTTTTGATTATGTATTTTCATGAATAAACGGTCTAAGAATCTTAAACTTCATTAATATAAATATTGCTAAAGGGCTACAAGTAGACACAACAGACATATTTTTGTGGAGTTAATAACATATTTTAAAATGCCATGCAAAGGTCTCTTATGTCAAGATTTGTTATTATCTGTGAAAAAAAAACCATAAGCGTGTTATTCTCTGTGGTTTATATTTGAGGGAGGAAAATTTTAATATTTGTGGTTTATTATCCTTTTTCTCAGAATTTAATATTTTACCTTTTTAAGGCACAGACAACAACACTGATTTAACAACACATGTGTTGTAAAACATTTGACATAAAAAAGTTATTTATGAGTTGTGTAGGAATTGGAGAATTTTCATAAGTAGAAAAACATAAACATACGGCATCTCAAAGGGATGCATTCAGGTTGTCTATAGTGTGGTGTGGTGGTAGGTGGTCTAAGAATTTTTTCCATAGATTTTTTTTTCAATAAAAAAAACCTCAGTACGGTGGTCTGGGAATTTTTTCTATACGAAAAAAATCCTCAGTACAGTAGTTGTCTGAGATTTTTTTCTATACGAAACAATCCAATTTTTTTTTATACGAAAAAATCCTCAGTACGGTGGTCTGAGAATCTTTTTCTATGCGAGAAAATCCTCAGTACGGTGGTCTGAGAATTTTTTCTATGCGAAAAAATCCTCAGTACGGTGGTCTGAGAATTTTTTCTATGCGAAAAAATCCTCAGTACGGTGGTCTGAGAATTTTTTCTATGCGAAAAAATCCTCAGTACGGTGGTCTGAGAATTTTTTCTATGCGAAAAAATCCTCAGTACGGTGGTCTGAGAATTTTTTCTATGCGAAAAAATCCTCAGTACGGTGGTCTGAGAATTTTTTCTATGCGAAAAAATCCTCAGTACGGTGGTCTGAGAATTTTTTCTATGCGAAAAAATCCTCAGTACGGTGGTCTGAGAATTTTTTCTATACGAAAAAATCCTCAGTACGGTGGTACTGAGAATTTTTTCTATACGAAAAAATCGTCAGTACGTTGGTACTGAGAATTTTTTCTATACGAAAAAATCGTCAGTACGTTGGTACTGAGAATTTTTTCTATGCGAAAAAAACCTCAGTACGGTGGTCTGAGAATTTTTTTCTATGCGAAAAAATCCTCAGTACGGTGGTCTGAGAATTTTTTCTATGCAAAAAAATCCTCAGTACGGTGCACAGAGGGGAAATTTGTGTTAAAAGTTGATCAAAAGCCCTAGAAAGCTCATTTATAGTCGGATTGATATAAAATTTTGCACAAAGCATATCTTCTGTACAAGGATTAATCCTATAAAAAATAATGAAAATCGGTCCAGATTTGGATGCAGCTTCCATATATATTCGCATCTGATATGAGATAAAATTGCACCAAAATCACTGAAATTTGACACATGCAACCTGAACTAGCCTAAAAAAAAACAATGAGCCAATTTTCAAACAAATCGGTACAGATGTATATATAGTCCCATATACATATATTTCATTCCAAATTTTATTTTTTGAAACGTACTTAAATTAAATTTTTCTCAATTCACATGAGAAAAGCCGTGAATGTTTCTGAATAATGCAAACATATTTGATAGGTGTTGGTTTATTCTGATAAATAAGAGCCCCTGTTATAAGGCGGAACAAAATTTAGTGTGAGTAAACCTTGCAATTCCATATAAAAATATTTCATATTTTAGTTAAGAAAAATTAGATTTTTTCGGAATGGCGCAAATATGCGCAATTTTTTATGATTGAATCTGATATTTGAGACTCAAGCGCATAAAACATTAGAAGAAACTATGGTCGGGAAACGACGGGGAAATAGACTTTTTCACTATTGAAATTGTAGTAATCTAAAAATTATCATAAAAAATTTTCATAAAGAGGATATGTATCACCATTATTAAAGAGCAAAGATGTAAAATCAATCTGAAAATTTTAAATGCTAATCTTGTTCGGAGACTGTACAAAAACAATAAATCTTGAAAAATATAAATTTTCGCGAAAATAATGTCTTTAATGTTCACCTAATTTCTTAGTTTTCGAAAATTTACTTTTTGTTTTCAGTATGGCTGAGTTCAATCGACTGATGCATTTGATTGGTTAATCTTACAAAGTCGAGGATGGTTATAGCAAATGTAGAAAAGAGTCTGGTTGCCGTTTATCAAATTTTTTTTCATAAAATAACGATTTTCATATTTTGAGTTTTGAGCAACTTTAGGCCCATGTTTCCCCTCTGTGCGGTGGTCTGAGAATTTTTTCTATGCGAAAAAATCCTCAGTACGATGGTCTGAGAATTTTTTCTATGCGAAAAAATCCTCAGTACGGTGGTCTCAGAATTTTTTTCTATGCGAAAAAATCCTCAGTACGGTGGTCTGGGAATTTGTTCGATGCAAAAAAATCCTCAGTACGGTGGTCTGAGAATTTTTTCTATGCGAAAAAATCCTTAGTACTGTGGTCTGAAAATTTTTTCTATGCGAAAAAAATCCTCAATAAAGTGGTCTGAGAATTTTTTCTAAGCGAAAAAATCTTCAGCACTTTGATCTGAGAATTTTTTCTATGCGAAAAAATCTTCAGTACGGTGGTCTGAGAATTTTTCTATGCGAAAAAATCTTCAGTACGGTGGTCTGAGAATTTTTCTATGCGAAAAAATCTTCAGTACGGTGGTCTGAGAATTTTTTCTATACGAAAAAATCCTCAGTACGGTGGTCTGAGAATTTTTTCTATACGAAAAAATCCTCAGTACGGTGGTCTGAGAATTTTTTCTATACGAAAAAATCCTCAGTACGGTGGTCTGAGAATTTTTTCTATGCGAAAAAAATCCTCAGTACGGTGGTCTGAGAATTTTTTCTATGCGAAAAAAATCCTCAGTACGGTGGTCTGAGAATTTTTTCTATGCGAAAAAAATCCTCAGTACGGTGGTCTGAGAATTTTTTCTATGCGAAAAAAATCCTCAGTACGGTGGACTGAAATCCTATGCGAAAAAATCCTCAGTACGATGGTCAGAGAATTTTTTTTATGCGAAAAAATCCTCAGTACGGTGGACTGAGAATTTTTTCTATGCGAAAAAATCCTTTAGTACGGTGGTCTGAGAATTTTTTCTATGCGAAAAAATCCTCAGTACGGTGGTCTGAGAATTTTTTCTATGCGAAAAAATCCTTAGTACGGTGGTCTGAGAATTTTTTCTATGCGAAAAAATCCTTAGTACGGTGGTCTGAGAATTTTTTCTATGCGAAAAAATCCTCAGTACGGTGGTCTGAGAAATTTTTCTATGCGAAAAAATCCTCAGTACGGTGGTCTGAAAAATTTTTCTATGCGAAAAAATCCTCAGTACGGTGGTCTGAGACTTTTTTCTATGCGAAAAAATCCTCAGTACGGTGGTCTGAGAATTTTTTCTATGCGAAAAAATCCTCAGTACGGTGGTCTGAGACTTTTTTCTATGCGAAAAAATCCTCAGTACGGTGGTCTGAGACTTTTTTCTATGCGAAAAAATCCTCAGTACGGTGGTCTGAGACTTTTTTCTATGCAAAAAAATCCTCAGTACGGTGGTCTGAGACTTTTTTCTATGCGAAAAAATCCTCAGTACGGTGGTCTGAGACTTTTTTCTATGCGAAAAAATCCTCAGTACGGTGGTCTGAGACTTTTTTCTATGCGAAAAACCCTCAGTACGGTGGTCTGGGACTTTTTTCTATGCGAAAAACCCTCAGTACGGTGGTCTGAGACTTTTTTCTATGCGAAAAAATCCTCAGTACGGTGGTCTGAGACTTTTTTCTATGCGAAAAAATCCTCAGTACGGTGGTATGAGACTTTTTTCTATGCGAAAAAATCCTCAGTACGGTGGTCTGAGACTTTTTTCTATGCGAAAAAATCCTCAGTACGGTGGTTTGAGACTTTTTTCTATGCGAAAAAATCCTCAGTACGGTGGTCTGAGACTTTTTTTATGCGAAAAAATCCTCGGTACGGTGGTCTAAGACTTTTTTCTATGCGAAAAAATCCTCAGTACGGTGGTCTGAGACTTTTTTCTATGCGAAAAAATCCTCAGTACGGTGGTCTGAGACTTTTTTCTATGCGAAAAAATCCTCCGTACGGTGGTCTGAGACTTTTTCTATGCGAAAAAATCCTCAGTACGGTGGTCTGAGACTTTTTTCTATGCGAAAAAATCCTCAGTACGGTGGTCTGAGACTTTTTTCTATGCGAAAAAATCCTCAGTACGGTGGTCTGAGACTTTTTTTTATGCGAAAAAATCTTCAGTACGGTGGTCTGAGACTTTTTTCTATGCGAAAAAATCCTCAGTACGGTGGTCTGAGACTTTTTTCTATGCGAAAAAATCCTCAGTACGGTGGTCTGAGACTTTTTTCTATGCTAAAAAGTCCTCAGTACGGTGGTCTGAGACTTTTTTCTATATGAAAAAATCCTCAGTACGGTGGTCTGAGACTTTTTTCTATCCTCAGTACGGTGGTCTGAGAATTTTTTCTATGCGAAAAAATCCTCAGTACGGTGGTCTGAGAATTTTTTCTATGCGAAAAAATCCTCAGTACGGTGGTCTGAGAATTTTTTCTACGCGAAAAAATCCTCAGTACGGTGGTCTAAGAATTTTTTCTACGCGAAAAAATCCTCAGTACGGTGGTCTAAGAATTTTTTCTATGCGAAAAAATCCTCAGTACGGTGGTCTGAGAATTTTTTCTATGCGAAAAATCCTCAGTACGGTGGTCTGAGAATTTTTTCTATGCGAAAAAATCCTCAGTACGGTGGTCTGAGAATTTTTTCTATGCGAAAAAATCCTCAGTACGGTGGTCTGAGAATTTTTTCTATGCGAAAAAATCCTCAGTACGGTGGTCTGAGAATTTTTTCTATGCGAAAAAATCCTCAGTACGGTGGTCTGAGAATTTTTTCTATGCGAAAAAATCCTCAGTACGGTGGTCTGAGAATTTTTTCTATGGGAAAAAATCCTCAGTACGGTGGTCTGAGAATTTTTTCTATGCGAAAAAATCCTCAGTACGGTGGTCTGAGAATTTTTTCTATGCGAAAAAATCCTCAGTACGGTGGTCTGAGAATTTTTTCTATGCGAAAAAAAATCCCCAGTACGGTGGTCTGAGAATTTTTTTTATGCGAAAAAAAATCCCCAGTACGGTGGTCTGAGCATTTTCTCTATGCTAAAAAATCCTCAGTACTGTGGTGTGAGAATTTTTTCAGTGCGGAGGTCTGAGAATTTTCTCTATGCGAAAAAATCCTCAGTACGGTGGTGTGAGAATTTTTTCAGTACGGTGGTCTGAGATTTTTTTCTATGCGAAAAAATCCTCAGTACGGCGGTGGTCTGAGATTTTTTTCTATGCGAAAAAAATCCTCAGTACGGTGGTCTGAGAATTTTTTCTATGCGAAAAAATCCTCAGTACGGTGGTGTGAGAATTTTTTCAGTACGGTGGTCTGAGATTTTTTTCTATGCGAAAAAATCCTCAGTACGGCGGTGGCCTGAGAATTTTTTCTATGCGAAAAAATCCTCAGTACGGTGGTCTGAGAATTTTTTCTATGCGAAAAAATCCTCAGTACGGTGGTGTGAGAATTTTTTCAGTACGGTGGTCTGAGAATTTTTTCTATGCGAAAAAATCCTCAGTACGGTGGTGTGAGAATTTTTTCAGTACGGTGGTCTGAGATTTTTTTTATTCGAAAAAATCCTCAGTACGGCGGTGGCCTGAGAATTTTTTCTATGCGAAAAAATCCTCAGTACGGTGGTCTGAGAATTTTTTCTATGCGAAAAAATCCTCAGTACGGTGGTGTGAGAATTTTTTCAGTACGGTGGTCTGAGATTTTTTTTCTATGCGAAAAAATCCTCAGTACGGCGGTGGCCTGAGAATTTTTCTATGCGAAAAAATCCTCAGTACGGTGGTCTGAGAATTTTTTCTATGCGAAAAAATCCTCAGTACGGTGATCTGAGAATTTTTCTATTTGAAAAAATCCTCAGTACGGTAGTCTAAGAATTTTTTCTATGCGAAAAATCCTCAGTGCGGTGGTCTGAGATTTTTTTCTACGCGAAAAAATCCTCAGCACGGTGGTCTGAGATTTTTTTCTACGCGAAAAAATCCACAGTACGGTGGTGATCTGAGATTTTTTTCTATGCGAAAAAATCCTCAGTACGGAGGTTGTCTGAGAATTTTTTCTATGCGAAAAAATCCTCAGTACGGTGGTGGTCTGAGAATTTTTTCTATGCGAAAACAAACCTCAGTATGGTGGTCAGAAAATTTTTTATAAAAAACCACGTCAGTTCACCTATAAGTTCCCTTCATTTGGGTTACTAAGAAAATGCAATTGGTTGCGTATGATTGCTGTCAGCAATTATACGCTCCAATCAGCCCTTTTTATTTAAAAATGTATTGCAAAAGCCTTCAATTTTTTCACTCCTTCTAATATTTATTTTTCAATGTTGCTTACCTCAATATTTTATCCCCAAACGTTTTGCAAATATTTAGTTACTAGCAAATGCCCGCTACTTCGTATGCGGAAAGGAATAAAATATATATAAACAATATTTAATATTTTATTAACAATATTTTTTCGATTGTAGTCAGAATTTACAAAAAAAGGCTGCCGTATCGCATCCCTATTTCGAATTTCCTACTACGTATCATATTGCAAATTTCAGATTTGACTCCTGGTTTTAACCCTTCACTAACACAGCATTCCCTTCCAGTACGAATTTCCAAACACTAAACTTTATTTCACCCCTTCACAACAACAATCTCGCACATTTACAATGCAAGGTTCTAGCTTTAGCGGTTTCGCTCAGAACCCGAAAAGGTCCGCTAAACTTTCTGCATTCAAAATGGTCATGAAAATCCACGTTTTCGTATATCCCCATATATCGGTACCTCTCGACTTAGTGTATTTTAAAAGAAGAACAAATCTATATTGTCCAATTTTCTTTAAATTTGGACCTTGAATACTCAGAGGATATAAAAGTATTTTGAAGATCTTCGGCACATTTTCCAACTGAAATTCGGAATTTGTGGCATGAAAGGTTAGAAAAACTTTTTTACTAAAAATTGTACTGAAATTTTTTTTGGTGGCATTTCACCACGTTTTCAAATTAACATACCAAAGCGGTCAGAACAAAAACATTTTTGAAAAGATACTTCACGTTTGATTACTTAATTTCAGTACACTATTTAGAAACGCCTTGGAGTTAACATCAAATCAATGGAACAATATTCAGTACAATTTTTCAAACTCAGAACTTTGTCTCTAATTTTAGAGTGATCTTCATAACAAATATTTTTCCATTTCGTATTTTTTGTACAAATAGCATATTTCCAAATTATATAATCCCAGCTTTGTTCCTACAGCCAACACCAAATTTAGTACCTTAACTGTTTACACAATGCCAAAATGGTTTTGGTACCAACATGTTACCCAACATAGGTAAACGTTTCAAAAATTACTTCCTTATATTCAACATATATCCTAACCCCAATTCACTTTTCCAGCTTTATCTGTTCCCCTGAAACCCATTATAGTACTATAAATAAGTACGAATTTTCAAAACCTCCTCCCTACCTCCACTCTAAACACCAATTGCTAATCTAATACCGAATTTCAAAATTCCAGTTCTACCCTTTACAGAATCACAAATTGTGCAAAATACTATACCATATAGCAAATACCAAAAGGTACCAAATTTTGTATCATTTAGCACTTTTCGTACACAAATTTCCAAAATGTACTTTCATATCTCAGCTCAATTCGTTCACCTTAACCCTATTTATAGCCAATGTAGCTCCATTCAGCACTTTTCTATAAGTACGAATTTCCAAAACTACCTCAATCCTGCACTCCAGCAGTAATCTGTTTACGCAAATACAAATTGTGCTTCGTGCACATTAGTACGATTTTCTAAAGCTACCTCCATATCTCAATTATATATTCCAACAGTAATCTTAATTCCAATTTTCGGGATTCCAGCTCTTCAAATCCAAATCCAAATCATACTAAACTCACTACCATTTAGGACTTTTAGACCTTTGGTACTTCTTTCATACTCTTCATCAGTGACCCCCATTCCAAATTTCAGGATCCCGGCCCTATTCGTTAACCCATATCCAAATTGTACTATATTTAGTACTATTTAGTACTTTTCGTATACTTTTAATTGGAATTTCCAAAAACCTTTCTTTTTACTCTCCATCAGTGACCTTAATTCCTTATAGTTCGAATTCCAAAAACTTTCATTTTTACTTTTCATCAGTGATCCTCATTCCAAATTTCAGGATTCCAGCTCTATCCGTTCACCCAAATCCAAATTGTACTAAATTTAGTACCATTTAGTACTTTTCTTGCACTTATAGTTCGAATTTCTAAAAACCTTTCTTTGTTACTATCCATCAGTGACCCTTATTACAAATTTCAGGATTCCAGCTCAATCCGTTCACCCAAATCCAAATTGTACTAAATTTAGTACCATTTAGTACTTTTCGTGCACTTATAGTTCGAATTTCCAAAAACCTTTCTTAATTACTCTCCACCAGTGACCCTAATTTCAAATTTCAGGATTCCAGCTCTATCCGTTCACCCAAATCCAAATTGTACTAAATTTAGTACCATTTAGTTCTTTTCGTACCCTTATAAAACCTTTACAAAAACCTTTCATTGTTACTCTTCATCAGTGACCCTCATTCCAAATGTCTGTATTCCAGCTCAATCCGTTCACCCAAATCCAAATGGTACTAAATTTTGTACCATTTAGTACTATTCGTGCACTTATAGTTCGAATTTCCAAAAATCTTTCTTTGTTACTCTCCATCAGTGACCTTAATTCCAAATTTCAGGATTCCAGCTCTATTCGTTTACCCAAACCCAAACTGTATTAAATTTAGTACCATTTATTACTTTTCGTACACTTATAGTTCGAATTTCTAAAAACATTTCTTTGTTACTCTCCATCAGTGACCCTCATTACAAATTTCAGGATTCCAGCTCAATCCGTTCACCCAAATTTAAATTGTACTAAATTTAGTACCATTTAGAACTTTTCGTGCACTTATAGTTCGAATTTCCAAAGACCTTTCATTGTTACTCTTCATCAGTGGCCCTCATTCCAAATGTCTGTATTCCAGCTCAATCCGTTCACCCAAATCAAAATTGTACTAAATTTAGTACCATTTAGTACTTTTCGTACCCTTATAGTTCGAATTCCAAAAACCTTTCATTGTTACTCTTCATCAGTGACCCTCATTTCAAATGTTTGTATTCCAGCTCTATCCGTTCACCCAAATCCAAATTGTACTAAATTTTGTACCATTTAGTACAATTCGTGCACTTATAGTTCGAATTTCCAAAAACCTTTCTTTATTACTCTCCACAATTGACCCTAATTTCAAATTTCAGGATTCCAGCTCTATCCGTTCACACAAATCCAAATTGTACTAAATTTAGTACCATTTAGTACTTTTCGTACCCTTGTAGTTCGAATTTCCAAAAACCCTTTAAGTACGAATTTCTAAAACTTCCCCAATCCTACACTCCAACAGTAATCTGAAATCCAAATTTCAGGACTCCAGATGTATCCGTTCAACAAAATCCCTAGTGTACCAAATTTAGTACCAGTTAGTATTTTTCGTACACATAAGTACGAATTTCCAAAACCAACCTCATGTCTCAATCTTACACTCCAACAGTAATCTTAATTATAAATATCAGGTTTTGCAGCTCTATCCGTTCACACAATTCCAAAATGTACTAAATTTAGTACTTCTCGTAAACATAAGTACGAATTTCCAAAATCACCCTCATGTCTCAAATCCTACACTTCAACAGTAATCTTAATTCCAAATTTCAGGATTCCAGCTCTATCCGTTCACCCAAATATAATTTGTACTAAATTTAGTATCATTTAGTACTTTTCGTACACATTAGTACGATTTTCCAAAACCATTGAATTACATTAACACCACTTCCCAACCTTGATTTCCATACCAAATTCCATAGTTCTAGCTATATCCGTTCAAAATATACAATTGGTACTAAATTTTGTAAATTTTAGTACTTTTCGTACACTTATAGTTCAAATTTTCAAAAACCCTTTGGTACATCTTTCTAACTCTCCATCAGTGACCCTTTTGCCTAATACAAAGGGTACCATATTTAGTACCTTTTAGTACTTTTCGTACACTTCTAGGTCGAATTTCCAAAAACCCAGCCTTATCTCACCCCTACACACCAACAGCAACCTACACCCAAAATTTCAACTTTCTAGCTTCAGCGGTTTCGTCTGGGCGCTGATGAATCAGTCAGTCAGTGAATACCTCACCTCACTGCTCTTTTATATATATAGATATGTTACCTTAACCACAAAACATATTGCAAAAACCTTTACAAATATTTTTTTCACTTCTTCTTAAAGAAGGGAAAAACAAAGGGGGAAGAATCCATAACAAATCTATTTACCTCTTGTCAATATTTCTGATGGTTTCAAAACAAGAGCTTGCCAAAACATTTAGCAGAACCATCAACATTTTTCATAAAGTAAACAAAAGCGCCTAAATGTATGTATGATTTTTGGAGGATATTTGTTTACCGGATGGTTATGTAAAAATTTTTTGATAAAGTTTTTTGATATCGTACACTTCCTACAATTTTAAAGTAGAATGGAATGGAACGAGCAACTTCGAGGGAGATATGAACTAATTGTTTACCACAAATAAGTAAGTGGTTGGATAAAATATGCTGCTTCTAAATTTAAGTTTTAACCTTACAATGTAAGGGCTAGGTTGAGGAGGTTCTTCCCTATATAAGGAATAAAAAATATATTTTTTTCATAATTCAATAAACGATGATTTTAATAATAACATTTCTTCAATGATCAATAAACGTGAATTCTTAAAAGAATAATTCCTAAAGAAATGTTTATGGCCTTTAAAATTCCTGACAAGTATTTCTCCAAGGATAGCTGCTATTGAAATATCAAATATGTAACTTTACTCATGAAAACTACTGTCAACATGTCCTTATACCCCGTTTACTCTTAACCGGGTTAACCCAACGGGTTTGGGTTTCATATGTCAATTCCGTAGAAGGTTAACCCGGCATTAAGCTTTAGTGTAAACACCGTTTTACAGTCTACTGAATAAAGAAAAATTCCTATCCAAATTCCCTTCCAAAAGAAAAAAATCAACATTGGCAATCACTATCCTGCGGGTGGCCCTGCCATCAATTCGCATCCTTTGTTTTGCCACAACGACAACAAATGAACTGATATCGAAGTACCGTTGTTGTTATCGTTGTTATTTTCGTTTTAACGTATTGTGGAAAAATTGTAACCAAAAATGAGAACAAAACAATGAAAAACGAATATTCTACAGGGTGTGAAAATATTTGCACAAATCTCCCACCAAAAACAAACGATCACCCAGCTGCCGGCCATTCGAAAGCAATCCCCAGCTTCCAGTCATACTCGATTGGAATTGTTAAAATAACTGTAGAGCAAATTAAGGGATTTTTCTTTTGTAAAAAACAAAGGATTGACGGTTGTTCATATCGCAACAAAAGACATGCCTGAAAGTATTAAAAGAAAGGAATTGGTTATGTATCTGGGCGGAGGAGGAAGGTGGATTTAGGCTTTTGATTGGACACAAAGAATGTGCGAATTTAAATGAAGAATTAAAATTCGATATAGAATTTCACTTTGGCATTGATTTTTGAAGTTTGTTTTTGGATTGTGATACAGATTGTATAAATTTCCATGCATTAGAAGAGGATTAAATCCAGATTTTATAGAGAAACCTAAAGGTTAACAGAATTGGGCTGAGAAGCGGAGGACATCAGTGTTTGATAAAAGGTTAACAAATCTTATTCAAAGTTTAAAAATTTTACACAAAGGAACAATTACACTGTGCTACAAAAGTTGGCCAAATTTTTTTGCAGGGGTTCTGATGCATATATTCAGTTTTGTGGGAGTCCATGAAAGACGAAAATACCTTTGGTTTCTTTGAGTTACTTCGTTTTTTTAATTTTATAACGGTAAATGTAGTGAAAAATTTGGTTTCTTGGATTTTCAACATTAAACGGGCATAACTTCTTTTTTCCACAACGGATTTTTACAGTTTATTTTTATTATATTCACCGTCAACGCTTGGTCCATAGATCTTTCGAAGAATTTTTCTCTCAAACACACCAAGCACTGCCTTATCTGCTTGCGCATGTACACAGGCTTCGGAACCATACATCAGCTCGGGTAGTATCAGTGTTTTGTAAAGCGTTATTTTTGTTTGATGAGTTGTGGCTTTGTTTTTAAAGTGCTTACTTAAGTCAAAGTAGCATCTTTTGGCCAATACAATTCTTCTCTTTATTTCACAACTGATGTCGTTAGTTGTGTTTACGGCGGTGCCGAGGTAGACGAAGTCTTTTACTACCTCAGAATTAAAAGGAACCAACGACAACAGTTGGCTCGATCTCTATGGACGCATTGCGCGTCGACACCATCAACTTAGTCTTCCCGCCGTTTACCGCCAGACCCACTTTAGCAGATTCTCCTTCGACCTTCATAAAGGTATCGGTTACTTCTTTTTCTGATCGTCTCATGATGCCTATATCATCAGCATAAGCAAGTAACATGTGGCTATTGGTGTAGATTGTGCAACTTTTTTTGACGTTTGCCTCTCGAATAACCTTTTCCAGCGGGATGTTGAAGAGATCACGCGGGAGGCTGTCTACTTGCCAGAAACCTCTTTTGTTACAAAGTTCTTCGGAGAGGTTCTTTCCTATTTTAACTGAGGATCTGGTGTCAGTTAAAGTCATTTTACAAAGCCGCATGAGCTTTGCGGGGATACCAATTTGAGACATGGCCTGAAATACCTTTGAACGTAGTGGGCAGTCGAAGGCTGCTTTATAATCGACAAAAAGGTGGTAGGTGTCGATCTGCATCTCTTGGGTCTTCTCCTGGATTTACCGCAGGGTAAATATCTGGTCAATGGTGGACTTGCCAGGTCTAAAGCCTAATTGGTATGACCCAATTATCTCGTTGACCCTAGGCTTTAGTCTTTCGCACTATATCCTTGACACGATCTTGTAGGCAATCGGGATTAGACTTATGCCCCTATAGTTAGAGCATACAGTCGTATCTCCTTTCTTGTGGACGGGGCACACGATACTCAGGTTCCAATCGTCGGGTACTCGTTCTTCTTGCCAGATTGTGCTAACTAGCTGATAAATACACCTTATCAGCGTGTCCCCTTCGGTTTTAAATAGCTCGGCTGGTAGGCCATCAGCTCCTGCTGCCTTTTTATTCTTCAGCCGGTTTATTGCTGTCTTTACCTCACCTTGGCTGGGCGGTATACATTCAATACCATCTTCTGGGATTGGATCTGTGGTATCTGGATAGCTGGATACCAACAGGTTTGAAAAATGCTCTTTCCTCAAGAGCACACTATCTGTATCAGTTACCAAATTACCTTGCTGGTCTCTACAGGAGGAGGTGCCTGTACCAAAGCCATCAGTTTGATGCTTCACTCTTCGGTAGAATTTTCGGACTTCATTCTGGCTCGATTTTTTGACACTCCCGCTTTTCCATCTCTCTCTCTTTTTCCTGCGGAAAAGACGTTTCTCCTCTCTCCTTTCTCCCGATTTCTCACTCGTGCGCTACGCGTTGCTACGGATTGTAAAGTAGCATTATATGCCGCATTTTTCTCTTCGGTAGCAGCACGACACTCCTGATCATACCATGGATTCCTCGGTGGAGGTTTCTGGTATCCAAGTACAGATTTTGCGGCTGTTTGCATGGAGTGGGCAATGCTTTGCCATTGCGCTGATATGGGATGAGGAGTGCTTTGATTAAGCAATTGGGCTAGTTGAGTGGAATACGCTGTGGCTGTCTGTTGTGATTGCAGCTTACCGATGTCTAACTTTCGTACTGTGTCTGCAACTAGGTAGTGTTAGGATGTTTGCTCCTCGGAACGAGCGCACATCCAACACATGCGATTACTGTCTTCCATCTATCACAACGTGATCAATTTGATTTCTTGTTTTTAGATCTGGAGACAGCCAGTTGCCTTTATGGATGTCGAGATGTTTAAATCTAGTGCTGCTTACTACCATGTTTTTTTGCCGCTGCGAAATCTATCAGCCTCATGCCATTGTGAGATGTTTTATTGTGGATACTTAATTTTCCGACTGTTGGGCCAAAGATTTTTGCTCTCAAATTTTGGCATTAAAATCGCCTAGAATAATTTTAATGTCATAGGCAGGACAACGGCCATATGTTTCTTCTAAGCGCTCATAAAATATATCTTTGGTCTGATCGTCCTTGTCTTCAGTGCGAGCATGAGCGCAAATAAAGCTGATGTTGAAGAATTTTGCTTTTATTCGAATTGTAGCAAGTCTTTCATTCACTGGTGTGAAGCTGGAGACCAGTTGTTTTAACCTCCGACCAACTACAAATCGGCAACCAGACTCATGCTTTACGTCATGGCAGCTATAATACAGTGCGTCACCTTTAGGTGTTGTTGTGACGCCTTTCCCAATCCATCGTATTTCCTGTATGGCAGTAATGTCGGCTTTGTACTTTTCAAGTACATCTGCCAATGCGTAAACTGCACCTTCTATATAAAGTGTGCGAACATTCCAGGGGCAGATTCGCAGATCATGGTCCTTAAAACGTTTGCGGGGGTCGTCAACTTTAGAGGGATTTGGTTTTCTTTTCTTTTGTTTTTCATGGTAGGCTGCTTTTTCTAGGGGAGGTTTACTAACCCTGCGCCCAAACCCAAGTTTTTAACGTTCTTATGGGTGAACGCGCGGCACATGTTAGCTCACTACCTTTAACGGGTGTTAAAGGCAGCTCCCCAGGTGACACCACGGGGAGGTCAGTGTCCACTTGAGATGAAAGAGGGACCAAGATAAATCCTGGACTTTGCCATGTTAAAGCCGGTCAGGACCGTTCCTTGGTATCTCTTATCCCCTACGTCACCCTCTCCTTTAGGGAGACTTTTTAGACGAGGTGATGGAAGTCTTAACACTGAAGGAAGTCTTTATAGACGAGGTGAAGTAATTAGTTTTTATGATGCTCAGTGTTACCAATATATAATTCAAACGACTGCGTTTTATTTAAAGTTTCTTCTCTTCATTGGCATATAAGTAATGCGAACGCTTATACGCTCCATTTTCGAAATTCTTTAAATATTTTTTCTATAGAATACGCTATCTATAGAATATATATTTAAATACGCTTTCTATAGAATATATTTTCATTTTAAATAGCTGAATATTCAAACGAAGGCGTTTAACTTAAAAAAATTGTTCTCCCTAGTGGCGTTTAAGTAATATCAACACGCCCCGTTTCCGAAATTCTTTAAAATACTTTTTAAATTATTTCCAGAGAGTACTTTTTTCATTTTAAAAGACTTAATATGAATGGATTTCAAACTCACATTGTGCCTCCCACTGAATTGAAGTTGAACACCCACAAAATATGTTGAAGGAAGACAGTAACCTCTTTTCATATATTTACAACAGCAGTAATCTCCAAGCATAACAAAAATGCAACAGCAACAAAATGCATGGCAATATTCAACCCCAATGTACTAGGGTTTAAACAACATTTATCATTTTGTTGTAAATACTTAAAGTCCATTTGACGAACATTTTGAAAAGGAATTTGCAAAAGAATTATTTGTATTTGTTCCAGACAAGCTCAATTTATAAAGAGTTGCAGAGTTGAAGAAAACAAATGAACCTTTCATACAAAGTTCAGGTGAGGAAACAACAACAAAATGCATAAACAAAATGCATTCTCTCCGTCTTTCAGCAACAAAATAAAAAAATAAGAGAACATTGTTAAGCTCCATTTGAAATGTAAAGTAAGCAAGCAAGACACAAGGTAAGGACGACAAGAATGATAGCATGGAAGGAGTTTTTCTGTGGCGAAATGAAGATTTACAAAAATTCAATTCCTTTATTTTTTATTGCAATATGTTTATCAATTTTGAAATATTAGTTCCTTTAGGATGTTTGGGTCTCCTAATTCAAATTTTAAAGTAAACAAAATTTTTAATTTTAAGAAGACTTTAGGTGAACAATACCTCATAACAAAAGGAAAACGATATTCATATCAAATATGACCATGTTTTAAATTCCGACTTACATAAATACTTAGTTCTGGTTGTCTGTAAATAGACTCTTCTGGTCTTCTATAGATACTTCCTTTTGGTCGGCTATAAATATTCCCTTTAGGCTGTCTATAAAAACCCATTTCACCGTCGATATACAAAACTGTTTCAGTTCACCTATAAGTTTCATTCGGTTGGGTTATTAAGGAAATGAAGTTGGTAGCGTATGAATGTTGTCAGCGCTTATACGCTCCAATGTGTCGTTTTATTTAGAAAGGAAAATATTACAAAAATGCCTTTAATTCTTTCACTTTTTTAATGAATAGCTTTCAAGGTTGCTTCCTTCAATATTTTATTCCCAAATTTTTTTATAATATTTATTCATATATTGAAAAGGCCTTTAGTTGATCAATACCTTATGACTTAAGACAAACGATATTTATATCTAAAATTAACATATTTCAAATTACGACAAAGCTTAAAAGTGATTATCTTTCAATGAATATTTATTCGATTTTGTATTTTTTTTTTCAAAGTTTTACTCATTTGGTCTAATTTCCATGGGCCTTTATATGCTTATAACTGATGTCACAATGTATGTATACGGCCAAGAGCTTAAATACCTATTTACAATGTTTTATTTTACTTGTTTTAGGGTTCCCAATGGTACAGAAACTTCCTCACCAAAAATGTAGGTTGATAGCCCTTATATAACGGTACCCCACTTTTTGATTTTTTATCTACATTTTAGGTCTAAATTGGTTATAATTTTGTTATGAGGTTCTCAGTGGGTGATGTAGGGGATGAAAGTTACCATGGAACGGTCATGACCGGCTTTAACATGGCAAAGCCCAGGATCCATCTTGGTCCCACTTTCATCTCATGTTGACACTGACCTCACCGTGGTGTCACCTGTTGAGCCACCTTTAACACCCGTTAAAGGTAGTTAGCTAACATGTGTCGCGCGTTCACGCAAAAGAACGTCAAAAACTTGGGTTTGGAAGTCGAAAAGAAAAACAAACCCCTCTAAAGTTGACGACCCCCGCAAACGTTTTAAGGACCATGATCTGCGAATCTGCACCTGCAATGTTCGCACTCTTTATAGAGTAGGTGCAGTTTGGGCATTGGCAGATGTACTTGAAAAGTACAAGGCCGACATTACTGTCATACAGGAAATACGATGGAATGGGAAAGGCGTCACAACAACACCTAAAGGTGACGCACTGCGGATTTGTAGATGGTCGGAGGTTAAAACACCTGGTCTCCAGCTTCACACCAGTGAATGAAAGACTTGCTACAATTCCAATAAAAGCAAAATTCCTCAACATTAGCTTTATTTGCGCTCATGCTCTCACTGAAGACAAGGACGAACTGACCAAAGATATATTATATAAGCGCTTAAAAGAAACATATGACCGTTGTCCTGCCCATGACATTAAAATTATTCTAGGCGATTTTAATGCCAAAATTGGAAAGGAAAATACCTTTGGCCCAACAGTCGGAAAATTCAGTCTCCGCAGTGAAACATCTGACTATGGTATGAGGCTGATAGACTTCTCTGCGCAAAAAACATGGTAGTTAGCAGCACCAGATTTCAACATCTCGACATCTGTCTCCAGATCAGAAAACAAGAAATCAAATTTATCGCGTTGTGATAGATGGAAGACATTCATAGAGCGTGTTGGATGTGCGATCGTTCCGGGGAGCAAACATAGACTCGGACCACTACCTTGATGCAACAAAGGTACGCACCCGGTTAACCGCGGCAAACATAGTGCGAACAGACACAACATGAAAGTTAGACATCGGTAAGCAGCAATCACAACAGATAGCCACAGCATATTCCACTCAACTAGCCCAATTGCTTAATCAAAGCACCCATCATCCCGATAACATATCAGCGCAATGGCAATGTATTGCCCACTCCATGCAAACAGCCGCAAAATCCATACTTGGATACCAGAGACTTCCAACAAGTAATCCATGGTATGATCAGGATGCGGCATATAGGGCTACTTTACAATCCGTAGCAACGCGTAGCACACGAGAGAGATATCGGGGAAAAAGGAGAGAGAACAAAAGTCTTTTCCGCAGGAAAAAGAGGGAGGTGGAAAGCGGGAGTGTGAACAAATCGAGATGTACAGGAGACAGAATGAAGTCCGAAAATTTTACCAAAGAGTGAAACATTAAACTGATGGGTTTGGTATAGGCACCTCCTCCTGTAGAGACCAGCAAGGTATTGTGGTAACTGATACAGATAGTGTCCTCAGGATATGGAAAGAGCATTTTCCAAACTGTTGGTGTCCAATAGTAGCGAACACGACGAGGATACCACAGATCCAATCCCAGAAGATGGTATTGAATGTATACCGCAAAGCCAAGATAAGGTAAAGACAGCAATAAACCAGCTGAAGAATAATAAGGCAGCAGGTTCCGAGCTGTTCAAAACAGGACACGCTGATAAGGTGTATTCATCACCTAGTTAGCACCATCTGGCAGGAAGAAAGCGTACCCTACGATTGGAACCTGAGCATCCTGTGTCCCGTCCACAAGAAAGGCGATAAGACTGTATAAGTCTTCTTCCTATTGCCAACTAAAGTGTCAGGGATATTGTGCGAACGACTAAAGCCCATAACCAACGAAATAATTGGACCATACCAATGCGGCTTTAGACCTGGCAAGTCCATCATTGACCAGATATTTACCCTGCGACAAATCCTGAAGAAGACCCAAGAGATGCAGATCGACACCTACCACGTTTTTGTCGATTATAAGGCAGGCTTCGGCAGCCCCTACGCCCAAAAGGTATTCCAAGCCATGTCGCAATTTGGTATCCCCGCAAAGCTCATTCGGCTTTGTAAGATGACTTTAACTGATACTAGATCCTCAGTTAAACCTCTCCGAAAAATTGACTACCAAAAGAGGTTTCAGACAAGGAGACAGCCTTTTGTGTGACCAGTTCAATATCCGTCTGGAAAAGGTTATACGAGAGGCAAATGTCAAAAAATGGCACAATATACAGCAACAGCCACATATTACTTACTCATGCTGATGACATTGAAATCATGTGACGATCAATAACGGAGATTCCATTTTCCAATTTCCCTTAGTTTCCATTATTTGTAAAATTTGTTGGTTCAGATCCACAATACCTACTACTGGTTTATGGAAAGAAAAACTGTAATTATTCGGTCCCGTCGGTCGTTATTTATTCCATTTTGGAATGCTTCAACGAATGTATTATTAGTTATAAACTGAGTTTTGAAGTTTTTTACTTCCTCATTTGTTTAACTTTTCATAAATTTGAAGAATTGTATGGGCCTTTGGTGCGAATAACTATTGTCACAACTTATACGGCCGTAGGTCTATGTATGCGTATAAGTGTTGTCACAATGTATACGGCCCAGCGATTTGAACCCTAATTTGGATTTTTGGAAAGAAAAATTTAGAAATTTTTAAAAAAAATAGAAAATATTTTGCGGATTTATTTGGTACCTACCTTTACGTTTATAAAATCATGAATGAATCAAATTGCGGTCACTACAAAGGCAAATTTCATTACAAAGTTCTCTTTGGAACAATCAAACAAACCTATGGACACTTATATTTGCTTTTGATATCATTATTTTAAACACCACAGCCGAAAAATAAATTCTCAAATCTAATAAACTCGAAAACCCCAATTTACTTTTAAAGCCCCAATGCCAAAGGAAATATTTTAGTTTCCGGCTGGTGTGAAACATAATCCTACTTATTGAAGTCTACTCTGTTTCCCAGAAAGCAGTAAGAAAATGGCCACAACGAAAACCATTCAAACAATTTGCAACTAAGTAAAATGGGTTTTCTATAGAGATATTGAGGCAGTAAAGCTGTCGTGGTTTAAAGAAATGGAAAGACAATGGAAAGCAAGTATTGCTTTCCATTGTTCGTTTATACCTTCCTCTCGTAATATAACTAAGCCACAGCATTTAAGTAGTGTGTTAGTTGTTGTAGGAAATCCTTTGCCATTTAAGCTCCCGTAATAAACTTTGAAAATGTGGTCACAATTTTCGACAGTTTATGGTTTTTCTAGTTAAAAAATTGTGCCATGTGTTGCTTGCCTGGTGAAAAAATGCGGTAGGCAATAGTGGAGCCATGGGGCCGTATAACTATTGTCACAATGTATACGCTGCATTGTATTTCAGAGTAATTAGGAGGTTATTGTGGAATGTGGGATATTTAAGGTGAAATGCTTAAGGTTTAATCTCTGCAAATACCCGGAAAACAATGTCATCATCCCAAACAAAAAGGTATGTGGAAGAAATGAAAGTCAAACCAACACATTCCACCCATTGGTCGTAAACTACTCCAAAGGGATCGGCAGTGCGTATAACTATTGTCACTATGTGTACGCCGCCCCAGAACACATGTTGAACCTAGGAAGATTCAGCTACTCTTGATATATTCACTTCTCACTATTTGTTTAACCATTGCCGGAGTTCCGATAAATTATAAGTGTTTCAAAAAGTGAGTATAACTATTGCCAGAAGGTAGACGGTCCAGAAATAAGGTTAATGGAGGAAATTTGCTCCAGATTTGCTATTATATGGCTAAGTTTTAATAGAAACTTCTTAAGAATCATTATTTGCTAGACCAAAACCGTGACTCTGTTCTTGACTAAACCACTGCTTATAATTTTACAACCAATCTTCCTTAGTTTCACTTAATTTTATAATGGCTGATGGATCTACGGTGCGCATAAGTTTTGTCACTACGTATACGCCACAAGACGAATATAGTTGAGTGTAAAGAGTCATACTACTGTTACGGAATGAGCTGATGAGACAGTTATTGGATGCTTCTGCACCCTAGTATCAAAGAAACACCAGAATATATTTTGCCGGGTCTTTTGTAGAATAGAAATCCACCTGAGGGTACTTTTGAAGAATAGAAAATCGTTCTCTTCTATAGCGCAGGAGTGGTATTTTGTTTAATAGAAAGCCCCCGGAAGGGTTTCGTTTAGATCAGAAAGACACTGGGGTGGTATTCTGTTGACCGTAAAACGGACAGTGTGTTCTTCTATAGAATAGAAAGCTATCGGAGAGAAGGGGTCTTCTTTATAATAGAATAAGCCTCCGGAGGGGCATTCTGTTTGATATAATGCCAACGAAGTGGTCTTTTATTAAATAAGATTTCTGTGGATGGGACTCCTATTCAACAGAACTATACTGGAGGGAAGGTCGCCACTGGGGTTTTCAAGGAAAAAGGAGACATCCGGGGGTCTTCTGTAAAATATAAGGACAGCGGAGGGAACTTCTATAGAATAACAGAAATTCGAAGGGGGTTTCTTTAAACATTATGTCCACCGGTGGAGTTTTTTGCTTAGGTATATCAGATGACTGGAGTGTTCTTTTGATTAATATAAGGCCACAGAAAGGGTCTTCTAAAGCACCGGAGTGGTATGTTGTTGAATATAAGACCACCGGAGAGGTCTTCTGTAGAATAGAAAGTCAACGGAGATGTTTTCTATAGACTAGAAGGAGGTGCATTCCGGTGGATATAATGCCAATGAAGCCCCGTTGATGCAACTCATATTGCACAGAAAGACACCGGAAGGGTCTTCTGTAAAACGGAAGTTCACTGCTAGGATCTTCAAGACAATAAAAGACATCCAAACGAATACTCTATAGAATAGAAGGCCAATGGAAAGGAATTGTATACAACAGACAAAATCAGAGAACTAGTCTATAGAATAAAAGGCTACAGGAGAGGTCACTTTTATGGCTAGATGCCCACCAGAAGGACCTTCTTTAGCATTGAAGGTCACCACAGGGGTCTTCTTAAGAACAGAAGGCCTCCGGACAGATCTTCTGTAGCATAGTATGCCACTGGATGATGATTATATAGAATAAAATGCCGGAGGGGCCATCTCTATTTACAAACCCATTAGATATGTCTTCTGGAGAACCCAAAGAACAGAGGAGGGACATTTTTAGAATATAAGGACTCCGTAGGGGTCTACTATAGTATAGTATAGACGCACACTGGAGCGACTTTTGAACAGAAGACCCCGAAGAAGTCTTGTACGGAATATAATGCCACCGGAGTGGTTTTCTACAATAAAGTGCGTTTAATAAATGGCGTATTTTAGAGGATACAAAGGACAACAGAGGACCTACGCACAAAGGACGGAATATAAGGTTTACTTTGGAGTCTTCTAGAAGGCCTCCTCAGGAGAGGAACCGAAGAGCCACATCAGCAGATGTCGTGAACAGTATAAAACACACACATAGGAATCTTCTATAGAATATAATGTCACCGGAGGGACATTCCGTTGAACAGAAGACCACAGGAAGGGACTTCGATGGCATTAGAGGGAATTTCTATAGAACACATGTCCTTCAAAGGGGTCTTCAATTGAATAGAGGGCCACAGGACGGGTTTTATAAAGAAGAGAATTCCACCGGTGGTGTTTGTTATAGAGTAGGAGGCCACTAAAGGACTTCTATAGAAACGAAGGCCAACGGAGGGGACTTTTATGGTAGAGAAGCAGACTGGAGGGGTCGTTGTATGAACAGATGACCAAAAGAAGCGTCTACTTTAGAACAAAAGACTCCGGTATGGAGAGAAAGCCACCAGATGGATCTTCTACGTGGCTGCCATAGGAGATTTCTATAGAATAGAAGAAAATCGGAAGAGTTTTCTATAGAAGGCCACAGGGGGAACTTTTAAAGCATACAAAGCAATAAAATGGGTATTCTAAAGTATATAAGGTCATCAGACAAGTCTGCTGAATAGACGACCACCTGTGGAATCTTCTATAGAATAGAAGGTCACCTGAGAAGTTGTCTATACAGTCAAAGGACGTAGTAGCAGTTTTTTATACATAGGAGGTTAGCGGCGCACAGTCGTTCAGGAATCGATTTTCCTGGCCAAAAGCCCAATTTTTTGTCGTCACTGATTGTTAATTTCTATATGGGATTCTATCGTAATGATATTGAAACTGAAGAAACCAAAAAAACTAGGCCAAAATATTGGAAGCTGTGGGCGTGACGTGCTCCTGAAGACGAATTTTTTCGCATTTTTTGAAAATATGTAATATTTGCAAATTTCTGGAGAAAAAAAAAATTGCTATTTCTCGGAAACTGTAGCAGATATTGTGTTCATTGCATTTTTGTTTCTGTTAGGCAGATAGGATTGTTGTCTTTAAGAACCGTTTCAATAAATTACCGTAGCGTTTACACGAGTATAATTCCAAATTTAGTAGACTGGAACATTTAGGGAACAGCTTAGGACAAAGTTCCGTTTTCAAAGAATGATGCCCGAGAGTGTTCTCTTTCAGCCTATGTATAGTTTTGTACCAGTCCCGTTACATCCGGTTAACACTTTTTTAAATTTTTTGAAATTACATGGGAAAAAATGTTTTTTTTCCGTACCGTTTCCCATATAAAATATAGTTTTATTACACAAATGGAATTTTCGATTGTTTGAGTGGAGTATTCCCCCATTGGCTCAACTTCATTTATTACCCTCTATTACAGAGAGTAATGTTTTTCAAAAACGAACTGACAGTGTTGCAAAATTTTACTGATCGCTACCAATATCATGATTTCATCCCGGCGAAGGGAATTATCAATTGGCTTCTCAGTTTTTGAAATGATGCCTTTTTAGCGAAAAACCGAACTCTTTAAGTGTCTAGTATTCTCATATGAATGAGAATCACACTCACTTTTCGGCTTTTCCAAAGAAACACCAAAATCAAAATATTTTGCAACATGTCAGCACGTATCAACTACATAAGAATTCTTCGAATTCTATGAGTTGAAAAGAACACCAACACAGTTGCCTGTGAGGTTGTTTATTGGAATTTTGTTTTTAACAAAGCTCCAATCCGCCCGTGCCTTGACTGTTTTTTGTTTGTTTTGTTTATTGTTGAAGTTCAATCTCATTTTCGATTGTTTGAGTGGAGTATTCCCCCATTGGCTCAACTTCATTTATTACCCTCTATTTTTCAAAACGAACTGACAGTGTTGCAAAATTTTACTGATCGCTACCAATATCATGATTTCATCCCGGCGAAGGGAATTATCAATTGGCTTCTCAGTTTTTGAAATGATGCCTTTTTAGCGAAAAACCGAACTCTTTAAGTGTCTAGTATTCTCATATGAATGAGAATCACACTCACTTTTCGGCTTTTCCAAAGAAACACCAAAATCAAAATATTTTGCAACATGTCAGCACGTATCAACTACATAAGAATTCTTCGAATTCTATGAGTTGAAAAGAACACCAACACAGTTGCCTGTGAGGTTGTTTATTGGAATTTTGTTTTTAACAAAGCTCCAATCCGCCCGTGCCTTTGTAGGGGCACCTGTCGATAAAGTGAGCATTTTCGTTATTTAAAAAAATGGTTACTTCTTTAAAAAAAGTTTTTTCTGGCACCCCTCGTATTGAATATTGGACATCTCTGCTTGAATCTGTACTCTACCAAAATGTTATTACATTAATAGTTACATTAATGGTTACAGAGATGCGCTTACATTTTTTTTATTTACAGAACCTCATTTAAAATTAGATCAGTCTGTTCCTGTTTCTTCCAGTTTGTAACGTTGTAAACATGTAAGTACAGCATAGTGTAATTGGATGTTGTGTACGCTAGGTCAGTGAATCTCCTAGGCTCTTGGTAGCCTAGAGGGAGTGTTGTGGGTTACGGATCATGGGACCCGGGTTCAATCCCTGTTGCTGGTATATTTTTTTTCTCCGTTTTCAATCATTTTTTTATTTTTTATTTTTTTTTTCTAATTGATATTGACATATTTTTGGAGTTTTTGTTAACTACCGGAAATACCAGCACGAAAATGGTGAAAATCCACTTTTTCTTGATTGAGAAAAAATCAATAGCAAAATAAAAATTTCCCTTTCTAACAGAGTGTGGTGAAAAATGCTTTCTATTTGATTGCCATTTTCTTCATTTTTTATGGCGATCTACACACATACTACTATGTGATTATTCTGTTGAGTGAAATTTGGGTTTTTTTGTATTTTTTTCGGGAGCCATATTTCTTTGTAAATTATTACAGTGTATTGGTTATTCAGCCATTTCTCCCGTGAAATAGCCGAGGTTATAAATTTTGTTTAGAAGTGGATGTAGAGATCATTTTGTTCTAACCTTGAACGTGTTTCATCCAAGTGTCTAAATTTCTTTTTGCATTTTGTTCGAGAATAAAAAAGTGTATCCTTTTGCCGGTTGCATAATTTTATTTTTGCTTGTGACTATTTGACTGGAATCCTTGATAAGGAAGAAATATATCAAATTATTTTGGAAAATATTTTCCGTGCCTTTAATCCAGAAAGTGTCTGTTCGGCTTTCCACATAATTGTTCAAGTAATTTTTGCTGTGGATTTATGCAACTGCTTTTGGTTGACACCAACGACAATTTCCTGTTAAGGAGTTGCGATTACGATTTTCTCTGTTTGGCTGATTTTCCTGTTTCATATTGGTGATCCTGTACCAGGATTGTTGGAGTTTTATTTCCCCCATAGATGTTGTCCAACTTTCTTTGGAAATCTATGTTTTGGTAAGCTCATATCATCCACATGAATACATTTGTAAATGTGGGAGCTAATTTTCTTTTCGAACCCTCCATATTTTTATGTTTGTAGAGCACACTTGTTCCCGGTTCCTTACCATTGTTTCCCCTTCAGTCTACAAGCTATTGGTCGTACCCAGAGAGAGCTGTCAAGCATCAACAATGTTTAGTGGTTGTCGATGATCGCGTTGCTGAAGTTGTTAATCAGTTTGCCGACGGGAATTTTTGTGAAAGTGCTTTGGAAACGCCAATAAGAATCAAAAGGATGTGATATAGTTAGTTAGTGAAGAAAAGTTATAGATTTTATTCCTATTTATTTGCTAATTTGAGATAAATTTAATTTCGTTTGAATTAAGAAAATCCAAGCATTTTCGATATAATTTACTACATGGTGTGTGTGTGTGTAAAAAAAAAAACAGTTTCTTTGAACTACGGTGATTAAATAGGAACGGTCAGAATTGAAGCGATATTTCCAAAACGCGAGAGAAACATTTAATACGGTCGAAAATAAAACAAAATATTATATGAAAAAAGAGTGAAAATTAATCTTAAAGTAAAACTAAATCACTTCATGATCACATATTGAATTGACAACATAAAACTAGTGTTAAATTTCGCATAAAAGGACATTTAAAACATTGCAATACCAAATTGTTAAGTGGCTGGAGCTTGCTGTGGGTATTTTATGCATTCACCCCTACCCCCTCGAAAGGCCTTTCAACGTGGGAGCAGCGCCAATTGCAAAGTAAGTGTTCAATCTCTTTTATTCATACCAACCAGACACAAACAGTACCAACCAAGGCTGAGAGTAAACCCCGTTATGTCTCTCACCTCATATCATTTTTAAAATATATGTCAAAGTTTATAATCAAATTGTTTTAAATATTCTAAAACAATTTAAATTTCTTGCGATTTAAAGTAAATTTTGAAAATATCCTTTTGGCTGTTTCTGTCTGTTTGGTTCCTTTTGCGTATATACACGAGAGGTGTAGATCTGGTCGGAGAGTTAATGTTAATTTTGTATTAATGTTGTACAACAACAGGCTGTTAAAAAATGTTATTGCTCTGTTAACTCTGTTAATGAGAGTATACAGTTTGAAATGCACTGCTTCACTGCATTTGTTAATTACATTGATAACTAACTTTTTATTTTTGATTTTTGTTTAATGATTTTCTCGATTAACCATTAAGCTCTGCGACCAGAATATACCCATGCCTTTTGTTGTTATATTTCATGTGATCTTCATATAAATATCGACTGTTAATTATTATTAATTCGCGTTTTGAATTTTGCTTTATAACATATCGACGTTAGCATGCATGAGTACGTGTGAGTGTTTCAGCTAATATAGGTCATTGCTCTAACAGCTGATTTGATGAATATACGCGAGAACAAACATACACACGTACTTTCTTTCCTTTTACATGCTAACATTACTTTTGATGTTATTATCGTGTTGATGGAAATCATTTTACTTGAAATCGCAAATTCTATTTCCTGGCCGTTTCTACATTTATATCCATGAATGAACACATACATAATCTGTGAAGAAGTGAAATTAAACATAAAAACATAATCTCAGCTAACACCATGTTGCCATTATATTGAAATTTTTGGTATTAGTTATATTTCAACTATTCAAATGCATAATTAATATTAAACTTTGGTATTATTTAAATTTCAAATATTCTAATGCATAGTTAAAATATATTTTTTTAATGTAAATTTTATGTTTAAAAGATTTACACATACATTTTGGATATTTTTCTGAATTTGTTTTGAATCCCAAATAATTGTGTTATTTCAATTGGTATGAATTCTTCATGTGTAGAGCATAGCTTTTTAGTATTGATTTTGTTACCTCTGATGGGGTTCATAAAAATTGTTTGAATATCATTTATAATATTTCTTGCGATGAAATTAATTTCTAATAAAATGTTTACTTTTGTTGGTATGAACTAAGGAACTTTTTCGAGTTTGATTTAAAGGGGGTCGGAATAGCAAGGTAGGGTATTGATGATGGGTTTACTATGGATGCTGTGGTTTGATTCTCATTCATATGAGAATACTAGACACTTAAAGAGTTCGGTTTTTCGCTAAAAAGGCATCATTTCAAAAACTGAGAAGCCAATTGATCATTCCCTTCCCCGGGATGAAATCATGATATTGGTAGCGATCAGTAAAATTTTGCAACACTGTCAGTTCGTTTTGAAAAACATTACTCTCTGTAATAGAGGGTAATAAATGAAGTTGAGCCAATGGGGGAATACTCCACTCAAACAATCGAAAATGAGATTGAACTTCAACAATAAACAAAACAAACACACAAATGGAATTTTTTTTTAATATATGAGCTTTTATTTATTGTGGAAAATTTTTAAATTGAAAACAATTTAATTTTTTTTTTTAATTTTTTTGTATTTTTATGGTTTGTTTATTGGCGTTTGACTTTTTTAAATAGTTTTAACTATACGAAAAAGTCAAAAACATTCATATTGTGATGCAAAATATGAAAAAATCACATTTTTATTTTTGACCTTGAATTCCTTTGCAACTACTAGACCGTATTCGAATATTTTTAATGCATCGTATTTGTCGAACAAAAAAAAAAATATGAAAATAACTCAATCCATTCAAAAGTTACAGAGTTATTACCGGGAAACCCGATTCTGAACCACTGTGTGGAAGAATTTTTTTTGGAACAGAATGTCATGCTATTTTGCTAAAATTTGTCAGATACTTTTGCGGTATTTTAGTAGAAATTGGAGAAATTTCCACAATTATTTCATGTGAATATTGACACGTATTATTTTCGTCATAACGTACACGCTTCAGTGGCAGACTCTATAAAAATTTGTAAAAAAATCATTAATAAATTCAGAATTTAAACATCATATGTGTGGAATATTTGCAGACATGCCAACGACCTATAAGCAAATGAAACAAAAGCTGTCAACAAGAATGCCGAGAAAAAGCTTCCTTTTTTTAAACATTTTTTTCTTACTGCTCCCCTATCTTTTTTGTTTCAACAACATGTCCTGTTTCCGCATAAGGTTGTTAACTACAAAAGAATTCATTTCTCCCTCTTTCATTTTAACGTTTACAATACACAATTTTTTTCATGTAATCTTTAAATGCAGGTATTGTTGTTCGGCGTACCGAACATATGTAAGCCTCCATTAACCTGATTTCGCTTTCAAAAGAAAATACGACCGAGTAAGGTATGCATACTTTAAGCGATGTAACAAAAAAAAAACTGTTGACACAACTGAAATATTTAAAACAACGGACACGTCTGCCGTGTGATAGTTTTTCCGTTGCTTTCATTTCTAGATAGAAGGAAGAGACGGGGAAAATATGCAATGTTGAAAAATATTCAATTTAAAATTGTCTTTTTAATGTGGTAAAGATTTTGAAATATTAAATAAAGATTTTGAGATATTAAAATCTTCAATTCAAATGTATACGTCCCTTATAACTAAAATCCTTTTATTCACTGCCACAAATGCAAATTATTGAGAATATATTCCAAATGGGCAAACTAAACTAAAGTTTATGCAATTTCTAAAAAAATGCCGAAGCTTCTTTCTGAAAATTTAAAATAATTTTATTACCCAAAACTATGGATGACTTGCTCTTGGTCTCTTCATTTTTAACAGTTCCTTTTCACCTTATTCTTGGGGGCGTATGACGGTTGTAATACTGTATACGCCTTACCAAAATATTAAGATTTCTATTTTTTACTTCCTCGAAATTCATTGCTCGACAAATCACTGGAGGCAACTAAAATTGTATTCAATTTATACTAATTTTCACATTAGATGGCTCATTTTTTTAAACAGCCAAGTGCTGGAAAATAATTCACACTAATCAAGGAAACTTTGATCTACTCACGGTCAATCCACTTACTACAGTCCCCCTCCCTCCATTAGTCTGAAAACTAAAAAGAGCATGCCTTGTTGACAAAATTCTTTCCCTTTGCAAAAGAACATTGGCCTCGCAGACAACGTCATTGTCGTCGCCTATATCAAAAAAGACAAATTGTATTTTTGGCCTTGGCTCATGCCAAGGCAAAAGAGCCCCAAAATATGTAAGAGACACTTTTTTCCACATAAATGACACCTCATAGAAAGGAAAGAGCTGTAACTTGGTGGCCAAAATGTGTCAAGTATGTCTGTCATTTGACTAGACGCCACTTACATTAAGAGACATGCCATTAAAAATAAAAAACAAACAAGTTGCGAATTTGCGAATCTACTGTAAATATAAGTGGAGAGAATTACAAACATCAGAAGAGATGGCTAGCAAATTAGTCTAATACTCGTAGTTAGGAGGATAAGAAGGTGTCCTGAATTTGGACATTGTGCAAAGATGTTGTAAAGCAGACACAAAATTTATGAAAGTTGATCATCTCTTGAGATGGTGACACTAGAGTTGTTGACCTTTGAGCTCAAAATTGCTAATAGTGGTTATTCAAATCCACCGAAGGAAGGATAATTAGCAAATGTGTACTGTTGATGCAGCAGTTTATTCGACATTTGTGTCGAAGGGATTTTTTATTGAACTTAAAGCATGAAATTCTGCTGCTTTTCTTTTTCGATCGATTTAACAGCTATGCAATTAAGTTGTTGGCCCTCGAAATAATACTCGTATGTCTAGTGCTAGAGAAAGGCAAAGAGTACAATGCATGCCGCCAATTGCAGGCTTGATCTGAGAGCTCAGCATCTAACCAAGATAAAAGACAACAAGGACAGATCGTGGATACCGATTGCTTCTCTCCTCTGCTTGTTCTTGTTTAAAATAAATTAAAAAGAAAATGAAGACCCAATATGCGTATAAGTGTTGTCAGAACTTATACGCCATACATTATCTGAGAAAATCTTCTTACGAGGCGTTTTTATTGAATATGGACTACAAGACCACGGAAGGGGCTTCCTAGGCAATAGAAGGCCACCTAGCGGGGACTTTTTGAGAATAAAATGCCGACAAAGGAGTTTTCTATAGAACAGAAGGTCAATAAAAGGTAAAAATAGTAGCATTTTAAAGAAAATAAGTTCAATAAAGGGCTTGTATAAAAACGAAATGTAATTCTATAAACAACCAGAGGTTACTTCTTTACAACAGAAGGTCACCGTAGGGGTTTACTAGACAATAGAACGCAATAAATGTTTAATGGTGGGTGGGTCTTCAAAAAAGTTTTCAATAGGCCCGCTAAAGAACATAAAACAATCGGAGGGGTATTTTACACAAGCGACAAATGCCGAAGGCATCGTTTTTCAATAAAAGACCAAAGGAGGGGATTTTTTAAGAATAGAAGACCTGAGCAGAGGTCCCATTGAATAGAAGAACACTGTATTGATTGGTAAAAAACCGCAGTTGGGGTCTTCCATAGCATAGACACGGTGGTCTTCTATACAATAGAAGACCGCCGTATGATCTTCTATAGAATAGAATACCACCGTGTGGGTCTTCTAAGAATAGAAGAACACACAATGGGTCTTCTATAGAACAAAAGACCACAGTATGGGCCTTCTTTAAAATAGAATACCACGATATGAGTCTACTATAGCATAAAAGACCACCGTATGGCACTCCTATTCTATAGAATGGGACTTCTCCAAGGGGATGCAATACAGAGTAGGGAACAATCGTAGAGGTCATCCATAGAAAAAAGTGCCGCCGCAGGGGTCTTCTATAGAATAGAAGACCACCGTAGGGGTCTTTTGTAGAACAGAAGGCCACCGTAGGGGTCTTTTGTAGAACAGAAGGCCACCGTAGGGGTCTTCTATAGAATAGAAGACCACCGTAGGCGTCTTCTATAAAAGAGAAGATCACCGTAGGGGTCTTCTATAGAAGAGATGACCACCGTAGGGGTCTTCTATAGAAGAGAAGACCACCGTATGGGTGTTCTATAGAATAGAAAACCGCAGTAGGGGTCTTCTATAGAATAGAATACCACCGTAGAGGTCTCCTATAGAATAGAAACTACCGTAGGGTTCTTCCGTAGAATAGAAGACCACCGTATGGTTCTTCTATAGAATAGAAGACCACCGTAGGGGTCTTCCATACAATAGAACACCACCGTAGGGGTCTTTTATAGAATAGAAGACCACCATCGTAGGTGAGTCCCTATTTGATTTTGAGAATTTAACCATAGACTGACGCACAGTGGATGCGCCCAAACAACAAAAATCAAAAAATTCATGACATTGTTTTAAAATATTAAAAATGCAAATCCCTTCAAAATATTCCAAATTTTTCGAAGCTCAACTTATTTTTGTCAATTTTTCGCGGTTCTTAAGGTGAAAACCCCTCACAAACGTGACTAATTTTGAAGAAAAAATTTATTTAAAAATGAGAAAAAATGGTTATATTCTAAGCAAATTTATGAAACAGAGGACTATTATTAACGCCTTAATTTAAGTTGAATCATTGTAAATTGCCTTCGCTTAATTTACTAGTTATGAAAATTCCTCTAAATTGCAAAGGTTGCCATATATGTTGGTTATAATATCGGTCGAAATGAAAATATTTAATATAGATGTATGTATTTCCTTAAGGTTTAAGTTACTTTCCAAAAATTCGCAAGATTGGCCACTAGTACCAAATTGAAGCCTAGCGCCTGTAGATTTTAAAACTGTATAGGCTTTTTGCGGAAATTTGCGGTTTTGGCAGTTATGACCAAAAGTTTAACTCCCTTTTTTAGTTGTTGAATTTATATTTTTTTGGAATATTTTTAAGTAATTTTACTATCCTATCTTACATTACCTTTCAATATAATGTTTTTTTGTGCTATTAGCGATTTCAATGGTCACGGTAACTTAGAGCTGTAATGAAAACTCGCGAAAGAAAAAAGATTTGGGGGTATTCACTTTAACAAATAACTTATTTTATTTTTGGGACACCCTAATCTTGGACCACGCTAAAAAGTGGAGATTTTCCCCGCACTGATTACCAAAAATAAATTATTACAAGTAATTCTGCAGACAAATGTGGTTAAATCTTATAAAGTACCAAGAAAAGGATGGTAACCCTATATGGAGGCTGTGGTCAAAAGTGGATCGATATGACATATCTTTATAAGATGGTGTTCTGAAATCTGAGTTCATTATAAGAACACATTCTTAGAATAGTTGGTTGACATCTGCCTAAATAAATCGATATAAAAATCATATAGGGAGTATAGCAAATAATGGACAAATACTGACAATTTTTCTCAGGGAGGTTTACTATGCATTAAAAACTCTTGGTACCGGATCACAGCAAATTCAGTTGAAAAATGTGTTGGTAACAGTAAAATACTTCAATTCAGAATGATTCAGTACATGGCAACCACGCGAAATTTTGGACCTGGGACCCCAATATTGTACTTAGAGTGTTTTTAGGCCACTATGACCCATTGATAACAACTTCAGTTCGATATATTATTTAGAAGTATTTTTGTCACACCTTTCCATGTAAGTGCCACCACTGTGTGACGGCAGCAACTGTACACTTTCTGATACCAATAGAAGAAGACAATTTCCCATGAACTACTTTCAGGATTTTCAATAGAATAAAATCCGTAAAAGAATAATTGATTTCTGTTATTCGTATTCATATCTGCTTTTGTGTTATAAAAACTTTAATCTCCTCATTCTATGATATAGCCTTACAGACAATAAACATCCATTTCTTGTGATGTCAACAACAAAGAAAATGCATCGTTTATTTTCAATAAAATAATTTCACAGAAAACCTGTGTCTAAATTCTTTCCTGTGATGAGAGCAAACAAACAACAATGTTTTTATATTGAACTAGAAAAGTGCCCGCTATTTCGTAAGCGCAAATAATATAAAAAAAAAACAAAAAAATATATACATATATAATATGCAAATGGTGAACACTGAAAATTTTGTTGCACTATACCAATTTTAATACCACTTAAGTACCACTTTAGGTGCATTTAAAAAAAAAATTAGCCGTCTCTTAACCCTACACATCATCAGTGACCCACCTTCTTTGAGGTATTTTAAATACGGTCAAACCTCTATTATCCGTAATGATCGGGACCAGAGGCATTACGATAATGGATTTTGCCGGAAAAGGAAGCAACACTGTCTCTCATGTGTTTTTAATCAAAAACAGGGGTTCTCTAAAGTATATATAAATAAAAGCAATTTTGAATTTAATGTGGAGTTTATAAGATTGAAACTGTTCTAAATTAATTAGTTATTGGATTGTTTCGGTCCATTGAAATTTGATCGAATGAATTATAAAGCCGGATCATAAAGTTTGATTTATTCATTAGTAAACCACACAACAACACCAAGGTGTTATTATCGCGTTTAAAGTTGTAAAATTAACAAAAAATTCTATGTTTTCCATTCCCGGATAATCGAGGTTCTAATGTATATTAATAATTTGTATTCTTGTAAAAAATATACTCAAGACCAATTTAAATACCATTTAGTACTTTTTCGTACCTTTATAGTATATAAGTTATTTTATATATAAGACTACAAGACTTATATATAGAATAACTTAATCTTATGGGAGCAGAGCTGAATGCTACCGGGCGCGTCCACAGTTTGCGGATAGTGGGATGCTTCGCAACTACACGGGGTAACTGCAATTTTGCAGTCGTCAATGGGAGGAGGGTCTAAGAGGGTATCTGAGTGGCATCGGATACCTAACAAATTCTGAGTGCCAATGATACCTGAGATGACAAGGTGGACATTTGGCGCCTTTAAAAAGCCAAACTGCTAACAAAAAGTGGTTCTCCGACTCCACAGGGGGTTACTCGCTGGCCCGACAAGCCGTGGTGGAAAAACAACACATCAACGAAACTACACAAGCAACAACAATAATAACAAAGGATACAACGTTACGACCAATTGTCTTTAAAACACGGACACGAATTTGAACATGGAATGTTAGGACGCAAGTTGAACCATCTCGCCTAGTACAAGTCTACAGAGAGATGGCGAATTACCGGTTGGATATTTTGGGGCTTTCGGAAGTCCGCTGGAAAGAGCATGGCGAAATGTGTACAGATTCTGGCAAATATTTTGTTTTCAGTGGTGCCAACACCTGCCACAGAAACGGTATCGGTCTCCTTATGACTCCACGGATAAAAAGAGCACTCATTGAATGCAATTCTATATCAGAGAGACTTTTATAAGCCCGTTTTAAAACTAAATATAGAAACTTAACCCTCTTTCAGTGCTATGCACCTACTGAAATGGATGAAGAAGAGGCAAAAAACGCATTTTATGAACAACTAAACACAGAGTTGGCAAAATCGAATAAAAGCGATAGTCATGGCGGACATAAATGCGAAAGCATTAACAACACCAATCTGCGTTTCGTAAAGGGCAAAAACGGTTTAAGCGGCTCACGAAATAATAATGATGAGTGCATGATCGATCTGTGTATGACAAACCAACTATACATTGGAGGTACGAGGTTCCCCCACCGATATATACACAAGTATACATGACAGTCTCCAGATGGTGTAACACGTAACCAGATTGGCCACTTTGTTATAAGCAGAACATTTTTGGGATGTTTAATAAACTATTAGAGGAGCTTATGTTTATAGTGACCACCAACTCCTAGTTGGAATTCTCAAAATGCGCCCCAAAGCACTTTGCCATAAAAAACAGCGAACGACAAATTTTACACGCAGAAGTTAAGATGCAGCAGAAGAGTTTTCTGAACATCTGAGAACAAAACTACCACAACAGTAGTATCAGAGATATCTGCCATTTGCAAAAAAGTGCACGGTAAGTTTTAAGCAGCACGACACACTATATAAAACCTTGGATAATCGAAGATACCTGGGCTGTAGTAGAAGAGAGAAAGAGATTAAAATCCAATATAGATTCATTTACAAACTCAATAGAAATATCAACAGCAAGGAGGGAGTACAATATAGCAAACAAAAATGTTAAAAGGTGCGCACGTACCGACAGAATACTCCACTATGAACAAATAGACGCAGAAAACGCAGCAATCCGAGGAAATAAACGAGAAGTTTTTAACGTAGTAAGACAACCTATCTCAGAGAAGATACGTAGCGTATCAAATATCAAAGACGGAAATGGACATATTCTCACTAATACTTGTGATAAACTACAGCGATGGAAAGAATACTACGAAAGCTCAAGTCAAAACGATACACATATATCATATACATCATCAGTCCGACGGAACCCAAGGAGAGATATATCAACAGCAGTATCTTCCTTATCTGAAGTAAAATTCGCTACCTCGAAGCTAAAAAAAACAATAAATCACCGGGCCCCGACAATATACCCGCGGAATTATTTAAATATGATCCTACATTACACACATATATCTGGCCTCTCATTAGAGAAGTCTGGGAATCAGAATCTATACCGCCTGACTGGATAGAGGGTTTGATAGTAACCATACCAAAAAAAAAGCAGACCTTAGCGAATGCAGGAACTGGAGGGGCATAACGTTGTTAAACACGATCCAAAAAATTCTGGCATTTAGCAGCAATCTTCGTGCTTTCGACACGATTTAAAGAGGTGCCATCTGGGAAAGCTTAACAAACGCTGGCATACCCGCCAAAATAATGGAAATAATCCGTATGTTATATCAAAACGCGTCATGCAAAGTGGGATTCAAGGGACTGGAATGTGAGCCTCTAAGCATAAGAACGGCGTCAGACAGTGATATGTACTCTCCCCTCTATTATTTCTAATTGTCCTTGACAGGGTGTTATTAAACACAAACGCGGAAGACACGGACGGTATACATACAATGGAAGCTAGGAGAACGCCATCATGACCTTGACTACGCAGGTGATATTTGCTTTATGTCGCATACCTTAAGCGGCATCCAAGAGAAAATCGACAAGCTCCAAAAATATAGCCTGGAAGTTTCGCGGAAAATTAACATTAAAAAGACAAAAGTAATAAGAATAGGCAAACCGAACAACTCTCCCGTCCTTCTAATTGGCACAGCTATCGCCGAACTAAACAATTTTACTTACCCTCGATCCATTATAGACAAATACGGGGGAGCTGATGCAGATGTATACAGTAGAATCAATAAGGCTCGCCACGCCTTTTCATCAGTTGTACGTAAGAGTATGGAAATCCTCCCAAATATCCAGAAAACAAAAAATTTATATTTTTAATACGAGCGTGAAGACAGTACCTTTATATGGCTGTGAGACGTAGAAGGTGACCGAATCAATCACACACAAAATGTAAGTATTCATAAATAAGTGCATGAGACGAATACTCAAAATATTTTGGCCATTACAAATAAGCAACCAGGATCTGATGAGAACATGCAATATGATTCCGACTGTTGTAGAAATAAGACAGAGGAATTGGAAATGAATTGGCCATACTCTACGTAAAGACGACTCCGACATCGCTAAATCAAGTCTCCAATGGAAACCACAAGGCCGACGGAATAGAGGACGTCCAAGAAAATCATGGCGAAGATCGGTGGAAGCTGAATTTCAGTCAGCAGGAAAAACTTGGTCTGTGATGAGGCACGAAACGCATTCCGAAACTTTCCAAAATAACGTCAATTTGCTTGTTTAACCCAGATGCTCCACTTGGGCCTGTTGCTTTCTTATATGAATTTATATTTAACTTATGTAATGAAGTGGAAAAAAGCAACAACTAATAAAAAAGCATTAGGTATTTCCAATACGGTTTTAGCCCTCAGCGACCTTCATGCCAAATTTAACAATTTATACGCATTTACCAAAATGGCACCAAATTTAGTACTTTTCGTACAACCGGGCATAGCCTTAAAAATTATCTTCTTATATCAACCCAATTTACCAACCGCGATTCTCTCAATACCCAAAAACCCCTGCATTTCCGAAATTCCAGCTAACCCCAATACACAATAACAAATTGTACCAAATTCTTTACCATTTAATACTTTTCATAGTATGCATTTCCTAGGCCATCTCCGTATCGCAATTTTAGAATCCATGCACCCGATAACAAATTTAGACATGTTAAGTAATTTTCGTAAATGTATGTTACGCATTTTTTAACCCAGGATTCCAGCTGTATTCCTTTCTCCAATACCAAAGTATATCAAACTGAGTACCATTTATTACTTTTAGTATTTACTAGTACGAACTCCAACTTACTACCAGTTAGTACTTTTCGTACCCATAATTAGGAATTTTCAAAACTTCCTCAATCCTACGGTCCAACAGTAATCTTAATTCCAAATTTCAGAATTTCAGCTCTTTCCGTTCGGTCACATCAAATTGTACCAAATTTAGTTCTTTCTATTAGAATTTCAAGAAAAAAATGTCTACACGCCGGTTCAAGAATTAAAGACAGAATGAAAAAAATTTATTGAAAAATTTTTCTGATACAAATGTTCATTTTCAAATGTTACTTTGATTTGTAAAAAAAATATTTGTTGACAAACAGTAAATTCAAACAAGTATATCTAACATCCCCTCTCAACAAAATAAATCCTTAACTAAAAACTTAAACTTAGATAAAGCCAAAGGTTTGGTTAAGAAATCATCATCATCAATATGTTTTGTTCTTGAACTTTGGTTGTCTTCGTACATAGGTATTGGGTATGTGATTGTTATTGACATATCTTGTAGTAATTGCTTTATCCATAATATTTTTTGTGCTGCATATGAAGCCGCTATAAAATCAGCTTCAGTAGATGATAGCGCAATTGTTGACTGCTTCTTTGAAGACCAAGAAATTGCGTTGTCACCCAGCAAAATTAGATAACCACTAGTTGATTTTCGATCCTCATGATCTCCAGCCCAATTTGTATCCGAGTAACATTTGATTTCAAGATCCGACACATAAGTGTGAATTTCCAATCCTACACTCCAACGGTAATCTCAATTCCAAATTTCAGGATTCCCGCACTATCTATTCACCCAAATCCAAATTGTACCAATTGTATTTTAGTACCATTTACTTTTTTCCATGCTCAAAATTACGAATTTACAAAAGTACCTAAATCCTGCACAATTAATTCCATATCTCAGAATTCCCGCACTATTTATTCACACAAATCCAAAGTGTACCAAATCTAGTACCATTTACTTTTTTCCATGCCCATAAGTACACGCAGAAAAATTTATGTTAGAAATATGTTTGGATCCAAACAAATATATGTTTGGGGCCGGTTGCAAACAAATATATGTTTGGATCCAAACATAATATGTGTGGGTCCAAACAAATATATGTTTGCAACATTCTGTAACATATCCCAATTTGATATGTTTGGGTAAAACATATTTTTTATGTTAGAACATTTTTTTCATGGGTGGAGAGAGGATGTTTGTCAACGAGAGTAATAACAGTGCTCTCGCGGCTGTGGAATGTTGTTTTATAAAAAGAGTTGTGTGTATTGTATAATAGAAGACGTAGAAGCGAAGGGGGCTTTGGTGGCGTGTATGCGACAAACTCGTGTGTTTCTTGTTTTGTTGTTGTTAACCAACGCAGGCGAAGAAGAAATGATATGAATTATATTTTTTTTCTTTCTTCAGTGTTTTAGTGGCCTTTGTAGAGTCAAGACGGTAAAGTGAGTGAATAAATCAGTGTTTTGTGTTTTCTTAAAGAAATTGTGCTTTTTAGTAAATTAAATGCCCAATATATTTTATAATTGAATCGGAAAGTGGAATGAAATTATTTTATTGGACAAGGAAGAAATCGCATTTAATATTGGTAATTACATACACACTTATGTATATTTGAAATATGGCATATCCATATTTATTTTTTACATTACATAATCATTTGATTCTAGATGCCGATTCCCCGCTGATGATTTCAACTATGAGGCCAATTTGTTTTATTTCACAACTAAGGAGAAGCGTTCAACTACGTTTCTATATATTTTTCCTTTTTAAAAGTGTGACTATTTACAAATTATTTCAATCAGTTTTTCTTTTATTAAAGTGTGTTATGTATTTCTTTGGAATTTTGTATGTACCTATGTGTTTGTCGTTCTTTTGCCTTTCAATAAAAAAACCACAACATTTGTGTGTTTACTATAGAGATAGCCAGTGAGTTCTTACTGAGAGCAAGTGAGCACACATTTTAAAGTGTTTAACATTGAATTTTACGCTCCCTTGCTCTCAGTAAGCGCCCACTGGTGCATGTGTTTGTTTTTTTTGTGCCTTTTGGGTTTGTATTTTTTTGCACCCAAACATATAAAATGTTTGCATCCAAACATAAATATCTTTGCACCCAAACATATATATGTTTGCACCCAAACATATATCTTTATTTATTTCTAATAAATTGCTTTATATTATTCTCTTTTATTATTGTAATAATTCTATTTTTTATCATTGTAACTCTTCCTCTTATATTTCATTTTGTATTTAAATTTTTAAATGGATAATTCATAAAAACCAAACCTGTACTGTAATTATAAGATTTTTGTCTTGTTGTGCAGGTATTCATAAATAAATAAATAAAATAAAAATAAACATAAATATCTTTGCACCCAAACATATATATGTTTGCACCCAAACATATATTTGTTTCCACCCAAAAATATATTTGTTTGCAGACCCAAACATATATTATGTTTGGGACTGTTGCAAACATATATATGTTTGCTGCAAAATATGTTTGGGACATATGTTAGAGAGGCCGTTTTTTTTTGCGTGTACAAATTTCCAAAACTACCTCAATCTGAATTTCAAATTTTTGGCTTCCAGCCCTATCCGTACACCCAAATCCAAATTGTACCAAATTTAGTACCATTAAGATCTTGTCCTGCACGTAAGCACTAATTTTCAAAACTTCCACAATCCTACACTCCAACAGTACTTTAATTACAAATTTCAGGATAGGATACCAAATTTAGTGCCGTTTAATACGAATAGCCCAAAATCGCCCAAATGCAAATTGTACCAAATGGCACTTTTCGTCAACATAAGTATGATATTCCTGTACCACCTCAATCCTACATTCCAACAGTAATAGGTTCAATCGTGCATTAGATTCCAAGAGTAAATGGAGAATCATTAACGAAATTGGAATTTGTAAAAACAAGGCGTCTACTTCTTTCCAAGGTGATCCAGATGACCTCAACAAATCCTTCGTCAATATACCCACAATACCTGCTAATCCTTCTTTTTATAAAACTTATAATACAATAACTGATGATAATATACTTGACGATGGATCTTTTGAGTTCAGATGCGTTACCTTCGATGAAGTAATCCACAGTGTTGGAAATGTTAGATCTAATGCTATTGGTTAAGATGGAATTGATTCAAAGTTCATACGTCTATTGCTGCCTAACCTTTTACTTTATTTAACATTTATTTTACATTTTTTTTGACATCGAGCAATTTTCCCACCCTTTGGAAACATGCCAAAATTGTTCCTGTCCCGAAATCACCTACAGAATACCGGCCTATTGCAATTTTGTCTTATATATCTAAAGTTTTTGAGAAACTTTTACATACACAAATATCTGAATATTTACATAGAAATTCATTGTTATCTGCTGTGCAGTCAGGATTTCGACCCAATCACGGTTGTATAAGCGCGTTGCTAGAGGTATCGGAGTCAATAAGGAGTAATGTCGACCAAATCAAAGACATGTTTTCTTGTCCTATTAGACCATTCCGAAGCCTTTGATACAGTCCACCACGGTAACCTCTATATTAAACTCCAGCGTTTCTTCAACTTTTTCAATACATCCACGAATCTTTTCAAGTCCTATTTGTCTAACCGATCGCAATCAGTGTACTCCAAAGGATCAATATCCAAACCTGTACACAGGGTTGTTCAACAAGGATCTATTTTGGGTCCTTTACTATTCATGACCTCCCCAGTCAACTAGACCACAGCAAGGTGCACATGTACGCAGATAATGTGCAACTTTTCCTAAGCACTAATGAGTACGACGTAGGTCATTCCATTCCAAAAACCTGGGTGTAATATTTAACTCTACATTTAGCTGGTTTAATCACATTAATCAGGTGGTTGGACAAACGTATTCAAAGTTACGTGCCTTATGGCTAACGCACACCTATACTCCCTTCTATAAACGACGACTCTTGGCTAAAACATTTCTGGTACCTGGCTTGATATACGGCTCAATAGGCATTATATGTCTATGGTCTGAGAAGAACTCAGTATGTGTCCCAGTACTCTTGTTCTCTTTACGGTATCAATTTCAACTCCCTTCTCCATATGAAATCTTTATTACATCTGTACAAGATTATTTAAAAAAATACCATTATACCTATTTAACCGAATACAACTTGCAAGATCCAATCGATGAAATATGATCACTTCATCACAGAACAATCCGTCGCTGGAACACCCTACCCCATGAGCTGCAGTGTATCAACAGTGTGTATATCTTTAAAAAAAAGATTTATTGCTATTTTCAAAACTTGGATACAGTCACATAATATACTTTTTTCATTTATCAATTTATTCATTTATATTTAATTAATATGTTAAGTATAACAAATTACCTTTATATTTATATAAATTGTCTCCAACTCAAATTAGATTTTGTATTAGATAAAGCTGGATATGTATATTTTTAATTGTAATCCTGCACTTTAATTTATAAAATTTCAGAACTACAGTTCTATCCCTTCACCCAAAGCAAAATTGTACCAAATTTTATTTTCAGTACACAGCAATAAGAATTTCCAAAATCATTTCGTTATATCAATATCACTTTCGAACCTTGATTCCCAAATCCGTTCAAAACATGCTATTGGTACCAAATTTAGTAACTTTTCGTACACTTATATTTCGAATTTCCAAAAACCCTTTGGTACATCTTCTAACTCTCCATCAGTGTCTTTCATTCTAAATTTCAGAATTCTAGATTTTCCCGTTTGCCGAATACAAAGGGTATCATATTTAGTACTTTTAGTACTACAGTCAGTCACTCACTCATCACTAACCTCTTTTATGTATTAAGATTGTGAAAGTAAGCACTTTTTGGTCATTACTTTGTATCGACAAAATTATTTCATAAGACTTCTTTAAGATTCCCATGATATTGAGAATACATTTTTGGACTGTTGAAAAGAACATAAAATACTTGAAGAGAAGTTTCAATTGGGTTGAATAGACAGGAAACACGAGTCAACGTTGCCCCCAAACTGTTGCATAAGTGGGTGGATAAAACAGTATGTTATACGAGATAGTTAAGTCAGTTTGCACCCTGGTCACGTTAGAAATGTTTCTCTTAAGGTCAATGGCAAAATGTCTTACCAGAAATCAACTTCACTTTGCCTTCGACAATCATTGCAAATTTTTCCTGCATTTAAATATCGCTCTTGTCTCTTTAATCTAGCAACAAACATTTTTATCGTTCCCAACCTGCAACAACACACAATACAGCTCCACCACACAACATAAATGCACATTTTGCATTGAGCTGAGGAGCCCTGAGGAAATTTTAACACAATTCTCTTTGGCTGAGTTGCAACAATAAAAATGTAGGAAATATTTGTTTAGTTTGTATTAGATTTTTTTGTAGTAGTTGTTGAATAATTTAAATGACAGACATAAAAAAGACTTCGGGCTAGATGGAGGAACAAAAAATTCTAAATAAATAAAATTGAAGAGTCCCCAGAAATAGGAGAACAATTTAATGTTAGGTCTTTTTTCTCGTCTACAGGGTGGTAATGCATTGAATGATATTTTATGGTGGTGATAGTGGTGCATATAAGTTACGACAGCACTTATACGTCACCATGCTACTATAAAAAATTCTCTGTTCTGTCGCCTGAGAAAGGTTTCTACGGGAAAGAATTTTCAGACTAAAGGTTGATAGCGTTCTGTGAAAAAATCCTCAGTCCAGTGGTCTGAGAATTTTTTTATGCGAAAAAATCCTCCTATGCCAAAAATCCTTAGTACGGTGGTCTGAAAATTTTTTCTATGCGAAAAGATCCTCAGAATGGTGGTCTGAGAAATTTTCCTATGCGAAAAAATTATCAAAAAGGGGGTCGGAGAATTTTTTCTATGCGAAAAATCCTCTGTACGGTGGTTCTATGCGAAAAAATCCTCAGAACGGTGGTCTGAGAATTTTTTCTATGCGAAAAATACTCCGTACGGTGGTTCTATGCGAAAAAATCCTCAGAACGGTGGTCGGAGAATTTTTTCTATGCGAAAAATCCTCCGTACGGTGGTTCTATGCGAAAAAATCCTCAGAACGGTGGTCTGCGGATTTGTTCTATGCGAAAAAAATCCTCAGAACGGTGGTCGGAGAATTTTTTCTATGCGAAAAATTCTCCGTACGGTGGTTCTATGCGAAAAAATCCTCAGAACGGTGGTCTGCGGATTTGTTCTATGCGAAAAAATCCTCAGAACGCTGGTCGGAGAATTTTTTTCTATGCGAAAAATCCTCCGTACGGTGGTTCTATGCGAAAAAATCCTCAGAACGGTGGTCTGCGGATTTGTTCTATGCGAAAAAATCCGCAGAACGGTGGTCGGAGAATTTTTTTTCTATGCGAAAAATCCTCCGTACGGTGGTTCTATGCGAAAAAATCCGCAGAACGGTGGTCTGATAATTTTTTTAGCGAAAAAATCCTCAGTACGGTGTTCTGAGAATTTTTCTATGCGAAAAAATCCTCAGTACGGTGGTCTGAGAATTTTTTCTATGCGAAAAAATCCTCAGTACGGTGGTCTGAGAATTTTTTCTATGCGAAAAAATCCTCAGTACGGTGGTCTGAGAATTTTTTCTATGCGAAAAAATCCTCTGTACGGTGGTCTGAGAATTTTTTCTATGCGAAAAAATCCTCAGTACGGTGGTCTGAGAATTTTTTCTATGCGAAAAATCCTCAGTACGGTGGTCTGAGAATTTTTTCTATGCGAAAAAATCCTCAGTACGGTGGTCTGAGAATTTTTTCTATGCGAAAAAATCCTCAGTACGGTGGTCTGAGAATTTTTTCTATGCGAAAAAATCCTCAGTACGGTGGTCTGAGAATTTTTTCTATGCGAAAAAATCCTCAGTACGGTGGTCTGAGAATTTTTTCTATGCGAAAAAATCCTCAGTACGGTGGTCTGAGAATTTTTTCTATGCGAAAAAATCCTCAGTACGGTGGTCTGAGAATTTTTTCTATGCGAAAAAATCCTCAGTACGGTGGTCTGAGAATTTTTTCTATGCGAAAAAATCCTCAGTACGGTGGTCTGAGAATTTTTTCTATGCGAAAAAATCCTCAGTACGGTGGTCTGAGAATTTTTTCTATGCGAAAAAATCCTCAGTACGGTGGTCTGAGAATTTTTTCTATGCGAAAAAATCCTCAGTACGGTGGTCTGAGAATTTTTTCTATGCGAAAAAATCCTCAGTACGGTGGTCTGAGAAATTTTTCTATGCGAAAAAATCCTCAGTACGGTGGTCTGAGAAATTTTTCTATGCGAAAAAATCCTCAGTACGGTGGTCTGAGAATTTTTTCTATGCGAAAAAATCCTCAGTACGGTGGTCTGAGAATTTTTTCTATGCGAAAAAATCCTCAGTACGGTGGTCTGAGAATTTTTTCTATGCGAAAAAATCCTCAGTACGGTGGTCTGAGAATTTTTTCTATGCGAAAAAATCCTCAGTACGGTGGTCTGAGAATTTTTTCTATGCGAAAAAATCCTCAGTACGGTGGTCTGAGAATTTTTTCTATGCGAAAAAATCCTCAGTACGGTGGTCTGAGAATTTTTTCTATGCGAAAAAATCCTCAGTACGGTGGTCTGAGAATTTTTTCTATGCGAAAAAATCCTCAGTACGGTGGTCTGAGAATTTTTTCTATGCGAAAAAATCCTCAGTACGGTGGTCTGAGAATTTTTTCTATGCGAAAAAATCCTCAGTACGGTGGTCTGAGAATTTTTTCTATGCGAAAAAATCCTCAGTACGGTGGTCTGAGAATTTTTTCTATGCGAAAAAATCCTCAGTACGGTGGTCTGAGAATTTTTTCTATGCGAAAAAATCCTCAGTACGGTGGTCTGAGAATTTTTTCTATGCGAAAAAATCCTCAGTACGGTGGTCTGAGAATTTTTTCTATGCGAAAAAAATCCTCAGTACGGTGGTCTGAGAATTTTTTCTATGCGAAAAAATCCTCAGTACGGTGGTCTGAGAATTTTTTCTATGCGAAAAAATCCTCAGTACGGTGGTCTGAGAATTTTTTCTATGCGAAAAAATCCTCAGTACGGTGGTCTGAGAATTTTTTCTATGCGAAAAAATCCTCAGTACGGTGGTCTGAGAATTTTTTCTATGAGAAAAAATCTTCAGTACGCTGGTATAAGAATTTTTTCTGTGCGAAAAAACCCTCAGAACGGTGGTCTTAGAATTTTTTCTATGGAAAAAATCCCCAGTCCTGTAGGTCTGAGAATTTTTTCTATGGAAAAAATCCCCAGTCCTGTGGTCTGAGAATTTTTTTCTATGGAAACGGGGGTCAGAGAATTTTTTCTATGCGAAAAAATCCTCAGAACGGTGGTCTGAAAATTTTTTCTATGCGAAAAAATCCTCGGAACGGTGGTCCGAGAATTTTTTCTATGCGAAAAGAATCCTCTGCACCGTGGTCTGAGAATTTTTACTATGCGAAAAAATCCTCAGTGCGGTGGTCTGAGAATTTTTTCTATGCGAAAAAATCCTCAGAACGGTAATCTGAGAATTTTTTCTATGCGAAAAAATCCTCAGAACGGTGGTCTGAGAATTTTTTCTATGCCAAAAAATCCTCAGTGCCGTGGTCTGATAATCTTTTCTATGAGAAAAAATCCTCAGTGCCGTGGTCTGACAATTTTTTCTATGCGAAAAAATCCTCAGAACGGTGGTCTGAGAATTTTTTCTATACGAAAAGAATCCTCTGCACCGTGGTCTGAGAATTTTTACTATGCGAAAAAATCCTCAGTGCGGTGGTCTGATAATTTTTTCTATGAGAAAAAATCCTCAGTGCCGTGGTCTGATAATTTTTTCTATGCGAAAAAATCCTCAGTGCCGTGGTCCGATAATTTTTTCTATGCGAAAAAAATCCTCAGTATGGTGGTTTGAAAATTTTTCTATGCGAAAAAATCCTCAGTACCGTGGTCTGAAAATTTTTTCTATGCGAAAAAATCCTCAGTACGGTGGTCTGAGAATTTTTTCTATGCGAAAAAATCCTCAGAATGGTGGTCTGAGAATTTTTTCTATGCGAAAACATCCTCAGTACGGGGGTCTATAGTCTATGCGAAAAAATCCTCAGTCCTGTGGTCTGAGACATTTTTCTATGCGAAAAAACCCTCAGTCCTCTGGTCTGAGAATTTTTTCTATGCGAAAAAATCCTCACAAATCAGTTCAGTCCATAAATAACCACCCTGTTTCCTTTTGTCATTTTAAATGTGAAACCTCTAAACCACGAACCGAAAACTCACCAAATCCTAGTGGTTAGCCTACGTTCAAATAGTTGGTTTAGAGATTTAATAGTACACGGTGTCTAGGAAAAATGTTAGTTCAAATTATTATCGGTAAACAAATGTGTAGAAATTGAATTTGAAATTGTTACAAAACAGTTTAAAACCTGAACGATTGAAGGCATTTTAACACTTGCTGTATCTGCTTCCAGCTGCACTCTCCGCCGAATACATACTGTTAATACTCATACGCACTTCTTTCTGTCAGGGCTATAGACACCTATAATAGTCTATTACTACCATCAAATGCGTTAAAGGTCGAAGTCTGACAAGGGTTGAATATGGCTTTAAATATACTTATTACCCTACTGGTTGCAGCAGAGTCGCTAAGGTTCGATAACATTAGGGCTTGTCACTCTATTGGTTCTACAGGCCTTACAAAAACGGTCACTCACAAAATTATTAGAATTGGAGCGTACAACTATCGACATAAGGCATAATAGATAAAATCGAACTAATCTTTGGCAAGAGCTACGAAAATGCCACCGCACTATATTTTATATATTCTATATTTTTCTGGAGTTTTAGGATCAATGAAAAACTAAATATGATGGCTTTTGAGATCAACCCTGTGTACAAAGAACTCTTTTATGAACAAACCTTCCTTGATGTCATATTTTAACAAACATTTTTCCTTTGGTGTAATGTTATCCTAAAAATATATAGCAAGGCGTGATAATACTCTGGCTGACAATTGCAAAATAACAAAACAACTGGCAACAAAAAAGCCAAGTTTCTTTGCCTTCCGGACAATTCAACGAATATTTAACCATAAATGGAGTGGCCCATTTGTTGCTACTAGTTTTTTATTTCATGGTGGTGGTTAAATTTTGGCAGTATTTCGATTTTTCTGGGAGGTGGTTAACAATTTTTCGCTTGTCATGTTAAAGTGCAACATAGAAATACAGTTTTTATTCTTTTGGTGGCGGATTTAAAAGGGCAATTTTCTAAACCAAAAGTGAACATTGGAGAGTTATTAAATTTTGAAACCTCAAAGCAATTTTGGCAAAGAAATGGCAAATACTTATTTAAGATACAGATGCGTATACGCAAGCATAAACATGCATAAAAATGGTACAAATTTAGGAGAAAAAAGAGGAATTAAGTATCTCAAGTGCAACTTACTTTAGCCTTATTATGTACGGATGTGAATAGAAAAAAATCCCCATTCTGAGAAGTTTTTATATGACAAAACGAAAACACAGGTGGTGGGTCTGAGAATTTTTGTATAGAAAAAAAATCTGTCAGTCCGGTGATCTCTGAATTTTTTATAAGAATTTTTTTTTGTGAAAAAAATCCTTAGTCCTGTAGTCTCTTGGATAAAATGTTCAGTCCTGGCGTCTGAGAATTTTTTTCTATGCGAAACAATCCTCAGTCCTGGGGTCTGAGAATTTTTTCTATGCGAAAAAATCCTCAGTCCAGGGGTCTGAGAATTTTTCTATGCGAAAAAATCCTCAGTCCTTGGGTCTGAGAATTTTTTTATGCGAAAAAAATCCTCTGTCCTGGGGTCTGAGAATTTTTTCTATGCGAAAAAAATCCTCAGTCCTGGGATCTGAGAATTTTTTCTATGCGAAAAAATCCTCAGTTCTGGGATCTGAGGATTTTTCCTGTGGTCTGGGAATTATTTCTATGATAAAAATCCTCAGTCCTGTGGTCTGAGAATTTTTTCTTTGGAAAAATCCTCAGTCCTTTCGTCTGAGAATTTTTTCTATTGAAAAAATCCTTAGTCCTGGCGTCTGAGAATTTTTTCTATGGTAAAAAATCCTCAGTCCTGGGTCCTGAGAACTTTTTCTATGGGAAAAAATCCTCAGTCCTGGGGTCTGAGAATTTTTTCTATGCGAAAAAAATCGTCAGTCTTGGGGTCTGAGAATTTTTCGATGCGAAAAAAATCGTCAGTCCTGGGGTCTGAGAATTTTTTCCATGCGAAAAAAATCGTCAGTCCTGGGGTCTGAGAATTTTTTCTATGCGAAAAAATCCTCAGTCCTGTGGTCTGAGAATTTTTTCTTTGGAAAAATCCTCAGTCCTGTGGTCTGAGAATTTTTTCTATTGAAAAAATCCTTAGTCCTGGGGTCTGAGAATTTTTTCTATGAGAAAAAATCCTCAGTCCTGTGGTCTGAGAATTTTTTCTATGCGAAAAAATCCTCAGTCCTGTGGTCTGAGAATTTTTTCTATGCGAAAAAAATCCTCAGTCCTGTGGTCTGAGAATTTTTTCTATGCGAAAAAATCCTCAGTCCTGTGGTCTGAGAATTTTTTCTATGCGAAAAAATCCTCAGTCCTGTGGTCTGAGAATTTTTTCTATGCGAAAAAATCCTCAGTCCTGTGGTCTGAGAATTTTTTCTATGCGAAAAAATCCTCAGTCCTGTGGTCTGAGAATTTTTTCTATGCGAAAAAATCCTCAGTCCTGTGGTCTGAGAATTTTTTCTATGCGAAAAAATCCTCAGTCCTGTGGTCTGAGAATTTTTTCTATGCGAAAAAATCCTCAGTCCTGTGGTCTGAGAATTTTTTCTATGCGAAAAAATCCTCAGTCCTGTGGTCTGAGAATTTTTTCTATGCGAAAAAATCCTCAGTCCTGTGGTCTGAGAATTTTTTCTATGCGAAAAAATCCTCAGTCCTGTGGTCTGAGAATTTTTTCTATGCGAAAAGATCCTCAGTCCTGAGGTCTGAGAATTTTTTCTATGCGAAAAAATCCTCAGTCCTGTGGTCTGAGAATTTTTTCTATGCGAAAAAATCCTCAGTCCTGTGGTCTGTGAATTTTTTCTATGCGAAAAAATCATCAGTCCTGTGGTCTGAGAATTTTTTCTATGCGAAAAAATCCTCAGTCCTGTGGTCTGAGAATTTTTTCTATGCGAAAAAATCCTCAGTCCTGTGGTCTGAGAATTTTTTCTATGCGAAAAAATCCTCAGTCCTGTGGTCTGAGAATTTTTTCTATGCGAAAAAATCCTCAGTCCTGTGGTCTGAGAATTTTTTCTATGCGAAAAAATCCTCAGTCCTGTGGTCTGAGAATTTTTTCTATGCGAAAAAATCCTCAGTCCTGTGGTCTGAGAATTTTTTCTATGCGAAAAAATCCTCAGTCCTGTGGTCTGAGAATTTTTTCTATGCGAAAAAATCCTCAGTCCTGTGGTCTGAGAATTTTTTCTATGCGAAAAAATCCTCAGTCCTGTGGTCTGAGAATTTTTTCTATGCGAAAAAATCCTCAGTCCTGTGGTCTGAGAATTTTTTCTATGCGAAAAAATCCTCAGTCCTGTGGTCTGAGAATTTTTTCTATGCGAAAAAATCCTCAGTCCTGTGGTCTGAGAATTTTTTCTATGCGAAAAAATCCTCAGTCCTGTGGTCTGAGAATTTTTTCTATGCGAAAAAATCCTCAGTCCTGTGGTCTGAGAATTTTTTCTATGCGAAAAAATCCTCAGTCCTGTGGTCTGAGAATTTTTTCTATGCGAAAAAATCGTCAATCCTGTGGTCTGAGAATTTTTTCTATGCGAAAAAATCGTCAGTCCTGTGGTCTGAAAATTTTTTCTTTGGAAAAATCCTCAGTCCTGTGGTCTCCGAATTTTTTCTATTGAAAAAATCCTTAGTCCTGGGGTCTGAGAATTTTTTCTATGAGAAAAAAAATCGTCAGTCCTGTGGTCTGAGAATTTTTTCTATGCGAAAAAAATTCTCAGTCCTGGGATCTGAGAATTTTTTCTATTGAAAAAATCCTTAGTCCTGGGGTCTGAGAATTTTTTCTATGGTAAACAATCCTCAGTCCTGGGGCCTGAGAACTTTTTCTATGGGAAAAAATTCCTATGGTCTGAGAATTTTTTCTATGGGAAAAAATCCTCAGTCCTGTGGTCTGAGAATTTTTTCTATGCGAAAAAATCCTCATTCCTGTGGTCTGAGAATTTTTTCTATGCGAAAAAATCCTCATTCCTGTGGTCTGAGAATTTTTTCTATGCGAAAAAATCCTCATTCCTGTGGTCTGAGAATTTTTTCTATGCGAAAAAATCCTCATTCCT
>NW_027411866.1:22423906-22596411 GCF_047663935.1 Musca autumnalis | reverse complement strand
GACCTTAATAAGTACTCAAGCACTACTGGGTTATGGATTGCAAGAGACCTTAATAAGTACTCAAGCACTACTGGGTTATGGGTTGCAAGATACCTTAATAAGTACTCAAGCACTACCGGGTTATGGGTTGCAAGAGACCTTAATACGTACTCAGGCACTACTGGGTTATGGGTTGCAAGAGACCTTAATAAGTACTCAAGCACTACTGGGTTATGGGTTGTAAGAAACCTTAATAAGTACTCAAGCACTACCGGGTTATGGGTTGCAAGAGACCTTAATAAGTACTCAAGCACTACTGGGTTATGGGTTGCAAGAGACCTTAATAAGCACTCAAGCACTACTGGTTTATGCGTTGCAAGATACCTTAGTAAGTACTCAAGCACTACTTCGAGGATAATCAAGGATAATCACAGGACGGGAAGGACTTACCAAGGAGGTCCGGGGATTCTTCAAGGAAGTATAACAGATATTCAAGGATGTCGGCAAGATACTCAAGGATGTCGGTAGGATATTCAAGGATTTCTGTAGGATACTCAAGGATGTCGGCAGGATATTCAAGGAAGTCGGCAGGATACTCAAGGATGTTGGCAGGATACTCAAGGATGTCGGCAGGATATTCAAGGATTTCAGTAGGATTCTCAAGGATGTCGGCAGGATATTCAAGGAAGTCGGCAGGATTCTCAAGGATGCCGGCGGAATATTCCAGGATGCCCAAGGATTTTCTCGGAGATTCTATTACTTACCGAGGTCGATGTTGCTGCTTCGCTGGTCTGTGCTGACTGTCCCCGTTCTAAGTTAGGTCGCCCTTTTATAGTGGGATCCAGCCACGTGTTCTGTGGTGGATTAACGGGACCTTGTTTATCACTCCACCAAGTGTTTGTAATGGAGCAACGGGACCTTGTTTACCAAAATTGAACATCCCAACAACACAGCCAGTGATCATAACCACGTGGTAGTGATGACTGCTGCCTCGTTGTTTGTGTGAGATAACGGCTGATCTCTCTCTTTCTCAAAAAACGTGGATTTTTAAAAGTAAAAATCTTTTAAAAAGCATGGATTTTTTTCTTTTCAAAAAACGTTGATTTTTAATATTATTTTTTTAAAAACGTGTATTTTTTAAAGAATATTTCCCCTCAAAAAACGTGGACTTTTTAAGAAATATTTTAAAAAACGTTGATTTTTTGAATATTTCCTTCAAAAAACATGAATTTTTTAAAGAATATTTCTTTTCAGAAAACATGGATTTTTTAAAGAATATTTCTTTTCCAAAAAGTGGATTTTAAAGATTAGTTTTAAAAGATTTGGCTTTTTTAATGATTATTTTAAAGAAACACGTGGATTTTGTAAAGAATATTTTGAGGAATTTTAAAAAACTTTGTGGATTTTTTACTTAATATTTCGTGGAATCTTCAAAGAATATTTCGTGGAAATTTTAAAGAATATTTCGTGGACTCTCCAAAGAATATTTCGTGAAATTTTTAAAAGAATATTATTTCAAAAAAAAAAAAAAGAAAAAAATTAAGTATATTTTCAGCAATGAAAACGTTGATTTCTAAGAATATTTTTCAAGGGCCATCAGTAATCATAATGTTGATTTTTAAAAATATTTTTTTAAGAGCCATCTGCTATAACAACGTTTATTTTTAGGGAATATTTTTTTCTAGAGTCGTTAGCCACTCAAAATTGGATTTTGTAACAAATATTTTTTCTATGGCCATCGGCCATTATAACGAAATTTTTTTAAAATACATTTTTCAAGAGAAATCTGTCATTATATCAGGGATTTGTTTAAGAATATTTTATGGTACATTTTTTGAAGAGTTTTTAGGAATATTTTCAAGCGTCATTAACATTCAAAACGTTTATATTTAAAGCATGTATTTAAACTTTTTACAGAACCACATGCCCATCGTTTCTCCAAATATAATTTTTTACAATATTTTTCTTTTTTGAATTGGGCATGTCGTGGCTCATTCTAAAGTCTATGTTTCCTCACATATGGACGTATACTTTGTGACAACATTCATACGCTCCATGGTAGCAGATATTAAAAAATAATTTTATTAGAGTTGTGCCAAAGGAACTATATGGAACTATCTCGTTCACTTCGCAGTTCCAATGGCCCACACTTTTTCTTTGAACATACTGCGTATACTTAATATCACAGGTTATATTTCATGATGTTACTCATACGTTTTGGAACTAGTACAAGGAACTAGGAACTAGATTACCCAACTCTAAATTTTATAGTAAATCATTCTCTTTTCTTTTTGAGAAACATTTTCTTTTTTCTTAATCTTCACATATTTTCTAACTTAAATCATATTATTTAATGTCTTGACATCCTTCAATTCCCCAAGCATCATCCGTACAAACATATGTCGGCAATCTCATGCCCATGTGCAGCAAGAAGTATTCCCAAAGGCTATCTTCGAAATGTCTTAACAAATTATTTGTATTTATGTGTAATTTCGCTAAAGAAAACGTGTATGGCCTGTTAATTGCCTTTTCCACAGGCAATTTGGAGACATTTACAGTTAACACCCAACGCCAAAGTTGTGTGTGTATGAAGAAATATCATTGCAAAATTGTTGGGTGGCTAAAAGAGAGAGAGAGAAGGACGACAAAGATATAATCACATAATGCTTTTACTACAAATCGAAAAACATATTTGTTAATCCCAACACCTTAGGGTGTCAATAAGAAGACTGCTTAATGCACATGTCATAGGTTTCATTGTCCGGATTCCCATTGTGGGGGACGTATCACACATGGGAATATATTGCATGTGTTGAATACAAGCAGTGGATAAATGAGATAATTTGATAATTGCAAAGGATTGCCTGGGTGGGTTTTCGAGGATGTGCAAACAAATTGTTTTCCTAAAATTGAAAACAAACCAGTTGCTATTTCTTTCAAGGGGGTTTTGGCGGGTCTTATGACCTGATGGTTGGGGTGGCAGAGGGAGTGATTTGCAAATATGCAAATTATTTGTAAACTGGATTTTGTTTCTTTCTTGCATGGTGGCGTAAATGTTTTGACAGCAGTCATACGCCACATGTGCGGACATTTCCGGTTTTTGAACTACAATTGATTTTATATGTATTTATACATACATATTTGCTTGTCTTTTTGAGAGCTAATCAGACATATTTTTAATTATAAGATAAGTCACTTTGTAAATACAAGGGCCACAAGGTTATTACCCTAAATTATGGCTTTTCACATGTATATACCTAGGGTTGTGGAATACCGCATGTCGCCCCTTCCTAGCATGTCTTGTTAATGTACACTATAACATACCACACCGGAACCATTTTATATTTACTGCATCTTCTTTGCATTTCTAAGTACAGTTGTTGTTGCCCTTTTGCCTTTTAGACCACATTAATTAGCATAAACATTGTGGTTGTTAAGATCAGCAGGATAATCCATGATATCCTTGCCACTTGCCATGACTGCGTTGTGGAGGGAAACACCTGTAACATGGAAGGGAGTGTTTGCCACTAAATTGCGTTGATGTTAGTGGCGAGGAATTATTAGGGAGTTAATTCCCAAGAATTAAGGGAATTAAAGCGGTTTCATATATTTCAGGGATTGTATATTGGAATCAGTGTATTAGGGCTATGATGAGGGACATAAAAACAATTGTAAAGTGAAATATAACCAAAAATATACCCACAAACTCAAATGTTCGTGAGATGAAGATCACCGTAAGGACTTTTTAAATACCCATGGGGTATTCTAACGATTAGAAAAACCCTCGTAAGGATCCTTTGTTGTAAAGGAACTTCAAGAAAGTGCCTTCTTAAGAATAGGAGGTCCCATTAGGAACTTCCAAAGAACAGAATCCCCAAGTAAGGGTCTTCTTAAGAATAGAAGACCAACGTAAGGGGTCTTCTTTAGAATAGAGTACCACCGTAGGAATCTTCTATAAAATAGAAGACCACCGTAGGGGTGTATAGAGTCGAAGGCCACTGTAGGGGTCCATAGAATAGAAGACCACCATGGGAGTCTATAGAATTGAAGACCATCGTAGAGATCCACCATGCAGGTCTTATATAGAGCCGTAAGTATCTTCTATCGAATAGAGGACAACCATTGCGATAGTTTTTAGAATAGATGACCACCGTAGGGGTCTTCTATAGAATAGAAGACCACCGTAGGTGTCTTCTATAGAATAGAAGACCACCGTAGGTGTCTTCTATAGAATAGAAGACCACCGTAGGTGTCTTCTATAGAATAGAAGACCACCGTAGGCGTCTTCTATAGAATAGAAGACCACGGTAGGTGTCTTCTATAGAATAGAAGACCACCGTATAATATAAGAAAATTAGAATATAAGACCACCGTAGTGGAGATCTATAGAATAGGAGACCACCGTAGTGAAGTTGAATAGAACAGAACACCACCGTAGGTGTCTTCTATAGAATAGAAGACCACCGTAGGTGTCTTTTATAGAATAGAAGACCACCGTAGGTGTCTTCTATAGAATAGAAGACCACCATAGAATATAAGACCATTAGAGTATAAGACCACCGTAGTGGAGATCTATAGAATAGGAGACCACCGTAGTGAAGTTGAATAGAACAGAACACCACCGTAGGTGTCTTCTATAGAATAGAAGACCACCGTAGGTGTCTTCTATAGAATTGAAGGCCACCGTAGGCGTCTTCTATAAAATAGTTGAGGTCTTCTATAAAATAGAAGACCACCGTAGGTGTCTTCTAAAGAAGAGAAGGCCGCCGTAGATGTCTTATATAGAATAGAAGGCCACCGTAGGTGTCTTCTATAGAATAGAAGACCACCGTAGGTGTCTTCTATAGAATAGGAGACCACCGTAGGTGTCTTCTATAGAATAGTAGACCACCGTAGGTGTCTTCTATAGAATAGAAGACCACCGTATAATATAAGACAATTAGAATATAAGACCACCGTAGTGGAGATCTATAGAATAGGAGACCACCGTAGTGAAGTTGAATAGAACAGAACACCACCGTAGGTGTCTTCTATAGAATAGAAGACCACCGTAGGTGTCTTTTATAGAATAGACCACCGTAGGTGTCTTCTATAGAATAGAAGACCACCGTAGGTGTCTTCTATAGAATAGAAGACCACCGTAGGTGTCTTCTATAGAATAGAAGACCACCGTAGGTGTCTTCTATAGAATAGAAGACCACCGTAGGTGTCTTCTATAGAATAGAAGACCACCGTAGGTGTCTTCTATAGAATAGAAGACCACCGTAGGTGTCTTCTATAGAATAGAAGACCACCGTAGGTGTCTTCTATAGAATAGAAGACCACCGTAGAATATAAGACCATTAGAATATAAGACCACCGTAGTGGAGATCTATAAAATAGGATACCACCGTAGTGAAGTTGAATAGAACAGAACACCACCGTAGGTGTCTTCTATAGAATAGAAGACCACCGTAGGTGTCTTTTATAGAATAGAAGACCACCGTAGGTGTCTTCTATAGAATAGAAGACCACCGTAGAATATAAGACCATTAGAGTATAAGACCACCGTAGTGGAGATCTATAGAATAGGAGACCACCGTAGTGAAGTTGAATAGAACAGAACACCACCGTAGGTGTCTTCTATAGAATTGAAGGCCACCGTAGGCGTCTTCTATAAAATAGTTGAGGTCTTCTATAAAATAGAAGACCACCGTAGGTGTCTTCTAAAGAAGAGAAGGCCGCCGTAGATGTCTTATATAGAATAGAATGCCACCGTAGGTGTCTTCTATAGAATAGAAGACCACCGTAGGTGTCTTCTATAGAATAGAAGACCACCGTATAATATAAGACAATTAGAATATAAGACCACCGTAGTGGAGATCTATAGAATAGGAGACCACCGTAGTGAAGTTGAATAGAACAGAACACCACCGTAGGTGTCTTCTATAGAATAGAAGACCACCGTAGGTGTCTTTTATAGAATAGACCACCGTAGGTGTCTTCTATAGAATAGAAGACCTCCGTAGGTGTCTTCTATAGAATAGAAGACCACCGTAGAATATAAGACCATTAGAATATAAGACCACCGTAGTGGAGATCTATAAAATAGGAGACCACCGTAGTGAAGTTGAATAGAACAGAACACCACCGTAGGTGTCTTCTATAGAATAGAAGACCACCGTAGGTGTCTTCTATAGAATTGAAGGCCACCGTAGGTGTCTTCTATATAATAGAAGACCACCGCAGGTGTCTTCTATAGAATTAAAGGCCACCGTTGGTGTCTTCTATAAAATAGAAGACCACCGTTGAGGTCTTCTATAAAATAGAAGACCACCGTAGGTGTCTTCTAAAGAAGAGAAGGCCGCCGTAGATGTCTTATATAGAATAGAAGGCCACCGTAGGTGTCTTCTATAGAATAGAAGACCACCGTAGGTGTCTTCTATAGAATAGAAGACCACCGTAGAATATAAGACCATTAGAATATAAGACCACCGTAGTGGAGATCTATAGAATAGGAGACCACCGTAGTGAAGTTGAATAGAACAGAACACCACCGTAGGTGTCTTCTATAGAATAGAAGACCACCGTAGAATATAAGACCATTAGAATATAAGACCACCGTAGTGGAGATCTACAGAATAGGAGACCACCGTAGTGAAGTTGAATAGAACAGAACACCACCGTAGGTGTCTTCTATAGAATAGAAGACCACCCTAGGTGTCTTCTATAGATTTGAAGTCCACCGTAGGCGTCTTCTATATAATAGAAGACCACCGCAGGTGTCTTCTATAGAATTAAAGGCCACCGTTGGTGTCTTCTATAAAATAGAAGACCACCGTAGGTGTCTTCTAAAGAAGAGAAGGCCGCCGTAGATGTCTTATATAGAATAGAAGGCCACCGTAGGTGTCTTCTATAGAATAGAAGACCACCGTAGGTGTCTTCTATAGAATAGAAGACCACCGTAGAATATAAGACCATTAGAATATAAGACCACCGTAGTGGAGATCTATAGAATAGGAGACCACCGTAGGTGTCTTCTATAGAATAGAAGACCACCGTAGAATATAAGACCATTAGAATATAAGACCACCGTAGTGGAGATCTATAGAATAGAAGACCACCGTAGGTGTCTTCTATAGAATAGAAGACCACCGTAGTGGAGATCTATAGAATAGAAGACCACCGTAGGTGTCTTCTATAGAATAGAAGACCACCGTAGGTGTCTTCTATAGAATAGAAGACCACCGTAGAATATAAGACCATTAGAATATAAGACCACCGTAGTGGAGATCTATAGAATAGGAGACCACCGTAGTGAAGTTGAATAGAACAGAACACCACCGTAGGTGTCTTCTATAGAATAGAAGACCACCGTAGGTGTCTCGTACAGAATAGAAGACCACCGTAGGTGTCTTTTATAGAATAGAAGACCACCGTAGGTGTCTTCTATAGAATGGAAGACCACCGTAGGTGTCTTCTATAGAATAGAAGACCACCGTAGGTGTCTCGTATAGAATAGAAGACCACCGTAGAATATAAGACCACCGTAGTGGAGATCTATGGAATAGGAGACCCCCGTAGGTGTCTTCTAGAGAATAGAAGACCCCCGTAGGTGTCGTCTAGAGAATAGAAGACCCCCGTTGGTGTCTTCTATAGAATAGAAGACCACCGTAGGTGTCTTCTATAGAATAGAAGACCACCGTAGATGTCTTTTATAGACTGGAAGACCACCGTAGATGTCTTTTATAGACTGGAAGACCACCGTAGGTGTCTTCTATAGAATAGAAGGCCACCGTAGGTGTCTTCTATAGAATGGAAGACCACCGTAGGTGTCTTCTATAGAATTGAAGGCCAACGTAGGTGTCTTATATAGAATAAAAGAACACCGTAGGTGTCTTTTATAGAACAGAAGGCCACCGAAGGTGTCTGCTATAGAATAGAAGACCACCGTAGGTGTCTTCTATAGAATAGAAGACCACCGTAGGGGTCTTCTATAGAGTAGAAGACCACCGCTTGGGTCTTCTATAAAATAGAACACCTCCGTAGGTGTCTTCTATACAATTGAAGGATTATATTTTAAAATATGATACGCTTCTTAAAGTTTTATATTAAACACAAGACCCCCGGAGTTGTCTTCCATAAAATAGGAGGAAATGCTTTATGCGAAATCCTAAGACTCTTCTATAGAGTAAATTTTCGTCTTAATGGTCGTCTACAAAATAGGTTGCCCTCCTCGTAAAGAACGCCCTGTAAAGAACGGAAAATCGCCGAAAAGGCTTTCTAAAGAACATGCTAATAGAACGCATTATTACACTGTGCAACATTTTTAAGGTGATCTTGTGCAAACAATTCGAACTGAGGAAGTTTTTTAAAGTACAGACCCAAACGACAGAAACCCTAGTTGGGTTTTGTTGTGTCAGATCCAGCTCGGATTTTATGGCCCCATCTAAACATGGTTAAATATTGAGTTTTTAAAGAAATTCGGGGCTATATCTCTGAAACCAATGCGAATCTTCTTCTGACCTCTGAAGCAAATTTGTAGATAAGGACAAGAACAAAATATTTGGAGAAATAATGAACTCGAAAAACTACATTTATTGCCTCGAATTTCAAAATATATGCAAAAATGCCACAATTTGTATACATTTCGCACCGTATCTCCAAAACCGTTAATTTTTTCTTAATATTTTCTTTTGTAAAAGTAGTTCCCGGAATGTAATTCACAACTCTTCAGAACATGTCATTGTTGTAAAATGCCTCTATGCTGTTGTTTTCAGTACATTTTTCAACGAGAATAAACTGTTGGTGTGAACTGTGTTTGAAATACGAGTTGTAAAAGATATGATGCAAATACCGCTGAAACAACATGAAGTAAGCATTTTAGAGTTTCAGAATGTTCTAAAGAATTGTTGAGAACTTTATTTGGAAGATTTTTGCAAAAGGTTACTTGGTTCAACTCCTAATAGTTTAGCCGATACTGACCAGATTTTCAGCAATTATGTAAAATTTTCTATATTTTGTAGATTTTGATGCCCTAGATGGAGTATTTATTATGTTCTTAAGTTCTTCTAGTTTAGGGCTACAATATTGCTAAAGACAGAAAGGCCAAATTCATATTCGTTTCTGAGATAAAGGCCTGATAAATGCAAAAAAAGTGTAGATTTAGCCCGGTTAAGATGAGGCCATAAAATCCGAACTGGATCTGACAGGACAAAACCTTACTAGGGTTTTTGTAGTCTAAATATGTACTTTCAAAAAAATCATACTAGAAGTTGTTTGCATTTTCAGTGTTGCATAGTGTTATACAATTGTTATCCAAAAATAGAAGATCATTGTAGGGGTCTTTTTAGAATATTAAGAATAGAATACCACTGTTGTGGCTTCGTTGTAGAAAATAGACTATCTTCAGATTAGTATTAAATATTAGACCCAATTATTGATTTTTCAGAGTCCTGATGATATTTCTTTGATATTTTATCTGTTCGAAATAGGATCAGCAAATTAATGAAATAATTCGTTTAGCTTAAAGGAAGAATATCCGATTTTTTGTTGATAATATTATTATGTATTTTATAATTATAATTATATTTAAAAATCGCTTTCAAAAATTCTTAAAAGCCTATATTTTCTAGAAATTAGAATAAATATTAACTTTTCCTACCTTCTATTTTTTCCTATGAATATTGAAAATCCACAAATACATTACACATAATTTCTCCTGCCATTTTTATATAGGCAATTATTTTCTGGGTTGTTTCTTCCCCATTCGTTTTGTGTTCCACACTTGTGTGGAGACTACAAACAGCGAACCTCATTTCATGAGTAAAACATTTGGAGACCATCCATATCAGTATTTATAAAATGAGGAAGAAATGTGGAACTTGTTTCAGAGGAGAATTGTTGTGTATGGCCCACGAAACAAATTCTTGGAAACGAAAACAGAATTTGTGTGAGTGTGTGATTCGAAAACATTGATAAGGGAAGTTAGAGTTTGTTTTATGTGGCTTAAATGTTGAAAGTAAATTTGTCTTTACCGTTGACAGTTGTATGGCCAATTTAGTCTTTGTAAAATGGGAAATACTTACAACATATCATGATTGTTTTTAAATGTTTGTGTATGCGTATTTACCACACCGTTTGAGTTATTTATACATATATACTAAGTGGGTGTCGGTAGGTTGTTTTCAGAGGAATTAAAAAATGGAAAGTACATTTAAATAATTAAGTAGGTTAGAGAAGTTATATGTAAAAATTTGAACATGAAAATTTTAGTGCTTTTATAAAATCCCTTTAAACGTTATATGAAAAATCTTATTGAGATGTTGATCTAATAAAATAAAAAAGCAAACATACAATTTACAATTCCAATCAGTAGTTATAATTTTTTAAAATTTGAAAGTTGCCTTTGGGCATTATTGGGCCATTGCGGTAATACAGTGATAACATTAGTGGAAGATGAAAATGCTGGTTAGTGGTATTCAATGAAGAAAAAAGGGACATTGAGACATTTGGGCTTGTGAAAAATATGAGGGCTGCCTGATAACAATCTGGCTTAACCATGAAAACTCAAATATTTACCATCAAACACAGTTTTATTGTTCTCTTAAGTAGTCTAATGCATGATTTATACACCTTTTCATGCGCTTAAATGGATGACTCCCCAGCAAAATTTGAAGGAAGGGGTTCCATGCAGTGACGTGATTTCATGGCATCTTTTGCATTGGTTCAAACGAAGTCATGAAAGATCCGATCTTTTCATTAGCATTTGAACCCATGCAAAGGAAGCCGTGAAAGATCCGATCTTTTCATTAGCATTTGAACCCATGCAAAGGAAGCCGTGAAAGATCCGATCTTTTATCAGCATTTGAACCCATTCCATCGATCCAATAGAGATGAATTTTGTGTTTTTTTATACACATTTTCTAAATATATAGGATTAAATTATTTACAATAGGCTTGATATTGTCGGAGACTCGAAATCACAAGGAACGTTATTAAAACTCTCGTCGTAATGATAATGTCATTGCAGAGGGTTGGTGAAAATGTCATGCCAAAGCATTGGTGGAAATGACATGCCAAAGCATTGGTGAAAATGACATGTCAAAGCATTGGTGTAAATGACATGCTTTGGATCCAAAAATGAATAGCATCTTTTTGGGTTCACGCTCATATACAATTCATCGATGAAGATGCTAAAATGATGACATGCCAGATCATTTTCACCCATGATTGAATAGCATCTTTGGCATCGAACATTTTGCTGGGTCACTTTTTACACTCCGATTGAGACACCTCCAAAACATCGGTTTTAAACGCTTTACAGCATATTCTGGCGACGAAGATCGTTGACCACGCCTTTTTTCTTGATATGCTGGAATCAAATGAAGTATTTGGATCCCCAGTCAGGGCTGTACGGCGGATGACCCATCTATTCAAAGTTTTGTCCGGCCAAACAGGAGCTGGTTTGAATCGATGTGTAACAGCTCGCATTGTCAGGATGCGTAATGATTCGTTTTCTCTTGTTGGTTTTTCGAATTTCTTAGGAGGCTTCAGGCAAAAAAATTTTAGTGTACTATTCAAAATTAACCGTCCTACATTTCTCGAGCCGTATAGTCGCCACACGGCCAGTTTTGCCAAAGAAACAACCGACCATTCGCTTCGAAGGTCTTCTTCCATGAACAACTTTCGTAGGATTTGGCTTGTTTTCGAAGACTTAAACTTTTGATTCCTGTTTTGTTTCGGGCTCCTGGGCAAGCACCGCAATCGTTTTTATCCACAATTTCTTTGCACCAATCCTAAAAAACCTTTTTCGTTCATGAACGGCTTAATTTTTTTCTGGCACAACGGACGATTTTTAACGACCTTCGTTTTTTAGGGAGTGTCGTCCACGATTAAATTCATTAAACCAGTTTTTCATAGTGCCATAGGATGGCCCTTTATCGGCGTACAAAGATTTAAATTGGTCGATTCGCTCTTGCCGGGATTATCCACGTCGAAAGTTCTGGAAAATGATCGGACGAAAATGCTTACAAGTAAATTCCATTTTTTACTGTGTTTCATTTAACTTGCTTTAGTATACTTTTAGTTTAACACAGTTGCAGCTGACCAATCGGAATGAAACTTTGCACACTTTTCAGATTTGGATGACAATACATGAATATGAAACCAAAACCAATATGGCTCCATTTTTTCCTATAGCTCCCATATAGCGGTACCACCCGATTTAGCTCAAATCTGGTAACTAATTTTTAACACAGTTGCAGTTGTCCAATCGAACTAAAACTTTGCACATTTTTCAGATTTGGATGACAATACATGAATATGAAACCAAAATCAATATGGGTTAATTTGTTTCTAAAGCCCCCATATAGCCCCCATACCGCGATTTCAGGTGTTTTGAGGATTTTGTCTTCATTTTTAGTCCGAATTGGCAGCAACTTGGCATTTGGAGTTCCTAATTGTATTTAATAAAAAGTTAAAAAAAGATAATTAAAAGAAGTAAGCAAAGGCTATAGTCGGACGTGGCCGACCCTGTAATACCCTACACCACAACCTGTAGGAATTAGATATGTGCAACCGGCTTGCACGTTGAATGTCCGGATTTGATTCCCAGGCCAGGCCACATCATATTTTTAACGATGGCAAAATAACCCTTAGTAATGTTGACGATATTTCCTGAGTATTTTAGCCATGAAAAACGTCTCTACAAGTGGCAACTTAAGACACGCCGTTCGGACTCGGCGATAAAAACTAGGTCACATATCAATAACTTAATATGAATCAACTGATATAAGAGAAGCCTCCCTTGTCTTTACTGGGATGTTTGTGGAAATATATATAAATTATACATTTCTAAAAAATATTCGAAAATTGTAAAATTCACATTGATTAGCCCCTCCTGCTATATAATTATATAATTGTTCCAAAAACATCCCATAAGGGACAAGGGAGACTTCTCTCAAATCACTGAGTGCACCCCGATTTATATTAGCTCAATGATATGGGACCTACAGTTTATCGCCGAGTCCGAATGGCGCGTCTAAGACATCACTTTTGTAGAGAAGTTTTACATGGCTGAAATACTCAGGAAATGTCGCCAACATTACTGAGGGGCATTTTGCCACCGTTAAAAAGTGTTTTGATGACGGGCGTGCATACCACTGCAGCACGGTGGCCCCTCCCTCTACTTCTTCAAATTGTCTTTGAATATCAGGTTCCTTTTTGGAGTACACCTAAAATAAATAAATATATATACAATGCAATTATCTGTATCTCTGATATTTGATATTTGGGAAAATTGTGAGTTTATTGAAGATCTATCGTCCAAAAATTTTGCACTTGTACCTCACATACATATGCTTGATAATGCAGTTTTGTGCTTTTCATGGTATTTCGAAAATGGTTCAGTGTGTGTATATATTGTGATAGCAAAAATATATTTTATACCGGTAGAAATAACTAATAATAAATAGAAATTCAAATAATTCAAATAAATTTATAAATCCCAAAATTATTCATATTCAATTACACACCAAAGAAGATAGTATAAATCAGCTGCGCTAACGGTGATATACCCACAGCCTCTGACCAAAAAAATAAACAAACACAATAACACAGTACAACAAAATCGAACTTTTTTTAAATTACAAGACAAGAAACCCCGCACAGATTATGAAAGAGGACCGAAAAAAAGAAGACACGTGTATCGGCGTTTTGAAAGTTTACGTCGGGAAGTAACCTAACTAGGCGTGGCAAGTTCCGCCCATTTCTACAGGTTTTGAAATATTCGACATCAGATTCCTTGGAATCCTTGCATTTTAGGTATGAAGTGTCTTTGGCAATATCACTGACAACAAAGCGGGGTATCTTTTTATGAAAAAAAAAATTAAACCTCATGCGAGTCACTAAAGGGGTCTTTTTGGTCGCTTTTTTCAAAAACGTTTAAAAACTGCTTACAAATGTGATCGTATCAGATCAAAATATTCTACAAAATTATTTGTCATAAAATTTTACTATAGGTAACCGAATACACCAAAACTGTAAATCGTACCTAAACACCAGGAACCAGCCAACAGTAAAATCAAGTTTTAGGGTTAATGTTGTACTTTATCTGAGTTTATTACGTAAGTTTCGTCCCACAAAACTTCATTCTAGATAGAAGACGTCAAAGACAAAAATAATCTCCATCAAATTTAATATAAGTCGCCGAAAAAATGAAATATGTATTTACAATATATATCAAGAAGATATATGGTAATATTCAAAAATGTTTTACAATCGTTGAAGTTGAGGTTCACCATTTAATAAGTCGCGAACTGTTAATATATTTTATAAAATATGAATATATTTATATTAACTGAAGTGTTTTAGCCACGATCTCATAATATGGACCATAACAAATAATTTTCGTGGAAGCTGCGTTGGTGGTAATATAAAAAAATGGGTAAAAATGTGTTGAAGTTAGCAAGCTTTTTTGTGTTTTTTCTTGATTTCTGGTCAAACCAGGGAAAATTCAGACCTGAGCTCAAAGAAAGAATTGAAGAATACCCCTTGGGCAACATGATTCTAATGTGTGACTTCTCGATATATACAGTGCATCCCCCTTAAATCGATGCTGACATTTTGAAGTTTTGAAATCGGGGGTTTTTGAATTTTTTCTTATAATTGGAGGGCGCAACCAAATAATGACCTAATCTATTTATTGGATTGTAGAACTCGTGATTCCACGTCGTTTGATGTATATCTCATGAGTGTGCTCCCCACAGCTTCCTAGTAATAGGAGTCCAAAGTCGAATTTTTGGTGCGTAATTTTTCTTTAAAAACCTATTTTTTGGCTTCAAAATTTACAACTGTGACTCAGGTACCCTTGAACCCCGCGTGATTTTAGTTTTTTTCCGCGCCGGATTCAATGAGCCCTACCGCGATCGAATCCATCCACTAAAACCGCTGATATAGATACCCTGAAAATAGGAAAATAAGCAAAATTTTATTTTGACTAATCCGCATACTTAACCGCGTTTGCCCTTAAATTTTTTTACATAAATGGAATCCTTTATACACGATTATAATATTTGTCAAAAAGGTGTGTCATGAATTTCAGAGATTCGGGAGTAGTATTCGTATTTAACCAAAAATAGAATCAGGTAGCACATCCGCGGTTCTTGACGAATCTGTATAAAATTTGTCCTATTGACGTATTTTTAACAGGGGGTCACTGAAATCGGATGCGCCTTGTAATCATATGAACATCGCGTTATTTTTACCCACATGAAGCATTTTGGTGTAGTAAGATGCAACTGATGGCACACTTTTGCGGTTAAATGAAACATGGAAAAATGCAAACATATTGACAGAGATGCACTCGCTCTATGCGAAAAGCACATGCGCCTCAACTGATTTTAACTATTTCGCGCGTTATACGGTTTTTAACTTTTATGTTTTTTCTTTGATTGTAATATCAATATCACTCTTTATTTCCTAATTCTATTGCTTATCACACTATACAGATATACTTTCACGATGATAAACTATTTTCCTTGAAGAGGTTTTAGCAAAATAATTCAGGTTTTGTTAGGAAATTTAGCGAAATAGTAGAATAACTCCAAAAAATGTTCTCAAATTTTTCGTATTAAACCAAAAAATATATTCTTGAAATAATGTTCCAACAATAAACTTTTGTCTTTTGTTGTAGCTGCAATATGCAATTTAAAATCCTAATCAATAAAATTTTGGTCTCACATTTTTCTGGACATTGTCTAGATTCTGTACGTATTTTTAATTTATTTTTTAGAGATTTTTATGGACTCTGAGTAAGAATAAATAAAATTTACTCCAAGATTCCTTCATTATTTTTTGATTTTCCGCGAAAATGAAAATAAATTTAGCTAATATTTAGGCGTCTACGAATAGATATTAAATGTTGTTACCGATTTATATATACATTTTGGTATTACAACACAAAGGGAATTTTTAAATATTTTTTCTTTATAAGGGAATAAAACCCCCCATAACTTTTGGGCGCAGCATCCAATTTTGTGAACGCGAACATATTTGAAACCACGATTTTTTTCTTAACCCATGTAACAAAAATCGTGAATGTGCTTGTCAAAATTTTTTTAATTTTTTTCTCGATGGAATTGTAAAGGAAATTTGAATTTTACCATATACATCAAATTTGCCAACAAACCACACAAATATTTTTGAATAAATTTGATGATAAAGAAAATGCGAATAAAACGGTGGAATATGGTCCTAAATCATATATAAAAAGCGAAAGCTTCTGGAGATGTTAAATATTAAATATTATAGCAACAAATTTCTTTTGTTCAGAGACTCATAATGAAATTTGATTTGGAACATTTCTTCTTTTGACACAATCCCCAAAAAGTGAAGTATTTTAGGAGATTTTGACTCAGTATGGAATAAATTTTAATTAAGAGTCCAAAAGTTTAACAAATAATTTCTACCATAATATCTAATTTTGTAACGTCATTTTCTTAACAAAATATTCTACTTACATATCTAGTTTGTTTTAAGACTTACAATGAAATTTTGAGTAGAACATTTCTTCTTTTAACACATTTCGTCTAGAACCAAATTTATTGTTACTTTCATGCATCAACCCGAAAAAAGAACAAAACTAATTTATTCAAAAAATATTTGGGTGTTTTGTTGGCAATCTTGACGTATATATTTTCTTGATATATATTGTAAATACATATTTCGTTTATTCGGCGACTTATATTGAAATTTGATGGAGAATATTTTTGTCTTTGACGTCTTCTATCTAGAATGAAGGTTTGTGGGACAAAACTTAATAAACTCAGATAAAGTACAACATTACCCTAAAACGTGATTTTACTTTTGGCTGATTCCTGGCGTTTAGGTACGATTTATATACGGTATAAATTTTCCAAAAAGAGGTAATCGTGTTAACATTTCCAACATTTTTTTATAAATTAAAATTGTTGCGATCATTTTTTGCGGTAACTCACGATAAGAAAATTTGCCAATGGAGTGCTCTGGGAGTGCACGTCGAAATATTAACTGGTGATGGGAAGACAATATACCAACCCATTTAGCAGATGAAGCAAGAAAAGTTCAGCTTGGATAAAATGGAGAGCGGAGGAAACAGGCATGGAGAATTTTTATAATTTGTGTTAATGTAATAAAGTTCTTAATATTTTAGTTCGGCACAAATAATAAGAGCATTTTATTTGTTCTGGGATATTTTGCAATAGCTTGCACACATTCCACAGGACGCCTGTATTATAACACGTGCTTTGGGCTGCATCCAATTCTACCTCCAAGGGTTACTTAAAATGCTGTGCAAAAGGGTTAGGTAAAATGTAGTGCTATGGAGTGGAGCGGCTCTGTAGGTCGCAATAATAGTCCGATCAACGCAAAATTTTAAATGAGTTAAGAGTATATGACAAAGAAGATGCTTGCAATTTGAGATGGCGATCAGATAATATTTAGAGGGTTAAATGGACCACAACTTTTGTGTGAAAATTGTGAAAAATTTTAATATATAGCTTATATCTTTGTTCTAGAAAGATACATTCCTTCCTCGTGAGTTATATTTGGAAAATGATCTCTTGACCTTTCCATTGATGTCAATTATGTCGATGTACGTGATCACATAACAGAGTTACAGCCTAATATATCCAGTTTATTGTTTGTAGTGTAATCATAAACACTCTAGAGGTCGCAATTATAGTTCAATAGTCACGAAATTTTGCACGAGGTAAGAGTTTAGGTTGAAGAAAATGCCTATAATTTTCCATGATGATCTGATATTATTTAGCTGGTGTTATAGACCATTAATTTCGTATGAAAAATATACAAATTTTATTTTTGGTGCACATTTTAATTCCTGGAGGGCATATACCGGCAAAGTAGCCTATATATGGGAAAATAACTACTCATATTTCCCCTGATGCAAATTGCAATAATGTGTCTGCTAGATAACAGGCCTACTGCCTAATGTATAATGGGTTCAGACAATTTGGAGTCGATTTAGCTCTGTCCGTTCATCTGTCTCTCTTACTGTCTATCTGGCTGGTGCGCACGATAACTCTCGAACAGATCTACCGATTCAAACCAAATTTTATACTTCGTAATATTTTGCCCAAGGGAGATGAGAGAAGTCTCCCTTGTCCCCTATGTGATGTTTGTGGAACAATTATTATAATATTTTGCCCAAACTTAGTTTAAGTTCAAACATAGGTTTTATAGGTCCGCATCTCCCCCACAAAAGTTCAAATTTTTTGCGAAAAATTGTGTGAAAGATAACTGGCGAAATGATAAATCGATCGATAAATCGGGTAAGACTATATAGATCCACACCTACGGGTACGTTCCGCACAAAAGTCGGAAAAGTGAAATTTAAGGGTCCTCTCAAATCGTTTTGAATTTTTTTTTCAGCAGATTGTCCTTGCTGTCCCCTTTACGATGGTAGAATTGCTATAGCAGGTCCATACTTCCTGAGATTATGGCCGAAAAGCTCCAAGAAACCCTGAAAAACAAACAAGAAACCCAAATAAAATGGCAAATCCACAAGATAACTCTATAGGGGATTTTCTGATTGGTCCAAACTTTGCACATCGTATTATTTCATCCAGTCATGTATCAGGTTGGAATATGGACTATATCGGTCCCGTCCTTCGAGTACCTCCCACCCAAAATTTGGGAAAAGTTCAGTTTGAGGACTCCTATCGGATCTATTTGAATTTTTTTAAGGAGGTTCTTTTCGCGGCCCAATTGCAACGGTACAGTTTTTCCGAGGTAAGTCCATACTTCTTGAAATAATGGTCCAGGGGAGGGACAAGGGAGGCTAATTCCTAATTCCATATCTAATTCCTAGAGGTTGTGGTGTAGGGTATCACATGGTCGGCCCGTCCGACTATAGCCTTTGCTAACTTGTTTATAAATGCACTTAAAACCAGAAAATAATTTGTCACTTAGCCTCAATAAGTATGCTCTTAGATTCAGTTTGCCAGTTTTGTTGATATGTGTGTTTTACTTACTATTTGCATGTAAGTTAAGCTTAATCTCATATTTGTTGTTTTCAAATTTAAAAACAACAAGTTTAAAGTGGGATGTAGTTAAAATTGATTATTTTTGGGGATCGCAGAGAAGACTAGTTTCGTCCAACGCCACTTGGACTCATCAGTTCTCTTCGTTCTGTGTATTAAAACAAAGAACTCTTTACGACGACTTGAGCCCAAGAATAAGTGTCCTCCCCCACAAAGGTTCAACATTTGTGTCTAAGTGCAGTTAATCCCTAATCCACATTTTTGTCGGCAAGTTCAAATGTCCAAAATTCTGAAGAGACCTTAAATACATTCGATCTGTCTGTAGGTGAAAGTTTCGCTTCACATTCCCTGAGGGTATATATTTGTCGGCAAAACCGACTGACACTTTTTACTTGTTAAATTTGAAAACTAAGCTTAACTTACATACAAATAGTAAGTATGTTCTTCCTCATGATGGAATCTCTCAAATAAAACGCTTGCATTCAAATTAAAAATGGTGCAAAATTAAACGACAACCGTTTCATTTGAGATATTCCATCATGAGGAAGAATATGCGAATATAAGTGCATTTATAAATAAAACTCTGAAACATAAGTGATTTTTTCAAGTCACTGTAAACAACACAACACATGGTCGTGTGACAAACTGTCCTCAGTACGTTTACGCTAAAAACTATCAAATTTTCCAAAAAAATAATTCAAATAGCGCCAAATATTTTTCGTGCAGCCCTCGTAATGTATTTATGCTTTTCAACATCACAAATAATATAAAAATATGATGATAATACAAAGACCTATGACAACAAACTTTGTTAATTTTTACACAATGGCCCAATGTTGTCCACGGGCAACATTTTGTAATTCCCTAACCGGGAAAATATTTTTATTCTTCACACTCCATGAGCGACGAGTAGCTACACAACTTTTCCCAGCCTTCTCTCAGTTTTAAAAGAGTGATATACTCGTATGTACCTTGAAAATATACCTGAGGCAAACTTTAATTTAAGTTGCTTTAAAACTTCATGTTTCTCATAAATTGCTTTTCTTAGCCGCTTTATTCCCCACAGCATACATTGTGGCCATTTACCGCTCATAAGCCATTAGTGATGTATGAGGGTTCTTTTTGTGTCGACTAGACACAAAATATTTACATAAAACTTTTTTTCCGTTCACACCTTGTTAGTTGAAATTTCCAAAAACATTAATATTAAATATGCAGGTAAATTTTACCTTGGAGACATTTTAAAATGACTTTTTCATGTTTGTCGAGCTTTGAACCAAGGTCTAATTTGTGGTAAATAAATGAAAAGAAGACATTTGTGAAACACTGTTTTAACTTTCTTAGTTATGTCTTCTTTGGAAACATTAAAGTAAATAAATGATGAGTTGTGGTAAATTTGTTGGCATTCAAAAGGGATCAATGTGCTAGGTGACCTTCATAGAGATAGTGGGATACATAGATGACAATGTTTATGGGTGATATTTGAATTGTTTTTGTTACAAAAAATAAAATTTAAATTGCCATAAAAAATTTAAATATTTCTAGAATTGAGTCGATGAAAGCTAGCTTTCACGGTAATTGTGACCATTCGTCGTGAGTATAATTACAATCTGGCACCAATGGAGCCATATAGCTACGAATTGAAGGACATCATGACTTTAGTGTTGAATGTATTATAATCATTGGGTCAAGTCATGAGCATACACCAGGTCACTTAGGGTTGAGGGTATCATATTGACTGAATCCCGAATCCTACCTTAGAAATAAATTAATAAAATATATAAAATGTCGTAACATTAGAAAAGAAAATTGGAGAAAGAACTTACGAATGCGTTCTTTGACGTTGATTGCTAATATTAATCGTGAGCAGAATATAAATTCAGGAACACTGGTGCTATCTAGCGGAAAATAGAATAATGACGTGATCATATTATCGACACATGATTTGTGTCTTGGAAGTGAAGAATTTCGATTGCCGACATATGGTTTGTGTCTGCGAAAACCTACTGAATCACTCTGTGTCGGAGTGAACATGTGTATTACCTACCAATAGGGCAAGGCAAGGGGCATTTTCCCACTATTACCTTGAAGTTATATGAGACTGAGAATGGTAACAAGAAAGAAGAAATGGAATGGAACGAAGCCTTACGCGTCTACTATCGGAACATATTTTATATATTTTAGTGATCTATAAGGAGCGTTTGGACCTAATAATTGTTCCAGAAACATCCCAAAAGGGACAAGGAAGACTTCTTTGATACATATATGCTAGAGTTGGGCAATTTCGTTTATCGTTCACTGTCCTTGTTCAAAAACGTATGAGTAACATTATACAAATCAACGTATGAAATTAAGTATACACAGTTTTGTCAAACAAAATTTCCCGAGTCGATTGAACGATATAGTGAACCGGATCGTTCAATTGAACGAGATTGAGAAAAACTCTAATATATGTTCAATGATATGGGACCTACTGTTCATTGCCGCGTCCGAACCGCGTGTCTGAAGACACCACTCGAAGTTGGCTTAAATATGCGGGAGAAATTTTAAACATTACATTGAGGGGCAATTTGCCACCGTTGACAATTTTATTTTGCTCGTGTGTGTATACCATTACACATTGGAATTATTTATATGAAAAGTTACTGACTTTTTATAATAAGACTTGTTGTTTTTATAGAAGAAACAGTCTCTCTTGGCCATAAGAATTTTTATACCCTACACCACTATGTGGGGAGGGTATTATAAGTTGGTTTTGGCCAAAAAGTTTGTAACGCATCGAAATAATGGTCGTAGACCCATACTTATATATACCAAAATGAATATCTCGACGATCTGAGTCGATCTGGCTATGTGTGTTCGTCCGTCGGTCCGTCCGTCCGTCTGTCCAATTTTTTTGATCGGATCGTCACGAAATTTCGGATGGGGGTCCCGGAGGGGAAGAAGCCTATTGAATTTGGTGATGGTCGGATAATATTTAGAGGTCGGAATGGGCAAAAAACGTATGTAGAAAAAAGACAATGTTTTCTTTCAACGCGAATATCTCATCTTCTGTATGGGGTATACCAAAAGTACAACCTGACAATGAAAGTAGAACATATCACCTTTCTAATGATGTAAAGTAGGTTCTCGTAGATGATCAAACAACGAAGATATGACAATAGTCCCCAGCAAAATAAATTGGAAGTAGTGCAATGTAGACTAGTTCTTTCACGGCATGTTTTTATGCAGTTCAAACGGAGTCGTGAAAAAGGTACTCCATTCCCCACATTTTAACCGCATTTGGAAGCAATCCAAAGAATCACATCCATTTGTCACATTTTAACAACATCCGGAGGCAGTTCAACGGAGTCGTGAAAAAGGCACTCCAATTCCTCACAATTTAACAGCATCCGGATGCAGTGCAAACGGAGTCGTGAAAAAGGCACTTCGTTTACTACATTTTATTAGCAGTTGTTAGAGATCCCTACATGTACATAAATCAGTTTGTACATCTCTACAGGCACCGGAATACATTTCCAAAAGGAGATAATCGTGTTAACATTTCCAAACATTTGTTAATACAAACTAAATAATATTTAATTTGTGAACATTTTTCCGGTAACTCACGAGAAGAAACTTTCCCAATGGAGTGCTGTTGGAGTACATGTCGAAATCTTAACTGGTGATGGGAAGACAATATCAAACCCATTTAGCAGATAAAGCAAAAGCACTTAAGCTTGGATTAAATGAAGAGCGGAGGAAACACACATGTTTGCGATTGAATTCAATAGAGAATTTTCATAATTTGTGTTAATTTAATAAAGCTATTAATATTTTTGTTTTACACAATTAATAAATGCATTTTATTTTGTTATTCAAAACACGTGCTCTGGACTGCCTCATATTCTACCCCAAAGGATCAGTTAAAATGCAATGCCAAAGGGTCAGTTAAAATGCAGTGCCAAAGGTTCAGTTAAAATGCAATGCCAAAGGGTCAGTTAAAATGCAGTACCAAAGGTTCAGTTAAAATGCAATGCCAAAGGGTCAGTTAAAATGCGGTGCAATGGAGTGCCTCTTTCAGTAGTCACTCCCTTGTAAAAATCATGAGTGAAAATGCATAATTTGATGCACTTCCAAATCACTTGTACATATCATTTAACTGCCTCTTTGGAGGCAAACTTTTCGCTGGGTCGCAAATAAAACCCAACATTTCAGTTTTGCGATTTTAATTATAATGACGAACATCATAGCTTTGGTTGGGGACTTTCCAAAAGCAAAGCCTGCCCATTAAAGTAGAAGATTCCGTTTTTACAATGATGCAAACTAGGTCGGCGTAGGTGACCAAATAACGGAGATATCGCAATAGTCGGTAATACATCCCATTTATCCATTTTTTGGAAATCACGCTACAGGTCGCAATTATGATCGGATAGTCACGAAATTATGAGGGTTAATGGGGGTCCCACAGAGGAAGAAGCCTATTGATTTTGGGGATGGTCGGATAACATTTAGGGCCGGAATGGGCAAAATACTTATTTGGATAAAAATACAACATTTTTTTCCAAAGCGAATATCTCAGCTTCTATAAGGGGTATACCAAAAGCAGAACCTCACAATGAAAGTAGAAAATATCACTTTTCTAATGATGTAAAGTAGTCGCAAATAAAACTCAACTTTTCATTTTTGCGATTTTAATTATAATGACGAATATCACAACTTTGGTTGAGGACTTTCTAAAAGCAAATCTATGAAATTAGAAGATCTCATCTTTACAATGATGCAAACTAGGTCGGCGTAGGTGACTAACTAACGGAGATATCGGAAATTACGCTACAGGTCGCAATTTGGATCGGATTGTCACGAAATTTCGAAGGTTAATGGAGGTGTTCCAAGCCATGTCTGATTTTGGTATTCCTGCAAAGCTCATTCGACTTTGTAGAATGACATTAACTGAGACGAGATCCTCAGTTAAAATTGGAAAGAACCTCTCCGAAGAGTTTACTACCAAAAGAGGTTTCAGACAAGGAGAAGGCCTGTCGTGTGATCTATTCAACATCCTGCTGGAAAAGGTCATACGAGACGCGAAGGTCAAAAGAAATGGAACGATATACACGAACAGCCACATGTTACTGGCTTATGCCGACGACATTGACATCATGGGTCGATCGGTAAAGGAAGTAACTGACACCTTTGCAAAAGTCGAAAGAGAATCTGCTAAAGTTGGTCTGGCAGTAAACGGCGTAAAAACCAAGTTGATAGTATCGACGCGTAATATGTCCATAAACACCGCACCATCTGTGAATGTTGGTACCTATAATTTTGAGGTAGTAAAGGACTTCGTCTACCTCGGCACCGCCATAAACACAACAAATAACATCAGTTGTGAAATACGAAGAAGAATAGTGTTGGCTAACAGATGCTACTTTGGGCTGAGTAAGCAGTTTAGAAATAAAGCCACCTCTCGTCAAACAAAAATAACACTGTACAAAACACTGATACTACCCGTGCTAATGTATGGTTCCGAAGCATGGGTACTTGCTCAAGCAGATAAGGCAGTGCTTTGTGTGTTTGAGAGAAAAATTCTTCGAAAGATCTACGGGCCAATCTGTGTTGACGGCGAATATCGGCGTCGTATGAACATCGAGCTGTATCAACTATACAATGACATCAATATAGTTGAACGAATCGAGATACAACGATTCCGATGGCTAGGCCATGTTATAAGAATGAGTGATGATGAACCCGCTAAAAAGGCGTATAAATACGGGCCGCATGGAGGTTCTCGCAGATCTGGAAGGCCAAAGCTTCGTTGGAGCGAACAAGTGAAACGAGATATCACAAAGCTACATATCCCAGATTGGGAAAATACAGCAGCAAACAGAGAGGATTGGAGATTTTTTCTTAGTTCGGCTTATGGAACAAATGTTCTGTAAAAGGCCAGCTAAGTAAGTAAGTAAGTAATGGAGGTCTCACAGAGGAAGAAGCCTAATAATTTTGGTGATGGTCGGATAATATTTAGGGGTCGGAATTTTGATCGGATCATCACGAAGCTTTCTCATAGAGATATAAGCATATTGATGTTGGTGATGTCGATAGTAGTCAAATATAAAATTTAATATTTTTTATTTTGATTCAGTTCGCCTTAAGTCATTTGATATAAAAGCCATATAGGTGAAAACTTTCATATCTCCCTAAAAGAAATGTGTTCGAGTGAAAAGATTGTGCACAGAGGTAGTGGTGTAGGGTATCACATAGTCGGCCTCGTACCGACTATAGCCTTTTCTCACTTGTTTATAAGGTAAGAAAGGTTTCTTTTAGATGACCGCAATATCCTCTTATAAAAGACCGCAAGCTTTGCTAATAAAATCAATAAAAGTCCATGGTACCAAAAGATATTTTGTTCTTCCTAAAGACAGATCTTTTATGTGAAGATTTTTTAGTCTTCAGAATGTCTGCTTATAGAGTTTTTAAGATTTTTCTTTTGAATATGCTGAATACTGATTACAGGCAGCAACAACTTTTTGTTGTAGTTTCAGGTATTCAATTTAACCGCACATAGATCGGTTGGTGCCGAAGGCTTATGCTATGCTAGCTTTCATTAGACGTTACTGCAATGACTTCAAGGATTCATATACTATGAAAACTTTGTTGACCTCTATTATGTCCGTATGTCTCGCGCCATCTAGCGGCAAATAGTAGAATTTTAAGCAGAATAATTATTGACACATAATTTGTGTCAAGGGTATGATAAACACTGATTACCGAACTAAGATTTGTGTCTGGGATAATGACTGAATCATCTTGTGCCAAGGATCCAATATTTAGACTTTCTATTAAAGTGATAAGTTTTACTCGTTCCTGCATGTTCTTCCTATTACCTTGCTGTTATGCAAATTGTAGCTTAGGTTCTTGCGAGAAATAAATGGATTTATTTGTAACATTTGAGAGAAAATCTTCCTTAATTTTTATGGAACGCTGTAAAAGGCAATAGTTACGTGTACTTTAAAAGAATGACTATTAATACAACAATTGAAAAACGCAGTAGAGGTAGCTTTAGCCGATGGGTAGCACAAAAGGCCGGATCAAAACTAGATGTAAGAGCAAGTAGAGAAAGTTAGTATGGGCTTGAGAATATGTAAACTTTTGGATACTGAATTTGATTATATGGTGGATAGGAAGATATGGCAATAGATAAGAAGAAACAGAAGAGGAGAAAGAAATGAAAATGTTTTTATATTTGGTAAACAAAATCTATACATATATTAATATTCGTGCAACAGGTGTTTGACGGTCGAATGGATTTGAATAGAGAATGCATACACATTTCCAGGCTACGCAGTCCCAAAATCTTCGAAATTGTATAGCATTGCTGATAAAATAAATCTTTGCCTGTTATCTATTCGATCGTTTCGGTGTCATCCCAGTTTTCACAAAGTCAAAAATAATCGCTTGTCAGTAATGATTCCTGTCATAACTCAAAGTCGTTACCTACTCATCGTTATGGAAGATAATTTTTTCTATTTAGCATTTTGTTTAAATTACCAATTTTTTTTGATTTTTTTGAAACAACAGCACTTTGACTCTCATACTGCGGCAACGAGAGTACTTGGCGATAAAAAAAGATTGATAGAGAATATACTCACGATACCAGGGTTTGCTGTCCCAACGAATTTAGTATGGCTTGGTTATCCACAAATATAGCCAAAATTTAAAAGGTCTTTGATTTTTTTTGTCAAATATCATTACTTTTACCCTTAAATTGTGACAAAATGGAGGTTTGGATATCCACAAAATTGTTAAAAATGGTAGTCACTGCTGCATAGTTGTTTATCCCATGTAGTTTGGTTGCGTCTGGTTATCCTTAAAGATTAACAGCGCCAAAGGTCTAGACCGTTTTTCAAATCGGATGTTTGCTGATCGCGAGGATTTCTGCTAGGTCTTATTCTAATTATCTGAGCATTGAGAAGGCAGCTACTTACATTGAAGACAGGCCCCGTACCTTCTTCCATCTATGATGTATATGCAGAGAAAGACGTACCTGTGCTTTTGTGGAAAGCATAAAACGAAATACACCGAAATATTTTAGAGCTAGGTTTATTGATATGGTGGTCTTTAAAAAGGCTCGTATACATTTACGGTTAAAGCTCTGCTGTAATTTTCCCCAGAATTGTTCAAAATTAAGTAAATAAATCAATCTGACAACATTTCCGACAGCGACAAATAGAGAAGTATATTGATTTCTGTTAAAGCCATTATCAGCATATCATTCGTTTCTTGAGCAAGGTTATAACTAAGGTTTGTGCCTATGGTAATGACTGATTCATCCTGTGTCAAAATGACAATTGTTAGACTTTTTACTTTTCTTATCTAAAATAAAATAAATGTTATGAAGTAAATGTGGGAAATCTTATAAAATGGCATTAGCGGATAAATCTATGGCAGCGTCCCTTGACATTCATTTTGAAAATTACAGAGAGCGGAATTCAAAAACATAGGCGCCATCTAGCCACGAATAGATTAGTACCTTAGTTCGTGTTTAGTATATTATTTTCCATGGTTTTGTCTTGGGTGTGGTGAAAACTGATCAACAATCTAAGGTTTCTGTTTTTGATACGTTTTAATGTTTGCATGTTGTGGCATTTCCTCCCTATTCCCTTGCTGTTAACGGGGTCCAAGCATGGGTACCGACAAGAAAAAAAATTATATTTGTGGGTAAAATGCCTAAATCCCCCATATATATATATATATATATATATATATATATATATATATATATATACTAGCCGACCCGGTCCGCGTTGCTGGCCCTTGAAACAGTTTTATGTTACCTTAAGTCAGCAATTTTTTATTGCATCGCTAATTAGTCGGGATCTGCAAGTGACTATAAATAAAAAATCTTCAGATTTGTTTGTGTCGATATGCAATATTAACATACCGCCAAAAAGCTGATGACTTGAGGCATGTATTTATTTCATCTACTGGAATAGTATAACTGGAAGTGTTTGTCCGAAATCTAAAGGTGAATTGCTTCTTAAATTATTATGTGTCATCGTAAATTCGTGCCAGATGACAGGATGGTTCGGCGGGTGGAAGTTTGATACAGGGTGAATCGGATGGTGGAAGTTCGAAGCTGGGTGGTTCGGAGCAGGGTGGTTTGCAGGGTAGAAGTTCGGAGCTGGGTGAATCGGAGGGTGGAAGTTCGGAGCAGGGTGGATCGGAGGCTGGAAGTTCGGAGCAGGGTGGTTTGGATCAGAGTTGTTCGGAAGTTAGAAGTTCGGGGCGGGGTGGATCGGAGTGTGAAAGTTCGGAGCAGGGTGGTTCGTAGGGTGAAAGTTCGAAGTAGGGTGAATCGGAGCAGAGTTGTTCGGAAGGTAGAAGCTCGGAGCGGGCTGAATCGGAGATGGAAGTTAGGAGCACGGTGGATCGGAGGGTGGAAGTTAGGAGCACGGCGGATAGGAGGGTGGAAGTTCGGAGCAGGGTGGTTCGGTGCAAAGTGGTTCAATAGGTAGAAGTTCGGAGCGGGGTGGATCGGAGGGTGGAAGTTCGATGCTGGTTGGTTCGGAGGTTGGAAGTTCGGATGGTGGAATTTCGAAACATGGTGAATCTGCGGGTGGAAGTCCGCAGCAGGGTGGTTCGGAGGGTGCAAGTTCGAAACATCGTGAATCGGAGGGTGGAAGTCCAAAGCATGGTGGTTCGGAGCGGTGTGGTTCGGAGGGTGGAAGTCCACAGCATGGTGGTTCGTAGCGGTGTGGCTCGGAGGCTGGAAGTTGGAAGCAGGGTGCATCGGAGGGTGCAAGTCCGCAGCAGGGTGGTGGTTCAGAGGGTAGTAGTTCGGAAGAATTAATTCAATCGTTCGTTTCAGTTTTGCTAAAATAGCGTTTTTTATTAAATCAGACATAGGAGAGGTACCTCGGCCCCACCGAAATTCAAAAAAAAAAATTATAGCCTATTTTCACAACGGGTCCCTGTGCATTCTCGGAAAATTTCAGGAAAATCGGTTCAGTAGTTTTGAATATGTAACATATTTAAAAAATGCGCGTACTAAAATAGGGCTTTTATAAAAATTAGGCAAGGGCGAGGTACCCCGCCCCACCGAAATTCAACAAAATATATAGCCTTTTTCTCCACGGGTGTTCCCTGTACATTCCCTGAAATTTTCAAGAAAATCGGTTCAGCCGTTTTTGAGTCTATACGGAACATACACACATTGTCTTTTATATAAGAAGATTTAAAAAAGTGGACGTGGTCGTGTCTTTGGGCCCCAAACCAGTACCTAGGTTCGGAGACACAACAACCATTGTCTCGCAAATTAATTCAGCAAAATATATACCCTATTTTTACCACGGGTCCTCCCAGTAGATTATCTGAAATTTTCAAGAAAAACGGGCGTGGTCGGGTCTTTAGGCAATAAATTAGTACCTAGGATCGAATAAACAACAACCACCGTCTCGCAAATTAATTTTCTCTCCGATAGGTTCGTCAGTTTTCCTAAAATAGCGTTTTTGAAAAATAGGGCATAGGGGAGGTGCCCAGCCCCCTCCGAAATTCAAAAAAATATGTAGCCTATTTTCACCACGGGTGTTCCCTATACATTCTCTGAAATTTTCAAGAAAATCTGTTCAGCCGTTTTGGAGTCTCTACGGAACATACAAACATACTAACATACACACATTGTCTTTTATATATAAGATATATATAACAATTTGCATTGTGGTTTTATAACAATTACTATTATGAGCAAAGAAATCCTTCAGCAAATAGTCACACATACCATTATTTCAAATTATCCACATATCGGTATTTGTTATCTCTTCCACATTCTTATTTGGTGTCCAGTATCTTTTATTGATAATCTTTATTTATTGCTTTCTTCCAATCCTCTTTTTATTATTTGATAATCTTGATAATAAAAAACAGAAGCAACAAATTTATCATCACATAATTCATAGCCTAAAACAATTAGGCGACAATTGTTTTTTTATTATTCGTTTATTTGTTAACCACTGAACTCTGGATAATTGCTTTGACAATTTATTGCACAATTAAAGTCGATAAATAGGCGTAAATTTGTTAATAATTTTTTTAGGTGAGCTTATATTTTATATTTGAGAGTTGGAAACCTCTGACACAGTAACTAGGGCAGCAGACCAATTTCCAAATAAGTTTAAAAATAATTTATTGTTAATCAAAAATAATAACATTTCGTGACAGAAGCAATTTTTTTATGGTCAACGCTACTCTCATGGGTTCTTAAAACAATCTTCGCAGCAGCATAAGGTTTTAACTAGCGTATTAGCTTGATTTTTGCACTGGAAATATTTTTGGCCACTTTCTCCATACAAGTGCATCCACTGTGCATTTGTTAGTAATTCGCATTGAATTGACAACAATTTGTAATGTCTTCTCCATATCTCTTGCTTTAAGTAACATACCATTAGTTTAGAATTTACCCTTCTTCTCTCGAAATTCGTTCTATCTACCCCTCCTCAAAGCATTGCAATTGAATGTTTATGACACTTGTTTGCGAAATACCAAAAGGAGGAAATACTTGTCGTGTAAGTAGTCGGTGATTGTTTGCTTTACTCAACTTTGGTAAGTTATCTGGCCAAGACGCCTGACTTTTTGAATAGCTGTTAATGTGCCATTATGACCATTACAATAATGAAACGGAAGTCTGTAAAGGATGTGGACTAAGTGTAATAAGTGTCCAATTGTAATGTGAAGATGAAAATGGATACCAGCAAGCAACCAAAGATGGAAGGGGGCAGGAAGAGTGGGATGTTATTGTATGGGCTACAGAGATTATGGCAAGTAGAACTTGTTGCACACAATGAGGATAAGTTAAGTGATATTGTAAATTGATAATGTGAAGAGATAGGGTGAGTCATTTACGAAGGACAAGGAAAAGATTGCAGTTTTTCATCTTCCACAAGTTTTTTCATCTTCCTTCAATGTGAATAAAGTCACATTTTACCTCGAAATGTTAAAACATATTTTACGGCTTTAAAATATATGTACAAAAAACCATTGCCTGTTTTTGGCCTTATTTGGGACAACTTTGATATAATAATCCTTTAATTCAATTAGTTCCTAAAAAACTTTAATGCAAACAAAGAGTAGTAGCATATGAAATGCTTCGTTAACAACCTTTTTGTTATAACGAATGAAGTCTAGACGGTACAGGCTTAAAATTTGTTGAAAAGAAAAAGTTTTATGTATGACAAATAGCTGCTTATAATTTTGCTACTGTTCCTCTGTTAACAATGGTGAACAGAGAAAGTTTTCAACAATACAATATTCCGCAACTCCAAAAGAGGTTTGGAATATAAGAGCTTAGGAAAAGCACAATGGATGGAGGAGCAGTGTCTGAGTAAGTTGGTTGGTAGAGAGTACTGCTGCTAATTCACACTTTGAGGGAAAGTATCTGACATGAAAATTATATTCCAACAAATAAGACTTTACAAAAATTATTTTTTTTTTAAAGTTTTATTAAACACTTTAATTAAACACTGAGAACTGAAAGTCCTCAAAACTAGTATTTAAAATCAAAATATAACATTTCATTCATTAGCTTACCCTGTACACAAGCTTTCTCTCATGAGCCAAACTAAAACGTCGATCTTCTAATTTTAGCAAATGAGGCATCACTTGGTCATCACATTGAAGTCTTGGTATTTTATTAATGCGTACACTGCCAATAGGCTTGTATTACTATATCTAAGTTTGTTTATAGGTTTGTTCCAGAACTGCAAGAATCAACTAATTCTTACTATTTTTTCGATAACCTAAAGGCAAAAATGTTATCGTAGTAAAAAATAGTAGATTCTTGCAGGTTCTGGAACAGGAATTATGTGTTATGGCTCAAAATCTCGCTCTTCTGGTTTTGTATCAGGAATATTAAAATACAATAATTTATGTATTAAACCTGTTCACCCAGTTATCTCATCCAAAGATGAATCTGCAAAGGGAGTAGGTTATAAACCTAGCAACATTGTCGCCATCTAGTAGGAAATGGGAAAACAGTTTCATTTGTGTTGAGTGTGTATTACCGACACATGGTTTGTGTTGTGACCCAGTTGGAAGTTGTCTGCTATGTGTCTTCAAAGTTGTCCCCAATCCATTGAAGGCGGCTCGACGACAGCCCATTGCGATCATCGACGACATTTTCACACAAATGTCGCAAAACTCGTGCACGATAAGTTGAACGACAAGGTAAGCGAAGTTGTCTTCATGGACGATAGAATGAACATTAACTTGTTCCAAGGCACATTGCAAGACATTTTCGTTCAGAATATCACACATCGCACATGGAAGAGTGACAAATTTGGTGACACCGTCTTGTTTAAAGACAATTTTGAAATTTTTCGTTGATGAAATGGTCATCGCAGATTCAATTTCCTACTGGGGAGTTCTGATCGCTGAGGTTTGTGTTAATGATAATCACTTATCACCCTGTACTAGACTGAATTGATGAACCGAATTGACATAAATCTTAGTTATCTTATGAAATAATATTAGCAGCTAAATCTATAGAAGCGTTCCTGCCGTTGATCGTGAACATTAACCGTGAGAATAATATATTTGGATAAAAGTGGCATTATCTAGCGGCAAATAGAATAAAAATTCATTTGTGTTAAAAATGTATATTTGTATATAAAACATATCGTTGGTGTCTTGGGTGTGTTAAATATTGATGACGACCTATGGTTTGCGTCTAGGCAAGCATATTGCATCACCCTGGGCCTGACATCATTTGGATATCTTAAAAAATTGTGCTGTTTTGCCGGTTGCAGCATTTTCTCCCTACTGCCTTGGTGTTGTTTGTGAGTCAAAGCATGGGTACTTGCAAGAAGAAACATAATGTTTAATAAATTCAACCCATTAGGTCACTTACTTACTTACTTAGCTGGCCCATTAGAGAACATTTGTTCCATAGACCGAACTAAGAAAAGATCTCCAATTCTCTCTATTTGTTGCTTCCCTTTTTAAAATACCGCGCCTTTTCATTTCTTAGGCTTAGGCCTCCCGATTCTGCGTGCACCGCCATGTGTCATGTATTCATACGCCTTTTTAGCGGGTTCATCATCGTTCATATTTATGATATGGCCTAGCCAACGCAATCGTTGCATCTCGATACGTTTAACTATATTCATGTCTTTGTATAGCTGGTATAGCTCGTGGTTCATACGACGTCGATATTCACCGTCAACGCAAATCAGCCCGTAGATCTTTCGAAGAATTTTCCTCTCAAACACACCAAGCACTGCCTTATCTGCTTGTGCAAGTACCCATGCTTCGGAGCCATACATTAGCACGGGCAGTATCAGCGTTTTGTATAGTGTAGGGTATAATACCTACACCACTATGTGGGGAGGGTATTATAAGTTGGTTTTGGCCAAAAAGTTTGTAACGCATCGAAATAATGGTCGTAGACCCATACTTATATATATCAAAATGAATGTCTCGACGAGCTGAGTCGATCTGGCTATGTGTGTCCGTCCGTCCGTCCGTCTGTCCGTCTGTCCATCTAAACCTTGTAATCACGCTACAGGCCGCAATTTTGATCGGATCGTCACGAAATTTTGGATGTTGATGGGGGTCCCGGAGGGGAAGAAGCCTATTGATATTGGTCGGATAATATTTAGGGGTCGGAAAGGGCAAAAAACTTAGGTGGATAAAAAGACAACGTTTTTTTCCAAAGCCAATATCTCAGCTTCTATATGGGGTATACCAAAAGCAAAACCTGACAATGAAAGAAGAAAATATCACCTCGTATCTCGTAGGTGATCAAACGACGAAGATATCGCAATAGTAGCAAATAAAACCCCAATTTTCATTTTTGCGATTTTAATTATACTGACAAATATCACAGCTTTGGTTGAAAATTTTCCAAAAGCAAAGCCTGACTGTGAAAGGAGAAGATCCCGTCTTTACAATGATGCAAACTAGGTCGTCGTAAGTAACCAAATAACGGAGATATCGCAATAGTCGGTAATACATCCCATTTTTCTATTTTTTTTAGAAATCACGCTACAGGTCGCAATATTGATCGGATCGTCACGAAAATTTCAGGGTTAGTGGGGGACTCACAGATGAAGAAGCATATTGGTGATGGTCGGATAATATTTAGGGGTCGGAATGGGCAAACACTTATTTGGAGAAAAGTCAACATTTTATTTCAAAGCCAATATCTCTGTTTCTTTAAGAGGTATATCAAAAGCAAAACCTGGAAAGGAAAGTAGAAAATATCACCTTTACAACGGTGTAAAGTAGGTTGTCGTAGGTGGTCAAATAGCAGAGATATGGCAATAGTCGATAATGCATCCCATTTTCCGATTTTTTGTAATCACGCTACAGGTCGCAATTTTGATCGGATGGTCACGAAATTTTGGGGGTTAATGGGGGTCCCAAAAAGAAAGAAGCCTATTGATTTTGATGATGGTCGGATAATATTCAGGGGTCGGAATGGGCAAACACTTATTTGGAGAAAGGTCAACATTTTATTTCAAAGCCAATATCTCTGTTTCTTTAAGAGGTATATCAAAAGCAAAACCTGGAAAGGAAAGTAGAAAATATCAGCTTTACAACGGTGTAAAGTAGGTTGTCGTAGGTGGTCAAATAGCAGAGATATGGCAATAGTCGATAATGCATCCCATTTCCGATTTGTTTGTAATCACGCTACAGGTCGCAATTTTAATCGGATCGTCACGAAAGTTTAGGGGTTAATGGAGGTCCCACAGAGGAAAAAGCCTACTGATTTTAATGATGGTCGGATACTATTCAAGGGTTAGAATGGGCAAAAACTTATTTGGAGAAAAGGTCTACGTTTTATTTCAAAGCAAATATCTCTGTTTCTTTAAGATGTATATCAAAAGCAAAACCTGGCAAGGAAAGTAGAACATATCACCTTTACAACGATGTAAATTAGGTTGTCGGTGGTCGAATAGCAAAGATATGGCAATAGTCGGTAATGCATCCCATTTTCCGATTTGTTTGTAATCACGCTACAGGTCGCAATTTTAATCGGATCGTCACGAATTTTTTGGGAGTTGATGCGGGTCCCACATAGGAAGAAGCCTATTGATTTTGGTGATAGCCGGATAATATTTAGGGGTCGGAATGGGGAAAAACTCATTTGGAGACAAATTCAAAGTTTTATTCTTTGTGAATATATTGGCTTCTAGTAGGGGTATTCCAACGACAAAGCCTGTCAATGGAAGAAGAAAATATTACCTTTACATTGGTGTAAAGCAGGTTGGCGAAGGTGGTCAAACAAGGGAGATACCACAATAGTCGGTAATGCATCCAATTCTTCCATTTTTTTGCAATCAAGCTACAGGTCGTAATTTTGATCGGATGGTCACGAAATTTTGGTTGCTTATGGGGGTCCCAGAGACAAAGAGGCATATTATTTTTGGTGGTAGTCGGTTTATATTCCCTAAAAGAAATGTTTACCAGTGAAAAGCTTATGCACAGGGGTATTGGTGTAGGGTATCACATGGTCGGCCCCGTCCCGACTATAGCCTTTGCTCACTTGTTTTTGTTTGACGATATGTGACTTTCTTTTTATACCCTCAGCATTTATGCTAACGAGGGTATATACACTTTCATACGGGCAAAAAGTGCCGAAATAATGGTTCTAGACCCCAAGTATGTTTGGACGAAATGTGTTTCAGACAATTTGGAGTCGATTGAGCAATGTCCGTCCGTATGTCTGGCTGGAGCGCACGATAACTCTCGAACGGATAAACCGATTCGATTCAAATTTTCGGGTACCTGCCAAACAAAATTTCGGAAAAGTTCAGTTTAGGGCCATCTCTCGAATCGCGTTGATTTTGGTTTTAGCGACTTGTATTCACTGGCCTCCATACGACGGTACAAGTTCCATCAGGGGCAAGTCCATACTTTCTGAGAAAATAGCCTGAAAGTTGCAAAAAACCCCTATGACATCGTGTGAGGTGGTTGGAGCACAAGATAACTCTCGAACGGATCTGCCGATTCGGTCCAAAAGTTGGCCTTACTAATATTTTTCCCAAACATAGTTTAAGTTTGAAGATAAGCCATATCGGTCCACTCCTTCAGGTACCCCCCCACAAAACTTCAAAAATGTTCGGAAAAATTGTTCGTGTGGTAACCCTTGAAGGGAGTAGCCGAATTGGTCTATACTTTACACATCCTAATATATCTACTAGATATATGTAGATCAGGTTGAAATATAGACTATATTTGTCCACTCCATCCGGTATCTCCCACACAAAAATTCGGATAAGTTCACTTTAAGACCTGATATCGAATCCCTTTGATTTTTGTTGAAGCAACTTGCATTCGCTGCCTCAATTACGATGGTAAAAGTTTTTTAGGGGCAAGTCCATACTTCTTCAGCAAACAGCCCGAAGAGTGTAAAAACCCCCTATGGCACCATATGTTGTGACTGGAGATCCACTTCCATAACGGTCAATGTCTATACATTCCTTTTAGTATCTCCTCCGCTGATGTTGTTTGTTGTGTTTATGGCAGTGCCGAGGTAACGAAGTCTTTAACTACCTCAAAATTATAGGTACCAACTTCCACAGTTGGTCCGAGCTCTATGGACGCTTTGCGCGTCGACACCATCAATTTGGTCTTTTCGTCGTTTACCGCCAGACCCACTTTCGCAGATTCTCCTTCGACCTTCCTTAAGGTATCAGTTACTTCCTTTACTGATCGTCCTATGATGTCTATGTCATCAGCAAGTAAAATTTTTTGACATTTGCATCTCGTATTACCTTTTCCAGCAAAATGTTGAATAGATCACACGACAGGCTGTCTCCTTGTCTAAAACCTGTTTTGGTACTGAACTGTTCGTAAAGGTTCTTTCCAATTTTAACTGATGACCTAGTGTCAGTTAAAGTCATCTTACAAAGCCGGATGAGCTTTGCGGGGATACCTAATTCAGACATTGCATGGAATACCTTTGATCGGAGGGGACTGTCGAAAGCTGCTTTATAATCGACGAAAAGGTGATATGTGTCAATCTGCATCTCTTGGGTCGTCTCAAGGATTTGCCGCAGGGTAAATATCTGGTCAATGGTGGACTTGCCAGGTCTAAAGCCACATTGGTATGCTCCAATTATTTCGTTGACCATTGGCTTTAGTGGTTCGCACAATATCCCTGACACTATCTTATAGGCAATAGGGAGAAGACTTATGCCCCCATAGTTGGAGCACACGGTCTTATCTCCTTTCTTGTGGACGGGACACAGGATGCTCCGGTTCCAATCGTCGGGTACACGTTCAACCTGCTGCTTTATTATTCTTCAGCCTTTTGATTGCTGTTTTAACCTCATCTTGGCCGGGTGGTATACATTCTATACCATCTTCTGGGATTGGATCTGTGATATCATCGCCTTCGCTACTATTGGATACCTGCAGATTGGAAAAATGTTCCTTCCATATCCTGAGCACGCTATCTGTATTTGTTACCAGATTACCTTGCTGGTCTCTACAGGAGGATGTGCCCGTACCAAAGCCATCTGTTTGATGTTTCACGCCATGAGGGCACAAGGAAAAAAATTCTTTAATAAATTCACGGCATGAGGGCCCAACAGCAAAATGTTCGATGCCAAAGATGCCATTCAATCATGGGTGAAAGTGATCTGGCATGTCATCTTTTTAGCATCTTCAAAAATCTGTGTGACTGAGCGCATAGAAAGGACATTAGTAGGAAGTCAAGGAAGCTGGACTCATAATGTTTTCACAACGATATGGAAACAATTCCCATGTTATCTTGAAAAGATTTCAATGAAGGTTTTCATCAACTAACAATCCTAAATGAAAATTGTCAGCTGATATAATTCGAAGGTGAGGCAAACACCATCAAAATATCTGTATTCCCGATATGTACCTAAATAAAGCCAATCTAGCCGGAAATTGATAAGAACATTCGAAAAGCTCATAAAATCGAATTTGCAACATTGTTTTCCTTAAAGTCGTTTGTGAAATTTTGGTCAAAATATAGTTATCGTGTTTTATTTCATGAATATTTGACTTCCGTGCAAAATCGTCATTTTAGAACATAAAATCGTCAAGTCGTCATTCTTAAATTTTGGGCCAAAAAATCGTCAAACTGGGCAACGCTGCATGAGAGCCCAAGAAAAAATATTCGTTAATAAATCCACGCTTTAAGGGCCCAAGAAAAAATATTCGTTAATAAATCCACGCTTTAAGGGCCCAAGAAAAAATATTCGTTAATAAATCCACGCTTTAAGGGCCCAAGAAAAAATATTCGTTAATAAATCCACGCTTTAAGGGCCCAAGAAAAAATATTCGTTAATAAATCCACGCTTTAAGGGCCCAAGAAAAAATATTCGTTAATAAATCCACGCTTTAAGGGCCCAAGAAAAAATATTCGTTAATAAATCCACGCTTTAAGGGCCCAAGAAAAAATATTCGTTAATAAATCCACGCTCTAAGGGCCCAAGAAAAAATATTTGTTAATAAATCCACGCTTAAGGGCCCTAGAAAAATTATTCTTTAATAAATCCACGCTTTGAGGGCCCTAGAAAAATTATTCTTTAATAAATCCACGCTTTGAGGGCCCTAGAAAAATTATTCTTTAATAAATCCACGCTTTGAGGGCCCTAGAAAAATTATTCTTTAATAAATCCACGCTTTGAGGGCCCTAGAAAAATTATTCTTTAATAAATCCACGCTTTGAGGGCCCTAGAAAAATTATTCTTTAATAAATCCACGCTTTGAGGGCCCTAGAAAAATTATTCTTTAATAAATCCACGCTTTGAGGGCCCTAGAAAAATTATTCTTTAATAAATCCACGCTTTGAGGGCCCTAGAAAAATTATTCTTTAATAAATCCACGCTTTGGGGGCCCTAGAAAAATTATTCTTTAATAAATCCACGCTTTGGGGGCCCTAGAAAAATTATTCTTTAATAAATCCACGCTTTGAGGGCCCTAGAAAAATTATTCTTTAATAAATCCACGCTTTGAGGGCCCTAGAAAAATTATTCTTTAATAAATCCACGCTTTGAGGGCCCTAGAAAAATTATTCTTTAATACATTCACGCTTTGAGGGCCCTAGAAAAATTATTCTTTAATAAATCCACGCTTTGAGGGCCCTAGAAAAATTATTCTTTAATAAATCCACGCTTTGAGGGCCCTAGAAAAATTATTCTTTAATAAATCCACGCTTTGAGGGCCCTAGAAAAATTATTCTTTAATAAATCCACGCTTTGAGGGCCCTAGAAAAATTATTCTTTAATAAATCCACGCTTTGAGGGCCCTAGAAAAATTATTCTTTAATAAATCCACGCTTTGAGGGCCCTAGAAAAATTATTCTTTAATAAATCCACGCTTTGAGGGCCCTAGAAAAATTATTCTTTAATAAATCCACGCTTTGAGGGCCCTAGAAAAATTATTCTTTAATACATCCACGCTTTGAACGCCCTAGAAAAATTATTCTTTAATAAATCCGCGCTTTGAGGGCCCTAGAAAAATTATTCTTTAATAAATCCACGCTTTGAGGGCCCTAGAAAAATTATTCTTTAATAAATCCACGGTTTGAGGGCCCTAGAAAAATTATTCTTTAATAAATCCACGGTTTGAGGGCCCTAGAAAAATTATTCTTTAATAAATCCACGGTTTGAGGACCCTAGAAAAATTATTCTTTAATAAATCCACGGTTTGAGGGCCCTAGAAAAATTATTCTTTAATAAATCCACGCTTTGAGGGCCCTAGAAAAATTATTCTTTAATAAATCCACGCTTTGAGGGCCCTAGAAAAATTATTCTTTAATACATCCACGCTTTGAGGGCCCTAGAAAAATTATTCTTTAATAAATCCACGCTTTGAGGGCCCTAGAAAAATTATTCTTTAATAAATCCACGCTTTGAGGGCCCTAGAAAAATTATTCTTTAATACATCCACGCTTTGAGGGCCCTAGAAAAATTATTCTTTAATAAATCCGCGCTTTGAGGGCCCTAGAAAAATTATTCTTTAATAAATCCACGCTTTGAGGGCCCTAGAAAAATTATTCTTTAATAAATCCACGCTTTGAGGGCCCTAGAAAAATTATTCTTTAATAAATCCACGCTTTGAGGGCCCTAGAAAAATTATTCTTTAATAAATCCACGCTTTGAGGGCCCTAGAAAAATTATTCTTTAATAAATCCACGCTTTGAGGGCCCTAGAAAAATTATTCTTTAATAAATCCACGCTTTGAGGGCCCTAGAAAAATTATTCTTTAATAAATCCACGCTTTGAGGGCCCTAGAAAAATTATTCTTTAATAAATCCACGCTTTGAGGGCCCTAGAAAAATTATTCTTTAATAAATCCACGCTTTGAGGGCCCTAGAAAAATTATTCTTTAATAAATCCACGCTTTGAGGGCCCTAGAAAAATTATTCTTTAATAAATCCACGCTTTGAGGGCCCTAGAAAAATTATTCTTTAATAAATCCACGCTTTGAGGGCCCTAGAAAAATTATTCTTTAATAAATCCACGCTTTGAGGGCCCTAGAAAAATTATTCTTTAATAAATCCACGCTTTGAGGGCCCTAGAAAAATTATTCTTTAATAAATCCACGCTTTGAGGGCCCTAGAAAAATTATTCTTTAATAAATCCACGCTTTGAGGGCCCTAGAAAAATTATTCTTTAATAAATCCACGCTTTGAGGGCCCTAGAAAAATTATTCTTTAATAAATCCACGCTTTGAGGGCCCTAGAAAAATTATTCTTTAATAAATCCACGCTTTGAGGGCCCTAGAAAAATTATTCTTTAATAAATCCACGCTTTGAGGGCCCTAGAAAAATTATTCTTTAATAAATCCACGGTTTGAGGGCCCTAGAAAAATTATTCTTTAATAAATCCACGGTTTGAGGGCCCTAGAAAAATTATTCTTTAATAAATCCACGGTTTGAGGGCCCTAGAAAAATTATTCTAATAAATCCACGGTTTGAGGGCCCTAGAAAAATTATTCTTTAATAAATCCACGGTTTGAGGGCCCTAGAAAAATTATTCTTTAATAAATCCACGGTTTGAGGGCCCTAGAAAAATTATTCTTTAATAAATCCACGGTTTGAGGGCCCTAGAAAAATTATTCTTTAATAAATCCACGCTTTGAGGGCCCTAGAAAAATTATTCTTTAATAAATCCACGCTTTGAGGGCCCTAGAAAAATTATTCTTTAATAAATCCACGCTTTGAGGGCCCTAGAAAAATTATTCTTTAATAAATCCACGCTTTGAGGGCCCTAGAAAAATTATTCTTTAATAAATCCACGCTTTGAGGGCCCTAGAAAAATTATTCTTTAATAAATCCACGCTTTGAGGGCCCTAGAAAAATTATTCTTTAATAAATCCACGCTTTGAGGGCCTAGAAAATTATTCTTTAATAAATCCACGCTTTGAGGGCCCTAGAAAAATTATTCTTTAATAAATCCACGCTTTGAGGGCCCTAGAAAAAATTATTCTTTAATAAATCCACGCTTTGAGGGCCCTAGAAAAATTATTCTTTAATAAATCCACGCTTTTAGGGCCCTAGAAAAATTATTCTTTAATAAATCCACGCTTTGAGGGCCCTAGAAAAATTATTCTTTAATAAATCCACGCTTTGAGGGCCCTAGAAAAATTATTCTTTAATAAATCCACGGTTTGAGGGCCCTAGAAAAATTATTCTTTAATAAATCCACGCTTTGAGGGCCCTAGAAAAATTATTCTTTAATAAATCCACGGTTTGAGGGCCCTAGAAAAATTATTCTTTAATAAATCCACGGTTTGAGGGCCCTAGAAAAATTATTCTTTAATAAATCCACGCTTTGAGGGCCCTAGAAAAATTATTCTTTAATAAATCCACGCTTTGAGGGCCCTAGAAAAATTATTCTTTAATACATCCACGCTTTGAGGGCCCTAGAAAAATTATTCTTTAATAAATCCACGCTTTGAGGGCCCTAGAAAAATTATTCTTTAATAAATCCACGCTTTGAGGGCCCTAGAAAAATTATTCTTTAATACATCCACGCTTTGAGGGCCCTAGAAAAATTATTCTTTAATAAATCCGCGCTTTGAGGGCCCTAGAAAAATTATTCTTTAATAAATCCACGCTTTGAGGGCCCTAGAAAAATTATTCTTTAATAAATCCACGCTTTGAGGGCCCTAGAAAAATTATTCTTTAATAAATCCACGCTTTGAGGGCCCTAGAAAATTATTCTTTAATAAATCCACGCTTTGAGGGCCCTAGAAAAATTATTCTATAATACATCCACGCTTTGAGGGCCCTAGAAAAATTATTCTTTAATAAATCCACGCTTTGAGGGCCCTAGAAAAATTATTCTTTAATAAATCCACGCTTTGAGGGCCCTAGAAAAATTATTCTTTAATAAATCCACGCTTTGAGGGCCCTAGAAAAATTATTCTTTAATAAATCCACGCTTTGAGGGCCCTAGAAAAATTATTCTTTAATAAATCCACGCTTTGAGGGCCCTAGAAAAATTATTCTTTAATAAATCCACGCTTTGAGGGCCCTAGAAAAATTATTCTTTAATAAATCCACGCTTTGAGGGCCCTAGAAAAATTATTCTTTAATAAATCCACGCTTTGAGGGCCCTAGAAAAATTATTCTTTAATAAATCCACGCTTTGAGGGCCCTAGAAAAATTATTCTTTAATAAATCCACGCTTTGAGGGCCTAGAAAAATTATTCTTTAATAAATCCACGCTTTGAGGGCCCTAGAAAAATTATTCTTTAATAAATCCACGCTTTGAGGGCCCTAGAAAAATTATTCTTTAATAAATCCACGCTTTGAGGGCCCTAGAAAAATTATTCTTTAATAAATCCACGCTTTGAGGGCCCTAGAAAAATTATTCTTTAATAAATCCACGCTTTGAGGGCCCTAGAAAAATTATTCTTTAATAAATCCACGCTTTGAGGGCCCTAGAAAAATTATTCTTTAATAAATCCACGCTTTGAGGGCCCTAGAAAAATTATTCTTTAATAAATCCACGCTTTGAGGGCCCTAGAAAAATTATTCTTTAATAAATCCACGCTTTGAGGGCCCTAGAAAAATTATTCTTTAATAAATCCACGCTTTGAGGGCCCTAGAAAAATTATTCTTTAATAAATCCACGCTTTGAGGGCCCTAGAAAAATTATTCTTTAATAAATCCACGCTTTGAGGGCCCTAGATAAATCCACGCTTTGAGGGCCCTAGAAAAATTATTCTTTAATAAATCCACGCTTTGGAGGGCCCTAGAAAAATTATTCAGCCTCTTGAGGCCCTAGAAAAAATTATTCTTTAATAAATCCACGCTTTGAGGGCCTAGAAAAATTATTCTTTACGGGGCAGAAAAATTATCTCATGAATAAATCCACGCTTTGAGGGCCCTAGAAAAATTATTCTTTAATAAATCCACGCTTTGAGGGCCCTAGAAAAATTATTCTTTAATAAATCCACGCTTTGAGGGCCCTAGAAAAATTATTCTTTAATAAATCCACGCTTTGAGGGCCCTAGAAAATTATTCTTTAATAAATCCACGCTTTGAGGGCCCTAGAAAAATTATTCTTTAATAAATCCACGCTTTGAGGGCCCTAGAAAAATTATTCTTTAATAAATCCACGCTTTGAGGGCCCTAGAAAAATTATTCTTTAATAAATCCACGCTTTGAGGGCCCTAGAAAAATTATTCTTTAATAAATCCACGCTTTGAGGGCCCTAGAAAAATTATTCTTTAATAAATCCACGCTTTGAGGGCCCTAGAAAAATTATTCTTTAATAAATCCACGCTTTGAGGGCCCTAGAAAAATTATTCTTTAATAAATCCACGCTTTGAGGGCCCTAGAAAAATTATTCTTTAATAAATCCACGCTTTGAGGGCCCTAGAAAAATTATTCTTTAATAAATCCACGCTTTGAGGGCCCTAGAAAAATTATTCTTTAATAAATCCACGCTTTGAGGGCCCTAGAAAAATTATTCTTTAATAAATCCACGCTTTGAGGGCCCTAGAAAAATTATTCTTTAATAAATCCACGCTTTGAGGGCCCTAGAAAAATTATTCTTTAATAAATCCACGCTTTGAGGGCCCTAGAAAAATTATTCTTTAATAAATCCACGCTTTGAGGGCCCTAGAAAAATTATTCTTTAATAAATCCACGCTTTGAGGGCCCTAGAAAAATTATTCTTTAATAAATCCACGCTTTGAGGGCCCTAGAAAAATTATTCTTTAATAAATCCACGCTTTGAGGGCCCTAGAAAAATTATTCTTTAATAAATCCACGCTTTGAGGGCCCTAGAAAAATTATTCTTTAATAAATCCACGCTTTGAGGGCCCTAGAAAAATTATTCTTTAATAAATCCACGCTTTGAGGGCCCTAGAAAAATTATTCTTTAATAAATCCACGCTTTGAGGGCCCTAGAAAAATTATTCTTTAATAAATCCACGCTTTGAGGGCCCTAGAAAAATTATTCTTTAATAAATCCACGCTTTGAGGGCCCTAGAAAAATTATTCTTTAATAAATCCACGCTTTGAGGGCCCTAGAAAAATTATTCTTTAATAAATCCACGCTTTGAGGGCCCTAGAAAAATTATTCTTTAATAAATCCACGCTTTGAGGGCCCTAGAAAAATTATTCTTTAATAAATCCACGCTTTGAGGGCCCTAGAAAAATTATTCTTTAATAAATCCACGCTTTGAGGGCCCTAGAAAAATTATTCTTTAATAAATCCACGCTTTGAGGGCCCTAGAAAAATTATTCTTTAATAAATCCACGCTTTGAGGGCCCTAGAAAAATTATTCTTTAATAAATCCACGCTTTGAGGGCCCTAGAAAAATTATTCTTTAATAAATCCACGCTTTGAGGGCCCTAGAAAAATTATTCTTTAATAAATCCACGCTTTGAGGGCCCTAGAAAAATTATTCTTTAATAAATCCACGCTTTGAGGGCCCTAGAAAAATTATTCTTTAATAAATCCACGCTTTGAGGGCCCTAGAAAAATTATTCTTTAATAAATCCACGCTTTGAGGGCCCTAGAAAAATTATTCTTTAATAAATCCACGCTTTGAGGGCCCTAGAAAAATTATTCTTTAATAAATCCACGCTTTGAGGGCCCTAGAAAAATTATTCTTTAATAAATCCACGCTTTGAGGGCCCTAGAAAAATTATTCTTTAATAAATCCACGCTTTGAGGGCCCTAGAAAAATTATTCTTTAATAAATCCACGCTTTGAGGGCCCTAGAAAAATTATTCTTTAATAAATCCACGCTTTGAGGGCCCTAGAAAAATTATTCTTTAATAAATCCACGGCTTTGAGGGCCCTAGAAAAATTATTCTTTAATAAATCCACGGTTTGAGGCCCTAGAAAAATTATTCTTTAATAAATCCACGCTTTGAGGGCCCTAGAAAAATTATTCTTTAATAAATCCACGGTTTGAGGGCCCTAGAAAAATTATTCTTTAATAAATCCACGGTTTGAGGGCCCTAGAAAAATTATTCTTTAATAAATCCACGCTTTGAGGGCCCTAGAAAAATTATTCTTTAATAAATCCACGTTTGAGGGCCCTAGAAAAATTATTCTTTAATAAATCCACGCTTTGAGGGCCCTAGAAAAATTATTCTTTAATAAATCCACGCTTTGAGGGCCCTAGAAAAATTATTCTTTAATAAATCCACGGTTTGAGGGCCCTAGAAAAATTATTCTTTAATAAATCCACGCTTTGAGGGCCCTAGAAAAATTATTCTTTAATAAATCCACGCTTTGAGGGCCCTAGAAAAATTATTCTTTAATAAATCCACGCTTTGAGGGCCCTAGAAAAATTATTCTTTAATAAATCCACGCTTTGAGGGCCCTAGAAAAATTATTCTTTAATAAATCCACGCTTTGAGGGCCCTAGAAAAATTATTCTTTAATAAATCCACGCTTTGAGGGCCCTAGAAAAATTATTCTTTAATAAATCCACGCTTTGAGGGCCCTAGAAAAATTATTCTTTAATAAATCCACGCTTTGAGGGCCCTAGAAAAATTATTCTTTAATAAATCCACGCTTTGAGGGCCCTAGAAAAATTATTCTTTAATAAATCCACGCTTTGAGGGCCCTAGAAAAATTATTCTTTAATAAATCCACGCTTTGAGGGCCCTAGAAAAATTATTCTTTAATAAATCCACGCTTTGAGGGCCCTAGAAAAATTATTCTTTAATAAATCCACGCTTTGAGGGCCCTAGAAAAATTATTCTTTAATAAATCCACGCTTTGAGGGCCCTAGAAAAATTATTCTTTAATAAATCCACGCTTTGAGGGCCCTAGAAAAATTATTCTTTAATAAATCCACGCTTTGAGGGCCCTAGAAAAATTATTCTTTAATAAATCCACGCTTTGAGGGCCCTAGAAAAATTATTCTTTAATAAATCCACGCTTTGAGGGCCCTAGAAAAATTATTCTTTAATAAATCCACGCTTTGAGGGCCCTAGAAAAATTATTCTTTAATAAATCCACGCTTTGAGGGCCTAGAAAAATTATTCTTTAATAAATCCACGCTTTGAGGGCCCTAGAAAAATTATTCTTTAATAAATCCACGCTTTGAGGGCCCTAGAAAAATTATTCTTTAATAAATCCACGCTTTGAGGGCCCTAGAAAAATTATTCTTTAATAAATCCACGCTTTGAGGGCCCTAGAAAAATTATTCTTTAATAAATCCACGCTTTGAGGGCCCTAGAAAAATTATTCTTTAATAAATCCACGCTTTGAGGGCCCTAGAAAAATTATTCTTTAATAAATCCACGCTTTGAGGGCCCTAGAAAAATTATTCTTTAATAAATCCACGCTTTGAGGGCCCTAGAAAAATTATTCTTTAATAAATCCACGCTTTGAGGGCCCTAGAAAAATTATTCTTTAATAAATCCACGCTTTGAGGGCCCTAGAAAAATTATTCTTTAATAAATCCACGCTTTGAGGGCCCTAGAAAAATTATTCTTTAATAAATCCACGCTTTGAGGGCCCTAGAAAAATTATTCTTTAATAAATCCACGCTTTGAGGGCCCTAGAAAAATTATTCTTTAATAAATCCACGCTTTGAGGGCCCTAGAAAAATTATTCTTTAATAAATCCACGCTTTGAGGGCCCTAGAAAAATTATTCTTTAATAAATCCACGCTTTGAGGGCCCTAGAAAAATTATTCTTTAATAAATCCACGCTTTGAGGGCCCTAGAAAAATTATTCTTTAATAAATCCACGCTTTGAGGGCCCTAGAAAAATTATTCTTTAATAAATCCACGCTTTGAGGGCCCTAGAAAAATTATTCTTTAATAAATCCACGCTTTGAGGGCCCTAGAAAAATTATTCTTTAATAAATCCACGCTTTGAGGGCCCTAGAAAAATTATTCTTTAATAAATCCACGCTTTGAGGGCCCTAGAAAAATTATTCTTTAATAAATCCACGCTTTGAGGGCCCTAGAAAAATTATTCTTTAATAAATCCACGCTTTGAGGGCCCTAGAAAAATTATTCTTTAATAAATCCACGCTTTGAGGGCCCTAGAAAAATTATTCTTTAATAAATCCACGCTTTGAGGGCCCTAGAAAAATTATTCTTTAATAAATCCACGCTTTGAGGGCCCTAGAAAAATTATTCTTTAATAAATCCACGCTTTGAGGGCCCTAGAAAAATTATTCTTTAATAAATCCACGCTTTGAGGGCCCTAGAAAAATTATTCTTTAATAAATCCACGCTTTGAGGGCCCTAGAAAAATTATTCTTTAATAAATCCACGCTTTGAGGGCCCTAGAAAAATTATTCTTTAATAAATCCACGCTTTGAGGGCCCTAGAAAAATTATTCTTTAATAAATCCACGCTTTGAGGGCCCTAGAAAAATTATTCTTTAATAAATCCACGCTTTGAGGGCCCTAGAAAAATTATTCTTTAATAAATCCACGCTTTGAGGGCCCTAGAAAAATTATTCTTTAATAAATCCACGCTTTGAGGGCCCTAGAAAAATTATTCTTTAATAAATCCACGCTTTGAGGGCCCTAGAAAAATTATTCTTTAATAAATCCACGCTTTGAGGGCCCTAGAAAAATTATTCTTTAATAAATCCACGCTTTGAGGGCCCTAGAAAAATTATTCTTTAATAAATCCACGCTTTGAGGGCCCTAGAAAAATTATTCTTTAATAAATCCACGCTTTGAGGGGCCCTAGAAAAATTATTCTTTAATAAATCCACGCTTTGAGGGCCCTAGAAAAATTATTCTTTAATAAATCCACGCTTTGAGGGCCCTAGAAAAATTATTCTTTAATAAATCCACGCTTTGAGGGCCCTAGAAAAATTATTCTTTAATAAATCCACGCTTTGAGGGCCCTAGAAAAATTATTCTTTAATAAATCCACGCTTTGAGGGCCCTAGAAAAAATTATTCTTTAATAAATCCACGCTTTGAGGGCCCTAGAAAAATTATTCTTTAATAAATCCACGCTTTGAGGGCCCTAGAAAAATTATTCTTTAATAAATCCACGCTTTGAGGGCCCTAGAAAAATTATTCTTTAATAAATCCACGCTTTGAGGGCCCTAGAAAAATTATTCTTTAATAAATCCACGCTTTGAGGGCCCTAGAAAAATTATTCTTTAATAAATCCACGCTTTGAGGGCCCTAGAAAAATTATTCTTTAATAAATCCACGCTTTGAGGGCCCTAGAAAAATTATTCTTTAATAAATCCACGCTTTGAGGGCCCTAGAAAAATTATTCTTTAATAAATCCACGCTTTGAGGGCCCTAGAAAAATTATTCTTTAATAAATCCACGCTTTGAGGGCCCTAGAAAAATTATTCTTTAATAAATCCACGCTTTGAGGGCCCTAGAAAAATTATTCTTTAATAAATCCACGCTTTGAGGGCCCTAGAAAAATTATTCTTTAATAAATCCACGCTTTGAGGGCCCTAGAAAAATTATTCTTTAATAAATCCACGCTTTGAGGGCCCTAGAAAAATTATTCTTTAATAAATCCACGCTTTGAGGGCCCTAGAAAAATTATTCTTTAATAAATCCACGCTTTGAGGGCCCTAGAAAAATTATTCTTTAATAAATCCACGCTTTGAGGGCCCTAGAAAAATTATTCTTTAATAAATCCACGCTTTGAGGGCCCTAGAAAAATTATTCTTTAATAAATCCACGCTTTGAGGGCCCTAGAAAAATTATTCTTTAATAAATCCACGCTTTGAGGGCCCTAGAAAAATTATTCTTTAATAAATCCACGCTTTGAGGGCCCTAGAAAAATTATTCTTTAATAAATCCACGCTTTGAGGGCCCTAGAAAAATTATTCTTTAATAAATCCACGCTTTGAGGGCCCTAGAAAAATTATTCTTTAATAAATCCACGCTTTGAGGGCCCTAGAAAAATTATTCTTTAATAAATCCACGCTTTGAGGGCCCTAGAAAAATTATTCTTTAATAAATCCACGCTTTGAGGGCCCTAGAAAAATTATTATTTAATAAATCCACGCTTTGAGGGCCCTAGAAAAATTATTCTTTAATAAATCCACGCTTTGAGGGCCCTGGAAAATTATTCTTTAATAAATCCACGCTTTGAGGGCCCTAGAAAAATTATTCTTTAATAAATCCACGCTTTGAGGGCCCTAGAAAAATTATTCTTTAATAAATCCACGCTTTGAGGGCCCTAGAAAAATTATTCTTTAATAAATCCACGCTTTGAGGGCCCTAGAAAAATTATTCTTTAATAAATTCACGCTTTGAGGGCCCTAGAAAAATTATTCCTTAATAAATGCACGCTTTGAGGGCCCTAGAAAAATTATTATTTAATAAATCCACGCTTTGAGGGCCCTAGAAAAGTTATTCTTTAATAAATGCACGCTTTGAGGGCCCTAGAAAAATTATTCTTTAATAAATCCACGCTTTGAGGGCCCTAGAAAAGTTATTCTTTAATAAATGCACGCTTTGAGGGCCCTAGAAAAATTATTCTTTAATAAATCCACGCTTTGAGGGCCCTAGAAAAATTATTCTTTAATAAATCCCACGCTTTGAGGGCCCTAGAAAAATTATTCTTTAATAAATCCACGCCATGAGGGTGCAAGAAAAAATATTCTTTAATAAGTCCACGCTTTAAGGGCCCTAGAAAAATTATTTTTAGTAAATACAAGATTTGAGGGCCTTAGGAAAATTAATCTTTAATAAATCCACGAATTGAGGGCTTTAGAAAAATTAGTCTTTAATAAATCCACGCTTTGGGGGCCATAGAAAAATTATTCTTTAATAAATCCACGCTTTGAGGGCCCTAGAAAAATTATTCTTTAATAAATCCACGCTTTGAGGGCCCTAGAAAAGTTATTCTTTTATAAATGCACGCTTCGATGACCCTAGAAAAATTGTTCTTTAATAAATTCACGCTTTGAAGGCCATAGACAAATTATTCTTTCAAAAATCCACGATTTGGAAGCCTTAGAAAAATTAATCTTTAATAAATCCACGATTTGATGGTCTTAGAAAAATTTATCTGTAGAAAATCCACGATTTCAGGGTCTTAGAAAATTTTATTTTTAGAAAATCCACGATTTCAGGGCCTTAGAAAATTTTATTTTTAATAAATCCATGATTTGAGGGCCTTAGAAAAATAAATTTTTAACAAATCCATGATTTGTGGGCCTTAGAAAAATTAATCTTTAACAAATCCACGATTTGAGAGCATTAGAAAAATTAATGTTTAATAAATTCACGCCAGGAGCACCCAAAAAAATTGTTCTTTCATAAATCCACGCCATTAGGATCCTAGAAAAATAGTTTTTTCATAAATTCACGCCATGAGGACCCTAGCAAAACTGTTTTTTACTAAATTCACGCCAAATAAATCAACCCTTTGAATGCCTAAAAACATTCTTCTTTAATAAAACAACGCTTTGAGGACCCTAGGAAAATTATTCTTTAATAAATCCACGCTTTTAGGGCCCTACAAAAAATACTCTTTAATAAATTCACGTCATGGGGGCCCAAGAAATAATGTTCTTTGAGGGCCCTAGGAAAATTATTATTTAATAAATCCACGACTTGAACGTGTTAGAAGAAAAAGTATATATTTCGAATTAATATCCAGTCTTTTGCACTTCAGTGCTTATAAGTATTGTCATAACTTATACGCCATTTGTAATTACTTATTAATATCTCTTTTACCGGGTAATAGTATCGTGTTTTTGTTTTTCGTTTTTCTGCTTCATTTTTATTTTGCACGATTTTTCAATTTAACGCATCATTAGCCAATGGCATGTCACTTAAACCCAGAAAACGAAGAAAAAAGAAACCTCGTTAACATTAAACATTAAAAAACTTTTGCCACAAACAAAACATTTACTTTAAGGTGAAAAAGAGCAATAACAACAATAGCAAAGTTTAATCCTCTTAAAGAGAACAAAAATTAAATTGAACTTTTTCACTTTTGTTCGATTAAGTTTGTTTCGCGTTTGTTGTCATACTTGAAAGTCATCGTTTTAAAAATTTGTCACGTTTTCTAGTGAAGGTGTAATGTCAATGATAGACTGGCTGGTGTTTGTGACACGTTTTGGTTTAACACTAACAAAGAATAAATCACACCCACACACACTCAAATAATCCTGTAGATGTTGAGCTGGTGTATTTCAAGGTAAATGTTTATTTTTTATGATGGCCATAAACCAAACGAAGTGAAGTGAAACCAATAAAATGAGCAATGTTGAAGTGTAGGGATTTTAAAGTTTTAAGACAAATAAAGATAATAAATTATTGAAAATGACTTAAAACTTAAAATTGCTGGAGAAAACATAAAGCAAATTTAAACTCTCGGAAAAACAATTCTTATAAATGGTCATTAAAAGTCTAATTTTGTTGGAGTGGAAACATTTGAAAAGTAGTTATTTTTAATGTCATGACTATTGATCTGACGACATTTCAGAGTGCGATTTGATCCCATAGTGCTCCGACCGCCTACAAAGCCTTCTCTCCGTCTATAAAGAACATCCTTAGCTAGTTCATAAGGACTCAAATGTAGAGCATCAGAAATTGGTTTATGTACAAAATATCACATGTCTTAGACATAGATAGATACACCCATATGAATGTATATGTGTACGTTTTTGGCCTAAGTTTATTTAGTGTTAATGCCTTGGCACTTGACAAAAAATCATATTTGCACAAAAACATAATCAGTCATTACTCACGTCCTCTAAACAGCAGCAATATAGACTGTTAGAAAAACGTGACTCTTTGCTTCTTATGTTTATATTGGCAACATTCCTAGGTGCCAAATTGACATAAAGTAATGAAAATATTATATAATGGAATGCGTTCATTTTCAAACGTGAGAGATAAGTCACTGATGACGGAGATAAATATGTTAAGAATGTCTTTAGAAAAGAGGAAATATGCATAACTCTATCTAAATAAAATGGGAAAATATGTCTATAATATTGTAGAATAAATAAAAAGAAGGGTAAATTATAGAAATGATCTAAAGAGAATCAGAATGGAAGAACTGAATTAAATTACAATAGAGTTTCACACCACTAATGCGCGCTCCAGGTCTTTAAAGATATTATTTGTGAACCCACATTTAGGGCCTGCGTTGCAAAGGAAAACATCAAAAATCCACGTGTTGTCCCGATTGTGGAAAAATTATTCGGAGGGTGCTTGGAAATTAATGTGCTTTGAGGAGCGTAGAAAAAATGCGCTTTGATAATTTCACGCTTTGAGGGCCTTACGAAAAATATTATTTGTATAATCTACATTTTGAAGGTCGTAGAAAAATATGCTTTTATAAATACACCCCAATTTGAATTTGAGAATAAAAACAAGTGAACCAAGGCTATAATCGGGTCGGGACCGACTATGTGATACCCTACACCACTACTCCCGTGCATAAGCTTTTCACTGGTAAAATTCAAAAGATTTTAAAATTGGGATAGCTTAGTGCCTTTGCTCTGAATGTCTTCATTAATACAGGTCAATTTTGTTGAAACGCATGTAAGTACATCGTCAGTACAACTTAAATAAAAAATTCAAAAGTGGGATATACGCCAACAATCAATAGGCTTCTTTCAATGTGAGAACTCCATCAACCCCAAAAATTTTTTTCCCATTCCGACCCCTGAATATTATCCGACCATCACCAAAAATCAATAGGACCCCCCATAACCACCAAAATGGGGAAAAATGGGATATATTACCGACTATTGCGATATATCCGTTATTTGGCCACATACGCCAACCTACTTTGCATCATTGTAAAGATGGGATTTTCTACTTTCATAGCCAGCTTTGCTTTTAGAAGGTCCCCAACCAAAGGTGTGATATCCGTCATTATTATTAAAATCGCAAAAATGAAAAGTTGGGTTCTATTAGCGACTATTGCGATGTCTTCGTTGTGTGACCACCTACGACAACCTACGTTACATCGTTTCAAAGGTGATATTTTCTACTTTCATTGCCAAGTTTTGCTTTTTATATACCCCTTATAGACGCTGAGATATTTGCTTTGAATAAAATGTAGACTTTTTCTCCAAATAACTTTTTTTGCTCATTCCGACCCCTAAATATTATCCAACCATCACCAAAATCAATAGGCTTCTTCCCCTCCGGGACCCCCATCAACTTCCAAAATTTCGTCATGATCCGATCAAAATTGCGACCTATAGCGTGATTTCCAAAAAAAATGGAAAAATGGGATGTATTACCGACTATTGCAATATCTCCGTTATTTGGTCACCTACGCCGACCTAGTTTGCATCATTGTAAAGATGCGAACTTCTTCTTTCATAGTCAGGCTTTGCTTTTAAAAAGTCTCCAACCAAACCTGTGATATTCGTCATTATAATTTAAATAGCAAGAATGAAAATTTGGGTTTTATTTGCGACTATTGTAATATCTTCGTTGTTTGATCACCTACGATAACTTACTTTACATCATTGGAAAGGTGATATTTTCTACTTTTATTGTCAGGTCTTGCTTTTGGTATACCCCGTACAGAAACTGAGATAATCGCTTTGGAAATAAACGTTGTCTTTTTATCCACTTAAGTTTTTTGCCCATTCCGACCCCTGAATATTATCCGACCATCACCAAAATGAATAGGCTTCTTCCCCTCCGGGACCCTTATCAACAACCAAAATTTCGTGACGATCCGATCAAAATTGCGACCTGTAGCGTGATTACAAGGTTTAGATGGACAGACGGACAGACTGACAGACGGACGGACGGACTGACGGACGGACACACATAGCCAGATCGACTCAGCTCGTCGAGACATTCATTTTGGTATATATAAGTATGGGTCTACGACCATTATTTCGATGCGTTACAAACTTTTTCGGCAAAACCAACTTATAATACCCTCCCCACATAGTGGTGTAGGGTATAAATATACTTTAATATAAGTACAGGTCTAAAAAATATAATATTTACAGATGTTAGCCTAGTATGGTAGCGTATACTTCATGACGTTTGTTATACGCATGGTAGCACCAAATAACCAGCTGAGTAAATTTTATACTCCTGATATTTGTATTTTCCATTGTATTTTTTCCCTTTTAGGAAATGCATAAATTTAGTAATTTTGTTCAAAAAGTGCAAAGGGGAGTTTCTCTATTCAATTTTGCAAATATTTACCTTAGCCAGAAATGTTTTCATTGTAACATAAGAGCAGTTTGTTTAAAAGTTTAAAATACAATAGAAGATGGTAGGAATTAAAGAAAAATTGTCTTGGGGCCTCATAGCGTGGATTTATTAAAGATTAATTTTCTTGGGCAACAAGACGTGGATTTATTAAAGAGTAATTTTCTTGAGCCCTTAAAGAGTGGATTTATAAAGAGTAATTTTCTTAAGCCCTTAAAGAGTGGATTTATAAAGAATAATTTTTCTCCGACCCTCAAAGTGGTTTTTTTTGAAGAATAATTTATCTCAGGCCCTCGTGGCGAGAATTTATTAAAGAATAGTTTTTCTAGGGCCCTCAAAACGTGGATTTGTTAAAGAATAATTTATCTCAGGCCCTCGTGACGAGAACTTATTAAAGAATAGGTTTTCTAGGGCCCTCAAAACGTGGATTTACTAAAGAATAATTTTCCTAGGCCCTCATGGCGTTGATTTATTAAAGAATATTTTTTCTTGGGCACCCATGGTGTGGATTTATTGAACAATATTTTTTCTTGGGATCTCAAGGCGTTGATTTATTAAAGAATAATTTTTCTAGGGCCCTCAAAGCGTGAATTTTTTAAAGAATAATTTTTCTGGGGCCCTCAAAGCCTGGATTTATTAAAGAATAATTTTTCTAGGGCCCTCAAATCGTGGATTTTTTAAAGATTAATTTTATAAGACCCTCAAATCGTGGATTTATTAAAGATTGATTTTTCTAAGGCCCTCAAAGCGTGGATTTATTAAAGAATAATTTTTCTAGGGCCCTCAAAGCGTGGATTTATTAAAGAATAATTTTTCTAGGGCCCTCAAAGCGTGGATTTATTAAAGAATAATTTTTCTAGGGCCCTCAAAGCGTGGATTTATTAAAGAATAATTTTTCTAGGGCCCTCAAATCGTGGATTTATTAAAGAATAATTTTTCTAGGGCCCTCAAAGCGTGGATTTATTAAAGAATAATTTTTCTAGGGCCCTCAAAGCGTGGATTTATTAAAGAATAATTTTCTAGGGCCCTCAAAGCGTGGATTTATTAAAGAATAATTTTTCTAGGGCCCTCAAAGCGTGGATTTATTAAAGAATAATTTTTCTAGGGCCCTCAAAGCGTGGATTTATTAAAGAATGATTTTTCTAAGGCCCTCAAACCGTGGATTTATTAAAGAATGATTTTTTAAGGCCTTCAAACCGTGGATTTATTAAAGAATGATTTTTCTATGGCCCTCAAACCGTGGATTTATTAAAGAATGATTTTTCTAAGGCCCTCAAACCGTGGATTTATTAAAGAATGATTTTTTAAGGCCTTCAAACCGTGGATTTATTAAAGAATGATTTTTCTAAGGCCCTCAAACCGTGGATTTATTAAAGAATGATTTTTCTAAGGCCCTCAACCGTGGATTTATCAAAGAATAATTTATTTCAGGCCCTCTTGGCGAGAATTTATTAAAGAATAGTTTTTCTAGAGCCCTTAAAAAGTGGATTTATTAAAGAATAATTTCCCTAGGGACCTCATGGCGTTGATTTATTAAAGAATAATTTTTCTTGGGCTCTCATGGCGTGGATTTATTAAACAATACTTTTTTCCTGGGACCTCAAAGCGAGGATTTATTTAAGAATAATTTTTATAGGGCCCTCAAAGCGTGGATTTATTTAAAAATAATTTCCTTGGGCCCCCAAGGCGTGGATTTATATAAAAATAATTTTTCTAGGGCCCTCAAACCGTGGATTTATTAAAGAATAATTTTTTTGCTTGAGTGGAGTATTCCCCCATTGGCTCAACTTCATTTATTACCCTCTATTACAGAGAGTAATGTTTTTCAAAACGAACTGACAGTGTTGCAAAATTTTAGTGATCGCTACCAATATCATGATTTCATCCCGGCGAAGGGAATTATCAATTGGCTTCTCAGTTTTTGAAATGATGCCTTTTTAGCGAAAAACCGAACTCTTTAAGTGTCTAGTATTCTCATATGAATGAGAATCACACTCACTTTTCGGCTTTTCCAAAGAAACACCAAAATCAAAATATTTTGCAACATGTCAGCACGTATCAACTAAGAATTCTTCGAATTCTGTGAGTTGAAAAGAACACCAACACAGTTGCCTGTGAGGTTGTTTTTGGAATTTTGTATTTAATTTTTAACAAAGCGTGGGTTTATTACAAATAATTTTCTTCGGCCCACAAAGCGTGGGTTTATTACAAATAATTTTCTTCGGCCCACAAAGCGTGGGTTTATTAAAAATAATTTTCTTCGGCCCACAAAGCGTGGGTTTATTACAAATAATTTGCTTCGACCCACAAAGCGTGGGTTTATTCCAAACAAATTTCTTCGGCCCACTAAGCGTGGGTTTATTAAAAATAATTTCCTTCGGCCCACAAAGCGTGGGTTTATTAAAAATAATTTCCTTCGGCCCACAAAGCGTGGGTTTATTAAAAATAATTTCCTTCGGCCCACAAAGCGTGCGTTTATTAAAAATAATTTCCTTCGGCCCACAAAGCGTGGGTTTATTAAAAATAATTTCCTTCGGCCCACAAAGCGTGGGTTTATTAAAAATAATTTCCTTCGGCCCACAAAGCGTGGGTTTATTAAAAATAATTTCCTTCGGCCCACAAGCGTGGGTTTATTAAAAATAATTTCCTTCGGCCCACAAAGCGTGGGTTTATTAAAAATAATTTCCTTCGGCCCACAAAGCGTGGGTTTATTAAAAATAATTTCCTTCGGCCACAAAGCGTGGGTTTATTAAAAATAATTTCCTTCGGTCCACAAAGCGTGGGTTTATTAAAAATAATTTCCTTCGGCCCACAAAGCGTGGGTTTATTAAAAATAATTTCCTTCGGGCCCAAAAAGCGTGGGTTCATTAAAAATAATTTCCTTCGGCCCACAAAGCGTGGGTTTATTAAAAATAATTTCCTTCGGCCCACAAAGCGTGGGTTTATTAAAAATAATTTCCTTCGGCCCACAAAGCGTGGGTTTATTAAAAATAATTTCCTTCGGCCCACAAAGCGTGGGTTTATTAAAAATAATTTCCTTCGGCCCACAAAGCGTGGGTTTATTAAAAATAATTTCCTTCGGCCCACAAAGCGTGGGTTTATTAAAAATAATTTCCTTCGGCCCACAAAGCGTGGGTTTATTAAAAATAATTTCCTTCGGCCCACAAATCGTGGGTTTATTAAAAATAATTTCCTTCGGCCCACAAATCGTGGGTTTATTAAAAATAATTTCCTTCGGCCCACAAAGCGTGGGTTTATTAAAAATAATTTCCTTCGGCCCACAAATCGTGGGTTTATTAAAAATAATTTCCTTCGGCCCACAAATCGTGGGTTTATTAAAAATAATTTCCTTCGGCCCACAAAGCGTGGGTTTATTAAAAATAATTTCCTTCGGCCCACAAATTGTGGGTTTATTAAAAATAATTTCCTTCGGCCCACAAATCGTGGGTTTATTAAAATAATTTCCTTCGGCCCACAAATCGTGGGTTTATTAAAAATAATTTCCTTCGGCCCACAAAGCGTGGGTTTATTAAAGAATTAAATAATTATTAAAGAACTAGCCGACCCGGCTTGCGTTGCTGGCCCTTGAAACAGTTTTATGTTACATTTTCTTAAGTCATCAATTATATATTTTTCTTACATATAATTAGCCATTCGTGATCTGCAAGTGACTATAAATAATCTTCTGAAATCTAAATGTGAAACGCTTCTTAAAGCTTCTAGGAAATTTTTTATGTGCCATCGTACATTTGTTCCAGATGATAACTTCTATTTAATATTGCATGTGTACCCTTCATTCAAGTGAATGTCCAGTGGCAACTTAAGGGCCGACTGTGTCGTACTTAGGGTCAAAGATTCAACCACTGTTGCTTCGCAAATTAATTTTCTAACCGATACGTTCGTAAGTTTAGCAAAAATAGCGCTTTTAAAAATAGGACCTAGGAAATTGTATGAAGAATTATATTTCTAGGGCCCTCAAAGCTTGAATTTATTGAGAAATAATTTTTAAACGGTCCTAATAATTGCATTTGCATGATAGCTGAGCTGAGTGCGCTCACAGATTGCTATGACCCGACGAACACAATGAAGTAGGGAAAAATGCTGCAGCGAGCAAAACATGTCACATTGGTTGGAAGTCCTCGGTGAATAATTATATTTTCCTTGACACAAACCGTCAATCGAAATCAGTATTCACCACACCGAAGTCTCCAACGATATGTCTGATATCAATACAAATGAAGATCTTTACTATTCATAACCAATGTCAAGAGACGTGTACGTAGATTAATCTGTTAATTTTATTCCATAAGGTTATTTAGATTTATTTTATTATTATATCCGGTTTACCGTGGTCGGAAATTCAAATACCGCCACTCTACTACAGGGTGATTCAGTCTTTATTCTAGACACAAATCTTGCATACATATGATGCCACAACATCCACTAGGGCGACAAGGGAGACTTCCCTCATATCAATGAGCCGATTCATATTGGGGCAAACATTACACAGAGGGGATTTTCGAAAGACTACTCTCAGTGGGCTCTCGAAGTTTGGAATGATCTAAGCAAATTTTCTCTAGCTAGGATTTATCACAGCAAGCTTCTCGTATCTTCAAGGGAAGGACCAGTTTTTGTTTTCTCTAGAATATTTATTGGCCTTTTATATTGGCCTACATGATTCCAATAATTTATGAATAACAGTTTTTTATTATAATTGCTAACATCTTTTTTATTACGTTAAAATAAAAAAATCGGTTTACAAAGGCTTACTGAAAGATTGAAGTAATTTTTCTGTTTTTCTGTTGCTAAAATGGATTATCCCTTTGAAACATTTTTCTCTAAAATATGTTCTCTTTGATGTTGTGCAACCAATGTTTGTATAAATATGCTTTTTATAAAATGTTTCAATTTGGTTTATTTCTACTGTTTTGCATTTGAATAATGCACATACATATATCAAATAACAAATATTTTTGTTACATTATAACTATTTTCATGAAAGCAAAAAATGAACAAAAACCAAATTTTTAACCAAAATAAAAGCCTTTGTATGAGAAATGTTTTACATGCATTAAATATAAATACAAAATTTAAGCGAAAACAAGTAAGAAAGTTTTAGTCAGCTGTGCTGTCGGAGATATGCCCTCAGCCACTGACCAAAAAACCACAAAACCAAACCAAGCGCAATAATTATGCCATTATCTTAGGAAGTATTGACTTACTCCGGAAAAAAATTTACCATTGTAAATGAGGCCGGTAGAACAGCCTACTGAAAAAAGAATCAGAACGATGCGAGAGAAGCTCTTAAACTTCACTTTATCCGAATTTTTTGTGGGAGCTATCCGAAGGAGTGGACCGATATATTCCATATTCCAACCTGATATATGACAGGATGAAATAATACGATGTGCAAAGTTTGCATCAATCAGAAAATCTCTGCCGGAATTATCTTGCGGCATTTTGGTTGGTGCCGCCAAGGTTTCATGGAGCTTTTAGGCCAATATCTCAGGAAGTATGGCCTTGCGCATGAAACAAATTGTACCGTCGTAGAGAGAGCCACAAGGAAAACTTACTGAAAAAATTCAATCAGGGCATAGATTTTTTAAAGAATATTTTTTCTAGGGCTCTCAAGTCGTAGATTTACCAAATAATATTTTTAGAACTCCTAGGCGTAGATTTATCAAATAATATTTTTTCTATAGCTTCCAAGGCGTATTAAAGAATGTTTTTCCTGAGGCATGGATTTATTAAAGAATATTTTTTCTCGAGCTATCAAGGAATACATTTACTAAAGAATAGTTTGTCTAGAGAATGTTTTTTCTAAAGCTCTCAAGGCGTAGATTTATTAAAGAATATTTTTTCTAAAGCTCTCAAGGAGTAGATTTATTAAAGAATATTTTTTCTAAAGCTCTCAAGGCGTAGATTTATTAAAGAATATTTTTTCTAAAGCTCTCAAGGCGTAGATTTATTAAAGAATATTTTTTCAAAAGCTCTCAAGGCGTAGATTTATTAAAGAATATTTTTTCTAAAGCTCTCAAGGCGTAGATTTATTAAAGAATATTTTTTCTAAAGCTCTCAAGGCGTAGATTTATTAAAGAATATTTTTTTCTAGAGCTCTCAAGGCGTAGATTCATTAAAGAATATTTTTTCTAGAGCTCTCAAGGCGTAGATTTATGTCACAATGTATACGTCATCCTATACAAAACAATACTAATTTTCCATTAAGGCCTTTAATGAGCCTTGACAATTAACGAGGTTCAACAACAAAGCCTTTAATGAATATTCCATAATTAATAATACTTTCCATAATTAATAATGAATTTCATAGCTTAATTAAATTTACTTTTGCAATAAATTATTTTACCAATTTACCAAACAAAAGTTAATTAACATCGGCATTTCGGAAAACCACCGCTACCGCCACTAATAATAATTGTATGGCAATATTTAACTAGAGGTTTATGGCTGTCAACAACAATCGTTTATGGCCACAACAAATAATAATAACAAAAACAATAACACAAACAGTAATAACAAATCTATTACCAATAAAATGAAATGCCATCAGTTTATATATCTCTGCCTCTCTCTCGGTCTGTCTGCCTGCCTGTCTCTGTATGGTAAATGCTTTTCAAAACAAAACAATTAAGGACTCAAAGTGACATTCTAAATCCTTTTTAAATACTAATGGTGATCAGTGATGTCGGGTGGTGGTACTGGTGATGGTAGTGGCCACATAATATTTTTATTGAGTCACAGCTGTGTAAACATAACAGCTATATAGTTTTGTGAAGAAGGCGGGCAGTTTGGGAAGGGAAGAGATTTCGAGAATATGAAAACAAGTAGAAGTAATGAAGAATTCAAAATTAAACAGTGTTAGGGAATATTATGTACCCTATGCTAAAAATACATATTACACTGTGCAACAAAATTCAATTTTTTTCAAAATGATGGGAAAAATCGATTAGATTATGAAAGTAGAGCTAAAAATATGAGACACGTGTATCGGCGTTTTTAAAGTTTACGTCGGAAAGTAACCAAAATAGGCGGGGCAAGTTCCGCCCATTTTTAATTTTTTCGAAATATTGGAGTTAAGATATCTTTGAATCCGTGCATTTTAGGTGTATAGTGTCTTTGGCAACTTTACAGAGCAATATGTGGGCAATATTTTTGTTAAAAATTTTAACCCTCATGCGGTTCATCAAAGGGGTCTTTTTTGTTCTTTTTTCAAAAATCTTTCAAAAACTCCTTAAAAGTGTGATTGTATCAAATCCAAATATTCTACAAAATTGTTCGCCATAAAATTTTACTATAGGTCTCAGAATACACCAAATCTGTAACTCTTGTCTAATCGCCAAGAATCTCTAAAAATGAAAAACACGTTTTAGGGTTAAAGTCGGACTTCATCTGAGTTTATTCAAAATTGTCCCACAAAACATAATTTTAGAGAGATGATGTCAGAGACAAAAATATTCTTCGTCAAATTTCACTATGGGTCACCAAAGAAATGAAATGTCTATTTACATTTTATAGCATGAAAATATCAGTATCAATTTTGTTGAAAAAACATGAAAATATTTCCCAATTTTATTGATGAAAAATTTGTCCTTCTTTTTTCGAGTTGGTACATGGAAGTAATATGAAACTTGGTTCTAGGTGAAAAGTGTCAAAGAATGAAAAATTCTACACAAAATTTCACAATGAGTTTCAAAATAAACCATATATATATGTATACTATTTCCTTAAAAAATTAGATTACAAATCTATATATATAAGGATGAAATTATATGTTTTAATTTTGGACTGTTAATTTTACATAATTCCATACTGGATCAAAATCTAGCAAAATCCTTTACTTTTTGGGAATATTGTTAAAGAAAGAATTGTTCCAAATGAAATTTCATTATGAGTCTCTGAATAAAAGAAATCTGTAATCATAACATATAACATTCTTAGCAGCACTTGTTTTTGATATATAGTTTTTAGGGCCATATTTTCCAATTTTCATACAGATTGTCGTTGTGATTGAAAAATATAAATATCTTATTGATGGGTTTTCGTTATAAATTCATACAGAAGATGTTGTGCGTTCAATTTAAACAGCTTTAAAAACAGGGTTCGTTATGGTCATTCATGATACAAATGCTAGTGTTAATTCCGTAAATGCCACCAAAGTAGGAGTTAGTCCCATCATTGTAGTTTTTTGGACCACACCAAATTGTGCAGGTGAGAGCCCATATGACACCTATATTTTCACTGGACCATAGCCGTAGACCTCTAATGTATTTTCGCATGCAATATAAGTAACCAATGGCTTATCCTAACTACGGAATTTAAGTTGAAAGTATTAAAAATACGCAATGTTGGAAGGTCCGATCTGGGTTTTTTATATTTTTCAAATATATATTCACCACAAATGTTTTTAAAGCTGTTTAAATTGAACGCACAACATCTTCTGTATGAATTTATAACGAAAACCCATCAATAAGATATTTATATTTTTCAATCACAACGACAATCTGTATGAAAATTGAAAAATATGGCCCTAAAAACTATATATCAAAAACAAGTGCTGCTAAGAATGTTATATGTTATGATTACAGATTTCTTTTATTCAGAGACTCATAATGAAATTTCATTTGGAACAATTCTTTCTTTAACAATATTCCCAAAAAGTAAAGGATTTTGCTAGATTTTGATCCAGTATGGAATTATGTAAAATTAACAGTCCAAAATTAAAACATATAATTTCATCCTTATATATATAAATTTGTAATCTAATTTTTTAAGGAAATAGTATACAAAGATATATGGTTTATTTTGAAACTCATTGTAAATTTTGTGTAGAATTTTTCATTCTTTGACACTTTTCACCTAGAACCAAGTTTCATATTACTTCCATGTACCAACTCGAAAAAAGAAGGAAAAATTTTTCATCAATAAAATTGGGAAATATTTTCATGTTTTTTTCAGCAAAATTGATACTGACATTTTCATGCTATAAAATGTAAATAGACATTTCATTTCTTTGGTGACCCATAGTGAAATTTGACGAAGAATATTTTTGTCTCTGACATCATCTCTCTAAAATTATGTTTTGTGGGACAATTTTGAATAAACTCAGATGAAGTCCGACTTTAACCCTTAAACGTGTTTTTCATTTTTAGAGATTCTTGGCGATTAGACAAGAGTTACAGATTTGGTGTATTCTGAGACCTATAGTAAAATTTTATGGCGAACAATTTTGTAGAATATTTGGATTTGATACAGTCACATTTTTAAGGAGTTTTTGAAAGATTTTTGAAAAAAGGACAAAAAAGACCCCTTTGATGAACCCCTCATGCGGGGTTCATTTTCCACATTTTTAACAGAAATATTGCCCACATATTGCTCTGTAAAGTTGCCAAAGACACTATATAACTAAAATGCAAGGATTCAAAGATATCTTAACTCGAATATTTCGAAAAAATTAAAAATGGGCGGAACCCCCCGCCCCGCCTATTTTGGTTACTTTCCGACGTAAACTTTTAAAACGCCGATACACGTGTCTCATATTTTTAGCTCTACTTTCATAATCTACTCGATTTTCCCCGTCATTTTTTTTGTTGTCGCACAGTGTTATAAGAAAAGCAGCGATGGACCAGGAGGTTGTTATTTCATATTCCATAAAACAGAACTAATTGTCTTATCACCGAAGTCTATCACGGATCAATATATATAAAGTAGGTTGACATGGACCTAATTTAAAGATAACCTTCTCAGAAATTAGTCGTTGTTATACAGAGATTCAAAATAGATCAAAATTCCAAATTCGTGGCACACAGAATTTGGTATACAAACTGTTCAATATGATATTCCCTGCCTATATCAAATCCACCATTATCCCCATTAAACCACTCGAAATGTCAAATTCCTTTTCCGCAACTCTATCTAATCTCTTCTTCAAAATTAACCCCAACTTAGTATGATATCCACCAATATGTACTCCTGCTAAAGCCCTAACAAAGCAGGGAGCAGAAACTTGGTCGTGGAAAAAGAGATGATTGAGATGCGTGTTTATAAAGAAAGATAAACGATTAGTATAACAAATTTTAAGATTAATTATAGTACGGATCTAAATTATTTTTTCCTTTCCATTATTATAACCTGCAGCTCACTTCATTTTATTATGACCCAATAATGGTACATGGCATTATAGTTGTCACAACGTATACGACCCCACATACGAGGCTTGAATTCATGGAAGAAAATCTTTTATGGATCATCAACGATTGAAATTGTGAAATAATACATATGTATGATCCAGAAGACGTGGATTTACTAAAGAGTCACTATATCTACCAATATCTTCATTAAAGCCCCCCAAAATATCAAATTCGTTTCATGAAGTAACGATCCGTTTGCTAGACTTACTAGACCACCCTCCTCTCTCTCTCTCTCTACCTCTTCCTTCCTATCATAAATAAATGCCATCAAAACAAAAATACCATAACTGGATAATGTTAAGTCCCGGTCAAACGTTTGCATATGGCCAGAGATGACAAATACACATATGCATGTATATGTATGTGTGTGCATAAATATGTATGTACAGATTAGAACAGTGACATAAGCTTTATTTGTTTAGTATTATGACATAAACAACTGTGGTCTGTAGTTATTTTTTTGGTTTTGTTGTTGTCATTAATGGTTGTTGTTACTGTTGGCGTTGGCGGGCTGCTGCAATCCTCAGTGAAATGTGTTGATGTGCCATGTGAAAAAGAATATTTTATTTTATTATTTTTGCTATATACATTTAATGGCATGGATTATGGTATATAGGCTAATGGATAAAATTTTTGTTTCAATATTTTGCAAGGGAATTTATAAAAAGAGAGAGAGAATGTATGACAGTGCCGAATGGAGCTGGGTTCATATGTAATAAAAACAAGTAAAAGAGGGCTATAGTCGGACCGGGACGACCTTGTGATACCCTACACCACTTCCCCTGGGCACTAGTTTTCCGCGGAATTTATTTATATAATTCCGAAGTCTCCCTTGTTTCTTCGGGGATGTTGTGGGAATGTATGTACGTTCGATTGCGACACGTTATATGTTATTTGCATTATTTCGCAATTGACAGATGTACCAATTTGGCTACACATACATACATATTTCTTCAAAAAATTTAAATTTTTTTATTTAGAAAGAAAAATTACAAACGTATTTAGAAATAGCTTTTGGTGACTTTATCCGATTCGATCAATGGAAGAGATCAATATTTCGAGGTAGTACATTACTTCTAATCAAAGGTAGCATAAAAACTTCAAAAACCCGTACAGCATCGTAATATGCATCAATTAAACAAATGGGAATTCCTCTATCATGATTTTTATACTGTATCGTCTCCTTACAAAAAAAAAAAAAAAAAAAAAGAAAAAAAAATTCTTGCACGGTAGGTTATTTTTATATGACGGGACCTATAAATGCCGAGCTGTAGATATTTGATCATAAATTTAGTTAGTTTATTGTCAGGCTGGTACAGTAATTGTTAATCCATTTTCAAAATCGAAAAATGAACCAGCACGGTGCTCGTGAACCATCCTTAAATGAAAGCAGCAAACATCTGGCAAGTTTTTGCGGATTCTGAATTTACAATGTTCATAGATGAGAAAAATAAAATAAACAACAAACAAATTCCCCGTTGCGCTTTTTAATCAAATCGCGGCCAAATTTCACATTTTTAGGGTTTTTTAAGTTTTCACGATTTTGCATGGAAACCGCATGTCCTAACGAAATGAGATTAGATAAAATGTGGTAGCAGTGAAAATTCTCTACATGATTGTCCCTTAAGATGTTTTCGTCGGTTTTACCATTTTAGAGATTTAGAAGTTCTAATTTGGACAGTTCACTGACTGTATCGTCTATCGTCAAATGTAGTAGCAGTGAAAATTCTTTGCAAGATTGTCCCTTATGAAATTTTCGCAGGTTTTACCATTTTCGAAATATAGAAGTTCAAATTGGGACAGTTCACTGACTGTATCGTCTGCTTATAAAACAATGTCATGACTGATATTTCCCAACTTATACTTAGATATCTCAAAAACGGTATAACCTAGCCGATCTTGTTGAGAATTCTCACAGCTATAAGATTTTCTATAGTCCCATTTCGATAAGACTTTCCCTTTTCAAGCAAATCGTGAAAATCTATATCAAAAATTGTAAAACCTAGTAACAAATCAATCCTCTAGCGAATTTTTACAGCTACAATATTTTATTTAGCTTCACTTCGATAGGACTTGCGGTTTTCAAGCAAAATCACGAAAACCGAAAATAATCCTAAAAATGTGAATTTGACCGCGATTTATTTAAAAATCCCTCCAGCGGTTTTTTTTTTGTTGTTTTTGGATTTTTCTCATATAATGTTCATAGATGTTTCAAAATCCGAAAAAATCCCACGTGTAAGCGGTTTTTATTTAAAGTTAGTTAAGATGCATCGTACATGACATTGTTTTATAAGGAGGCGATATAGTCAGTGCATTGTCTCAGTTAGAACTTCTATATCTCAAAAATTTTAAAACCTATGAAAATATCATAAAGGTCAATCTTGTATAGAATTTTCACTGCTACAAAATTTTGTTAGTTCCATTCTGGTAGGGTGAGCGGTTTCCGAGCAAAATCGAGAAAAGCTAAAAAGCCCCTAAAAATGTGAACTTTGATCGCGAATTATTTAAAAAGCGCTTGTTTTTGATTTTTCTCATCTATCAACATTGAAGTTTCAGATTCCTCAAAAAACTTCACAAGTGTAAGCTCGTTTCATTTAAAGTTGGTTCAAGAGCACCATGTCAATTTTAAAGTTGTTTAAAATAAATTCCTAAATAAAACACCAAATTAAATGTTAAAAAATATATTTTTTATTTTTGATAAAATAACAAATGTTTCACACTGGTATAAAAGAAAAATTGTATTGACAAATTTTAAAAAATTAAAAAAAATATATTAATCTTTCGAATCCTATTACCAAGTAGGACTTCAAATTTTTGTAATTAATCGTAGTAATGATTTTTATATGATTTTTTATATTAAATCGCAGAGGGCAGAACGTTTTACTGGAATGCAGATAATAAGTTTTTGGGTGGGCATTACTGCGGTATTGTTGTTTTAACTACTATTTTTGGTGATGGCATACAGAACTTAAGTATAAATTATGATCAGTGCACTAAATTTTCGTCAAAAAACTTTTAAAAGCCATATCTTTTAATCAAAGTATTCAATCAAAATATATTAATAGCCCGAAGAATCAAAATGCATATTCTATAAACAATAAAACTACATTATACATTAAATATTATATCATACAATATTCACGGTTTACACTGTAAAAATCTTCACCACCGCTTCTTTGAGTACCTACAGCAGTTTGATATATTTATTCTATCAGAAACACATGTTGAAGAAATTTCAAAACATATTGGAGATCTGCAGTAGGAACAGTACTAGGGGAGAGGTATTAGGGGAGAGGTATGTGGAGTGCAAAATGATCTAGAAAGAAATGGGTTTAAACACACACTCAACAACCGAGGAAGCCAAGACATACTTCAGTGTTAGTTTAACAATTGTGGTTTTGAGATATTACCGGTGTATCCGAGAGGAGCTTATTGGGAAGAAGATTTCGAAAAACTGAAACGGGTGCGGAGAACAATGGAAATATGGAAATCGTTATGGATGATCACAATATTCGAATAGGAGAGGAAAAAGAATTACCACAAGAACTCCTATACAACTGATATTCCACAAGAAATTCATATGACAAAAACATTAATGCAAATGGTAGGACATTTTTGGAGTTTTGTGATAATAGTGGACTGATTGTTTTAAACGGAAGAACACAAGGAGATGAAGAAGGTACTTTCAAATTTACAAATAAAAACGGTAGCTCAGTGATAGACCTATGTTCGGTATCGCTGAAAATACTAAGCTATGTAAAATCTCTTCGTGTTGAAGATCAAAACTGGTCAGATCAACAGCTGAGGCACGCGCAAATGGAACTTTGTTCAAAACAAAATTCAAACAACAACCTCACAGGCAACTGTGGTGATGTTCTTTTCAACTCACAGAATTCGATGAATTCTTAGTTGATACGTGCTGACATGTTGCAGAATATTTTGATTTTGGTGTTTAGTGATAATTCAGTCCTATCCTAAAGATACAAAATCCGATACAAATGGTGCTTGAAAATAGAAAAAAGACAATGGGTATGCTCAAAAAACTAAGAAAATCGGAAAATCAGTATGATAGAAATGCTTACGTAGAGCAAAAGTAATTCTATGACCAATTATGCAAATAAAAGAAGGTTTCTTACTACAAAAACATGGAACAACAACTTGACTCTCTCTTGGCGGGCACTAGAGAAAGCAATCAAGCATGTAGATCAAGATATTAGCAGTGACATACCTGTAGAAAGTCTCAAGACTTACTTTGAAGGTCTTCTAAATCCGATAAGTAATACTGCAAAGATCCTTTATGATCCGAATTACATTACTAATCCAATTCTGGATAGAGAATTCACTCTTGATGATATAAAAGACCAACGGAAGATCTATTATTAACTCTATGCAAAGCATATACAGGGATCCTAAATGATTTCGACGATTATGAAACTTTTCGAAAAGGGATAATTTTCCCCATCCACAAAAAAGGAAACCTGAATGATGTGAACAATTATCGTGGAATAAAATTTATAAATTGTGTAGGAAAACTGATGATCGAAATGATAAATGTTAGAATTACGGATTGGGTGAATCAGTATCAAATATTAAATGAATACCAGGCAGGTTTTCGGAAAAATTACTCCACTGTTGACAACATCTTCAATCTCGCTGCAATAATCAAACTTAAATTAAATGATAACAAATAGCTGTATGCTTTCTTCTCCAATTTCAAAGCGGTTTTCGATAGAATTCCAAGAGATCTCCTAATTTATAAGTTACACTAGGCAGGATTAGCGTCAAAAATTATAATTTTGTGAAAAAGATATATGAAAATACGAAGTCAGCAGTTTGGTCTGGTACCCACTTGTCAGAATATTTTGATACAGTAGTTGGAGTTAAGCAAGGGTGCTGTTATCCCCAATTTTATTTGCACTGTATTTAAACGATATGCACGATCATCTACAAGGGGTCTTCATGTGGATGAAATCAACATTCGCATTCTGATGTATGCGGACGACATAGTTATACTGGTAGATAATCCGACAACCTTGCAAAGCATGATAACCAATTTGGAAACTAAATCTGAGATAATGGTGTTTAGGAAAGGTGGCAAACTTTCCTTAAGTGAGAAATGGAGTTATAAAGGAGAAGCATTAAGAACTGGAGGACAAACGTCAACCTCACCCACTGTCCACTTGAGACTTGGTGTCCTCTGTTCACGCAAACGAGGCTCTGGCGACCGATCATGGGCGGTATAACCCCAAATGCAGCACGGAAGAAATGCCTGCAGCACTTTTTAACTGGAGCACTTCTCTCGACTCCTTGTTTGATTGTGATGGGATCAAGCAATAGGGATGGCAGCGGATGAGCCAATGGTATGGCCAACGGTGGCGCCCAAAGATCTTCAGAAGATTTACTATCAACATACCCTTGCCTAGAGGATGGCTGGCAGCCCCAGCACTAGGTGCGGATGCGATGGCCCAATCAGCCACCCATCTTTAAAACACCAGATTACAGACACATCAACAAGCAATATAAGAACTGATAACCCCTCGATGACGACATATGGATTTAAAACCCGGTTTATGATTGGAACATGGAATGTAAGAACTCTCTCTGAAACATCGAGACTCTACCAAGTCCAGAGCGAAATGTCAAACTACCGTTTGGATGTCCTTGGACTAAGTGAAGTCCGCTGGACGAATTCCGGAACATTATCACTCAAAAACGGATACAATTTCATTTTCTCTGGGAATGCTATTAGCAGAAAAAATGGGGTCGGGATAATATTATCACCAAAGCCGAACAAAGCCCTCCATATCCGAGCGCATAATTAGGTAAGGCTTAACTCAAAGTTTCGCAAGATATCCATCGTACAGTGCTATGCCCCAACGGAACCAGACGATGAAGAATCAAAAGACCTATTTTACTCTCAGCTTGATGCAGTTATTAACTCTCTACCGAAGGGGGACATCAAGCTTATTATCGGTGATTTTAACGCAAAAGTGGGTTGCAATAACAGCAATTTAAGCACTGTCATGGGCACACAAGGCCTTGGGGACATAAGAAACGAAAACGGCGATAGACTGGTTGACTTCTGTGCTAGACACCGTTTATTTATTGGGGGCACAAAGTTTGCACATAAAAATATTTACAAATACACATGGGAATCCCCAGATGGTCACACACGAAACCAGATGGACCATATTCTCATCAGCAAACTTTTCCTGGGATCGCTGATGGATGTAAAAACGAGACGCGGTGCCGATATCGATAGTGATCACATGCTGTTAGTTGCTACTCTACGTTTACGCCCGGCCGTTGTAAAGCGTCAACATCAAAAGCGCAATAAACTAAATCTTCTGCAACTGCAAAACCCAGAAGTCGCGCACAGATATAAGCTAATGCTTACTGAAAGGCTCCAAGGAAGCAACTCGAATACATGGGAAAATATAGCAGAAACGTGCAGAGAAGCAGCGACCACCGTCATTGGAACTGCAAAGCAAACTCTGAAGCCATGGATAACAAGCGAGACTCTCGAGGCAATAAAACACCGTAAGCGCCTACGCAATATATTCCTAAAATCCAAAACAAACGAAGCAAAAACACAGGCCAAAGCTGACTACCCTACCGCCGCAAATACTGTTAAGCGTTTAGCTCGTAGAGACAAACGTTTATATTACAATAAGCTAGCTGAACAAGCAGAACAAGCTTCTAATATTGGCAATATTCGTGGTGTATACGAAACAATTAAGATAATGAGTGGCAACAATATTAGGCCTATTTCAACAATCAAGGATGAAAACGGACAGGAATTAAGCAGCCCTGATGAGCAAATAGATCGCTGGCGTCGGTTTTTCAGCACTGAAAACCCTTCAGATAATGAGACACAGCCAAATACTTCTACTTCTACATTACGCCGCAACCCGAGGAGAGATGTAAATACAGATCCACCTACGTATGAAGAAGTATTAAGAGCTCTAAAGTCACTCAAAAATGGCAAGGCAGCTGGTCCGGATAACATACCCTCGGAACTACTCAAGTATGGAGCGGAACCCATTGCGCAAACTATTACCCCAATTATAAGAGACGTGTGGAAGACAAATGTCTTTCCCAACGAATGGAAAAATGGCACAATTGTTACAATCCCAAAAAAAGGTGATTTGACCCAGTGTAAAAATTGGCGAGGAATAACATTGTTAAACGCAATTAGCAAGGTAATGGCACAACTTATACTACACCGCATATCTCCAGTGCTCGATTCAATTTTACGGAAGGAACAGGCGGGTTTTCGCCCTGGTCGATCGTGTGCAGATCACATCAACTCCTTACGTATAATTATAGAACAGTCTGCTGAATTAAACTCACCTCTCTATCTTTTATTCGTGGATTTCGAGCGAGCTTTTGATACCGTTTACCGAGATGCTATGTGTAACGCCCCTTATAAATAAAGGCCTCCCTCCTAAAATTGTATCCCTAATCAGGGAACTCTATAGAGATGCCAAAACGTCCGTCCGTTTCAAGGGCAAAGAAAGTCTACCCTTCGAAACCAGTAAGGGAGTAAAGCAAGGATGTCTCTTGTCCCCCACACTTTTCCTTATACCTCTAGATTCTGTTCTAGAGACAACAAACATCGAGGCCCCCCATGGCATTCGTTGGAATGTAAATGATTTCCTTGGCGACATCGATTATGCAGATGACATTTGCTTTTTCGCCCACAACTTCGACCACATCAAAACCAAATTGGAATCGCTTACCCGAAATGCCTCAAAAGTTGGTCTAAAAATAAACACCGCAAAGACAAAGCTTATGAGATTAGGCACAACAAGTCAAACGCCACTCTCAATAAACGGGCAAATTATCGAAGACGTAGAACACTTCTGTTACTTAGGTAGCAAGATTAACAAAGACGGCGGATCAGAAACAGATATCAACGATCGTATTAACAAAGCTAGAAATGCGTTCCGATCACTCAATAAAGTCTGGAGGTGTAGTGCCATATCAATCACAACTAAAATTAGGATATTTAACTGCAGTGTCAAATCTATTCTACTGTATGGTTGTACGACTTGGAGTTTTACGCAAGCGACCACTAGAAAGCTCCAAGTATTTATCAATCGGTGCCTACGCCAACTTCTAAGAATCTTCTGGCCTAATAAAATATCAAATTCGGAACTACTACTCCGAACCAATTGTAGCCCTGTCGAGGTAGAAATTCGAAGGAGGAAATGGACTTGGATAGGCCACATCTTTCGGCGACCACACAGTGACATCGCCAGAACAGTTCTAGACTGGAATCCGCAAGGACAACGTAAGAGAGGACGCCAAAGAAACACATGGATCCGTTCTACAAAAAGAGAGCTTGAATCAGCCCATATATCCTGGGGCCAGGCAAAACATCTGGCCAATGATAGAATGAGATGGAGAGAGCTTGTCGATGCCCTATGTTCTACCTGAACTTTTTACATCTGTTTTTTTAAGTAATTAATGCAATTCTTTATGTAAGATATACTGATGTAAATAAAGGACATATATATATATATATATATATATATATATATATATATATATATATATATATATATATATATATATATATATATATATATATATATATATATATATATATATATATATATATATATATATATATATATTAAGAACCGTAAATGAATATAAATACCTCGGTATGATTTTAACACCTAAATTATCCTTTTCGAAACATCTGACAAAAAAAAGAAGAAGCCACAAAAATATCCCTAAATTTTACATGGAAACAGTTTATAGCAAAACCATCAATATCATTAACAGCAAAATGGAAAATGTTCCAGGCTGTCTGCAAATCAATTCATAGCTATGGTGCGCAGATATGCGGTAATTCATATTACAACTACGTTGAGAAACTGTATCGGTTATCTTTATAAAGAAAATTCTACACCTTCCAGACTCTACTCCAAACTATGTTATCGCCTTAGAAACCGGGTATGAACCGCGATATATACACGCACACTCACTTCATATCCAATACTTGGCAAAAGTTCTATTCGATTTAAGTAATACCCGGTTATCATATATAATTGCCCAAAAACTTGCCAACAAAAATCTGGCTTGGTTCAAAGATCATGCAGACCAACTATCAACATTTAACATTGATAATAACAATATATTGAGGAACAAAACATACTGGATGGAATCAGGTCACAGACTTCTCATGGAAATTATATCAAAAGCCTATAACACTTTTCTTCAAAACGCAAGCCAAAGTGAGAATCGTATATATAGATACCTTGATCCCAATAATGGAGCCATGTAGTATAATGAAAAATATTATCAAGACAACATTTCTGTGATAATAAAAGCTAGAGGTGACCTTTTCTGGCTAAACTTTAAGAAATATAGGACGCCGGAGGAGCAAAAGTGCTCGTTGTGCAACCTGGGTGAAGCGGGAAACAATTTCCCATTTCATAGGACGATGTCCTTTTTTGAATAGTACTCGTATGAAATACTTCAATATGACTTTATTGTCTCAAAACGAGATGATTAATATTTTAAATGGTAGTGAAGATTTTTGCTGGTCTCGATTGTATAAGTACTTGAAAGAATCATTGCAATATAGAAAAATACTCTTTGACGAATTCAATTATTAGAGTTAATAAGATGAAGTAATATACTTAATACTCAATTGCCGGCAGACGGGTTTTCAAAAGATTCTTTATTTTTATAAAACTCTGTAAAATCTAAATATCTTTTATAACGTTAACAGAAAATAAAGAAAAATTGAAAAAAAATTGAAAATATATTAAATCACAAAAATTGCATACAAGCCCACTGTGCAAATTTTTTTTCTACTTTTTATTAAATAGCAAAAAATACAAAAAACATTTTTTCAAATTGGACTAATATTATAGAAGTTATGAGTATTTCTTTACATATAGTTTTTAATGAAAGACTTTTTTTCTTTATTTTATTAAATAGCTGATAAAAAAATACAAATAAAGATTTTTTCAAATCGGATCAATATAAAAGAGGTTATGAGTATTCCTTTGCAAATAGTTTTTACATAATTTGACTTTTTCAAGGCGCGATATCTCTGGAACCATTAAGGTAAGGTCACATTAGGCAAGTATTTGCTCCAGCGACAGTCAATGTGCGCTTACTGAGAGCAAGTAAGTGTAAATACCCGCTTGGGCGATGGGCTAGTTCGGCATCGGAAACTCGTTGATTCTCAGCGTTACAGTAACTAGTTCCACTTCTGACCCCTTACAGTGCAATCAACTGTAAACTTTAACATGGGGATGTCATAGGAGGTAACCAATTGACACTCTATGCATTACCTGTAGGTGGTATTGTACTAGTTCCAGGTTTACAGTCATATACCAGTTTATTTATGAAAAACAAGTAAGAAAAGTCTATAGTCGGACGGAGCCGACCATGGGATACCCTATACCACTATCCCTGGACAATCGTTTCTCCACGGAACTTCTTTTCAATGACTGTGAACATTTAATTATCAAATATCAGAGATGTAATGTATAGTACTTATGACCAAAACCAAAAAGTTATCTAGCATGACAAAGACATTTCTGTAGCAGGAAAGGAAAATTTAGTTCACACACACTAAAATGTAATGAAAACCACTTATGTAGTACTACTACTTCCGTTGTTTAACCGCTACGTTATTGAAATTTGTACCAATTTCACACAAAAGTTTCAGTCCATTTAACCCGCTAAGAATTATCTGATCTTCACGTTGGTTGGTACGCTTCTTCTTCATCATAAACTCAAACTTTGTTTAACATTTTGCGGGTTATTATTTTGTCCTACAGAGCCACTACAAAATTTGTTAAAATTTTGTTTTTGGTCAATTTCATTCCCTGAACATTTCACGATCATCACCAAAAACTAATCATTTCTATTCTGGCCCGAACCCAACCTCGTTACAATCGGTCCATAATTGCGGCCTTAAACTTGTTTACAATTTTTAATGGACGGACACACATCGCTTAATCGCTTTATCTCGTCGAGATATGAATTTTGGCATACCAAATAAGGGGTCTAGGACGAATATTTCGTGGTGTTACATAAACTTTTGGAGAGACAATATGTAGCATGGGATAAAAATGTGGTTCTCTACACAGAACCCATTATATATTAGGCAGTAGGCCCGTTATCCAGCAAACACTTTATTGCAATTTACGACAGAGGAAAGGTCAGTAGTTTTTTCCATATGTAGGCTACTTTGCGAAATATATATGTCCTCGAGGAATTAAAATATTAAAATATAAAAATGTTATATTTTTCATACAAAAGTTATGGTCCATTTCACCCGCTAAAGAATATCAGATCATCATTCAAAATTGTAGGCATCTTTTTCGACCTATACTCCTACCCGGTGCAAAATTTCGTGACTATTGATGTATAACTGCGACTTCTAGAGAGTTTATTATTACACTACAAACAAATAACGGAATATATTAGGCTGTAACTCTGTTATCTGATCATGCACACCAACATAACTGGCATCAATTGAAAGGTCAAGCGTTCCACTTTCAAGTAAATCTCACTTGTCCGGAATGTGACTTCCAGGAATTAAGATATAAGCTGTATATTAAAAATTTTCACAATTTTCACACAAAAGTTTTGGTCCATTTAACCCTCTAAATATTATCCGATCGCCATCTCAAATTGCAAGCTTCTCCTTTGTGATATACTCTTACCTTATTTAAAATTACGCGTTGATCGGACTATTATTGAGACCTACAGCGCCTCTACAAAATTAGATATATATTATGTTTTTTGTCCATTTCACCCGCTAAATATTTCACGATCATCACCAATAAAAATAGGGATCTATTCTGATCTAAACCCGTTCTCCATACAAAATTTCGTGACGATCGGTCCATAATTGCGGCCTGGAGCGTGTTTACAATTTATAATGGACAGACGGACGGACGGACACCCATCTCAAAATCGCTTTATCTCGTCGGGATATGAAGATTGGTATACCACATTGGAGGCCTCCGACGAATATTTCGCGGTGTTACATGAATGTGGATTAGGAATTAACTGCACTAAGACACAAACGTTAACTTTTGTGGGGGAGGTATCCTTAGGGAGCACCGATATGGGCCATTTGAGAAGTTAAAGTAAATTTTGACAAAATATTTGGAGATCCAAAGTTTGTACAAATTGGTTACCCCATTCAAGTGATATCGTCCTAGCATTTTAGTGACATATTTTGAATATTGGGGAGATGTACCGAAAGTTGTGGACCGGTATTGCCCATGAAACTAAGTTTGGATATAATATGACGAAGACCAAATATTAGACCAACTCGGTTGAACAGTTTGAGAGTTATCGTGCTCTCAGACCGCCACATATGGTGACATAGGGTTTTTTTACACCTTTCGGGCTGTTTTCCCAATAAATATGGACTTGCCCCTAACAAAAAACTTTAACTGTAGTAATTGAGGTAGCGAATGCAAATCGCCTCAACAAAAATCAAAGTGATTCGAGAGCAGGTCTTAAAGTGAACTTATTCGAAATTTTGTGTGGGAGGTACCAGAAGGAGTAGATAAATATAGTCCATATTCGAACCTGATCTATATCTGGTAGATATATTAGGATGTGCAGAGTGTGGATTACATCAGTCACTCCCTTCAAGAGTTATCGTGCGCATATTTTTTCCAAAGATTTTTGAATTTTTGTGTGGGATGTACCTGAAGGAGTGGACCGATATGGTTTATCTTCGAACCTAAACTATGTTTGGACAAAATATTACGAAGGCCAAATTTTGGACCGAATTAGCAGATCCGTTCGAGATTTATCTTGCGCTCCGTGGTTGGAGCACACACGGTGTCATTTTCTCAGAAAGTATGAACTTGCCCCTGATGAAAGTTATACCGTTATATGGGGGGCAGTGAACACAAGTTGCTACAACAAAAATCAAAGCGATTCGTGAACAGCTCCTAAACTGAACTTTTCCGAAATTTTGTGTGGGAGGTACCCGAAGGAGTGGACCGATTGAGTCCATATTGGTAGAAATTTTACGATGTGCAATGTATGGGCCAAATCGGTTACTCCCTTCAAGAGTTATCGTGCGCTCAAATTTTCCGAACATTTTCGAACTTTTGTGGGGGAGGTACCGGAAGGAGTGGACCTATATGGCCCATCTTCGAACTTAAATCAAATCTGGACAAAATATTTCGATACCCAAAATTTGAACCGAATCGATTGATCCGTTCGAGAGTTATCGTGCGCACCAGCCAGACAGACCGACAGACAGACAGACAGACGGACAGACATTGCTCAATCGACTCCAAATTGTCTGAAACACATTTCGTCCAAAACATACTTGGGGTCTAAAACCATTATTTCGATGAGGCACATTTTGCCCGTATGGAAGTGTATATGCCCTCGTTAGCATAAATGCTGAGGGTATAAAAACCCTATGACACCGTGGGTAGTGGTTGGAGCTCAGGATAACTCTCAAATGGATCCAAAATGTGGCCTTCGTAATATTTTGTGCAAACTTAGTTTTAGTTCGAAGATAAGACATATCGGTCCACTTCTTCAGGTACCTCCCCCACAAAAGCTCAAAAATATTCGGAAAAATTGTGCGCACGATAACTCTTAGTCCATACTTTACACATCCTAATATATCTACCAGATATAGATCAGGTTCGAATATGGACTATAGTTGTCCACACCTTCGGGTACCTCCCACACAAAATTTTGGATAAATTCACCTGCTCTCTAATCACTTTGATTTTTGTTGAAGCAACTTGCATTCGCTGCTTCAATTACGACAGTAAAAGTTTTTTCAGGGGCAAGTCCATACTTCTTGAGAAAACAGCCCGAAAGTTGTAAAAACCCCCTATGGCACCATATGAAGTGGCTGGAGAGCTCGAACCGAATACTGCGTTCGTCCACACTTTGGATATTAAAATATTTCTTCGAATATTACATAAAATTTGAAGGTGGTGCTTATAGGTCCACTCCTTCTGGTACCTCCCCCACAAAAGTTCAAGAATATTCGCTAAAATGGTACGCCCGAGTTCTCATAGACGTAGCAACCGATTTGGTGCAAACTTTGGATCTCTAAATATTGTCGAAACACAATTTAGGTTCACAATATTTGTGTGGTTAAGGGTCTGTTCGAAGATCCTTTGGACATTTTTACCGAAGGTTTTCCTATTTTCCCTGTTTACAGCGATATAATGTGTTTCGTAGGCTAATGTGATAAAAAAGCTCTATATATCGATATCCCCGCAATTTTTGAGCTTTAATCCTATATTTGTCGGTTCATACGCCCAAAATTTTGAAAACCCCCCTAAATACATAAGTTTTTTTTGGGAAAAAAGTACTTCAATCCACGCAGGCTGAGGATATATATATATATATCTCTGTCGCAAAGCCTGATACTGATACTTTTTTACTTGTTTCTATTTTTTTTATTAAATAGCTTATAAAACAACAAAAAAAAATACAAATAAAGATTTTTTCAATGTGGACCAATATAAAGAGGTTATGAGTATTTCTTTGCATAAAGTTTTTAAATAATTTGACTTTTTCAAAACGCGATATCTCTGGAATCATTAAGGTATGTTCACATCAGGCAAATATTTGCTCCAACTTCAGTCAATGTGCGCTTACTGAGAGCAAGTGAGCGTAAATAATGCATTTAAATTTAAGCTCACTTGCTCTCAGTAGGCCCACACTGTTTGTCGCTGGAGAAAATATTTGCCTAACGTGACATTAACTGTAGAAAAAAAAAAACTGAAAATATACTAAACTCTTTTCCTGACGAGCAGCAGCACCACAGCAACAAATAATAGACATCAAAAACCTCGTTTTGAAAATGTGGCCGATTTCACCCAGAAATCCCCATATATAATATCTCTCGTAAATGATTTTTCTGTTGTAGTAATTGTAAATTGGTATTGCGGATTCTCAATGGGTTGAAAATCTCCTTGTAGAAAATAATCAATATAAGGTCATATTTTGGTATACATTCAATCCTCTTATTTCATTTTAATTAAACACTACTTTATCCTATTAACTTAGAATTTCAAAATTGTATCCTAAATAGAATATAAAAGAAGGATTATTTTAATTTTCATAAATTATTCAAGGTTCAGTTATGCATGTGAAGTCGATAAGAAGATTAGATTGTAAAGCTCTTAAACTTATAAATATAACCATTTACTGGCATGTGTTTAACAGCAATTGACAACTTCCTTGCACAGGAGTCCTGGAGAATAATGCCAACAGCAATAATTTATGTCAATTGTAATCAAATTTATGGCTACTTTTAACAAATTACATCTTCAGTAAATCAACTTAACACTAAATGATGTTTAAATTATCTGCAAATAATTGCTTGAAGTTCACACATACTCCCACCCACACACATACACACATTGGCGTATGTTAATATTTTTATATTGCTCGTGGTATAGATGAGTAGTTGTAGTTGAATACAAGTAGCCATTTAAGGGAGAAATAATGAACATTTTCAAGGTAATTGGAAAACAATGATGAATGCTGTCATATATGCAGGACATGTTAGACATACATACATATATTTATTATATCCTGTAAATGCATGAGTATGTGTCCAATCTTATATATAAAAGGCAATGTGTGTATGTTAGTATGTTTGTATGTTCCCTATAGACTCAAAAACGAGAGAGAAAGTGGATGGGGAGAAAGACGGGGGAAAATTTATTGTGAATTTTTCAAGTTAAAGTACATCCTCCCTGAGCCTAAACTACTCTATAAAGATATCTACAAATTGGAGATATCAAAAAAGCACTAAATAATACTTTACATAAATAAATAATGCACAACAGAAAATCTTTTTGTTCTCTTTTCTTTTGGTCTTGGTTTGCTTGTTGTTATTATTTGTATATACATTTTTTTTGTCAATTATAAACTAACTTTATTTTCTTTTTGTACTAAATAGCCATTAAAATTCTTACCATTATCTCTCCATTAGTAATGCTTTACTGCTTCTCATGTTCTCCAAACAAGTTTTAATTACTTTTCAAAAGAAAAACTTTCTTCTTGTTGTCAAAGCCAAAAATCCGGTTAACATCATTTGGCCATTAAAATTACCAAAAAAACCCCCCCACACACACAAGCACACAAAAGACCAAAGAATGACAACTACAATGTAGTTGTTATTAGAATACTTTATTCGCTGTCAATTGTGGTACATGGTTTGTAGATGTTGTCGAATGAAAATGGAGGAAGTACGGAACTGAAGACTTGGTTAAAAAACATGTAGTACGTGTTTTTTTAAGTAAAAAAAAAAAATTGGGACAATAGGTCAATAAATTTGGATTTTTTATTTTTTATAAAAAACAAGTAGTTATAGATATTTTATTACATCTTTAATAGCGCTATTTAAGATAAATTTGTAAATAATGTTAATAAATTTCAAGGACTTGTAGTACATCTCGTGGTTTTCTTAAAAAAATATTATAAAAATGAAAAATGTTAAGGGACACTGCGAGGGTTGGTATCTATCATATGCATAGATTTTCCATGTAGGGAAGCCACCTCTGCAGGCCTACTATACACTGGAAGTCTCTTCCGCAGCCCTTCTATACACTAGAAGCCTCCCCTCGACGCATTCTCTACAACATAAATCTCCTCTGGGAGTTGTTTATCTCCTGCAATTCATTTATACAATAGAAGCCTTCTCTGCAGGGTTTCAATTTTATAGAGCCCTCCTCTATGGGACTTCTATTAAAAAGAAGCCTTTATTCTACGGAAGTCTTCTATGAAGACATTCTATGAAAAAGCAGATCCTATGGGGACCTTCTATTATATAGAAGCCTTCTATGGTGAAGAACCATCCTATGCATTCCGTAATAAATAGAAACCTCCTATAAAGACTTTATGTTCTAAAATAGCCTTCTCTGGATAATTTCTCTTCTATAGAATACGCTTTGAAGACCTTAAATTTTATAGAAGCCTCCTCTTATTTTTATTCTGTAGAAAGCTTCTGCGGAGGAATTCTATACAATAGAAGCCTCTTCTGCAGGCTTTTTTCTACATACACCTCCTCTGCTTTTGCTTTTCTATAGAAGCCTTTACTGTAGACCTTCTTTTATACAGACAATTTCTGTGGAGGATTTATATTCTACAGACATGGGCGTAGCCAAGAATAGCTAGGGAGGGGCACCTATCCCCTAGATCCTACAAAACAGTTCATTTGTATGTAAACAAGTAAAAAAGTGTCAGTCGGCTTTGCCGACCGATAGATACCCTCAGCCAATGTGAAACGAAACTTTCACCTCCGGATAGATCGAATGTATTTAAGGTCTCTTTAGAATTCTGTGGCCCTTTTTGGACATTTGAACTTGCCGTCAAAAATGTGTATTAGAAATTAACTGCACTAAGACACAAATGTTGAACTTTTGTAGTTCATGTACCCTTAGGGAGGGCCGATATTGGCCATTTTAGAAGTTAAACTAAAATATTAGGATATCCAAAGTTTGGACCAAATTGGTTGCCCCATTCGTCCTAGCATTTTGGTGACATTTTTTAAAATATTGGGGAGAAGTACCGAAAGTTGTGGACCGGTATGGACCATGAAACTAAGTATGGATATAATATGACGAAGACCAAATGTTGGACCAAATCGGTTGAACAGTTCGAGAGTTATCGTGCTCTCCGACCACCACATATGGTGACATAGGGATTTTTTACACCTTTCGGGCTGTTTTACCAAGAAATATGGTCTTACCCCTGAAAAAAACTTTTACCGTCGTAATGGATGTAGCGAATGCAAGTTGTTTCCACAAAAATCAAAGTGATTCGAGAGCAGGTCTTAAGTTAGAGTTATTGTGCGCAAAATTTTTATGAACATTTTTGAAGTTTTGTGGGGGACGTACCTGAAGGAGTGGACCGATATAGCCCATCTTCGAATTTAAACTATGTTTTAATAAAATATGAGAGAAGTCTCCCTTGTCCCGTATGGGATGTTGTGGAACAATGTTTTGTTGTTTGATAAAATATTACGAAGGCCAAATTTTGGACCGAATCGACAGATCCGTTGGAGGCTTATCTTGCTCTCCAACCACTACACAAGGTATCATAGGGTCTTTTTGCACCTTTCCGGCCATTTTCTCAGGAAGTATGGACTTGCACCTGATGAAACTTGGACCCTCGTATGAGGGGAAGTGAATAAAAGTTGTTGCAACAAAAATCAAAGCGATTCGAGAGCAGGTCCTAAACTGAACTTATCCGCAATTTTGTGTGGGTGGTACCCGAAGCAGTGGGCCGATTAAATCCATATTGAAACTTCATCTAAGTCTGGTAGAAATTTCACGATGTGCAAAGTATGGACCAAATCGGTTACTTCCTTCAAGAGTTATCGTGCCCACAAATTTTCCGAACATTTTCGAACTTTTGTGGCGGAGGTACTGGAAGGAGTGGACCGATATAATCCATTTTTGAACTTGAACTAAATTTGGACAAAATATTACGAAAGCCAAATTTTGGATCAAATCGGCAGATCCGTTCGAGAAATATCTTGCGCTCCAACTACTACACACGGTGTCATAGGGTTTTTTGTAACTTTCAGGCTATTTTCTCAGGAAGTATGGACTTGCCCCTAATGAAACTTACAGCGTCGTATAGAGGACAGCGAATACAACTTGCGTAAACAAAAATCAAAGCGATTCGCGACCAGGTCCTAAACTGAACTTTTCCGAAATTTTGTGTGGGAGGTTCCCGAAGGAGTGGACCGATTGAGTCCATATTGGAACCTCATCTAAGTTTGGCAGAAATTACACGATATGCAAAGTATGGACCAAATCGGTTATTCCCTTCGAGAGTTATCGTGCGTACAAGTTTTGAGGCAATTTTTGAACATTTGTGGGGGAGGTACCTGAAGGAGTGGACCCATATGGCCCATCTTTTAACTTAAATCGAATCTGGACAAAATATTTTTGAACATTTGTGGGGGGAGGTACCTGAAGGAGTGGACCCATATGGCCCATCTTCGAACTTAAATCGAATCTGGACAAAATATTTCGATACCCAAAATTTGAACCGAATCGATTGATCCGTTCGAGAGTTATCGTGCGCACCAGCCTGCCAGACAGACAGACAGACAGACGGACGGACATTGCTAGATCTACTCAAAATTGTCTGAAACGGATATCGTACAAACATACTTGGGGTCTAAAACCATTATTTCGATGAGACACATTTTTGTTCGTATCAAAGTGTAAATACCCTCTCTAGCCTAAAGGCTGAGGGTATAAAAATTATGAATATTTCAAAAAACAAGTAAAAAAGTGTCAGTCGGCTTTGCCGACAGATATGTATATACCCTCAGCCAATGTGAAGTGAAACGTTCACCTACGTACAGATCGAATTTATTTAATGTCTGTTCAGAATTTTGTGGCGCTTTTTGGACATTTGGCTGCACTAAGACACAAATGTTGAACTTTTGTGGGGGAGGTACTCTTACGGAGGACCGATATGGGGCATTTTAGAAGTTAAACTAAATTTTGACAAAATATTGGGTGATCCAAAGTTTGGACTAAATTGGTTGCCCCATTCAAGTGATATCGTCCTAGCCTTTTAGTGACATTTTTTAAATATTGGGGAGAAGTACCGGAAGTTGTGGACCGGTATTGCCCCATGAAATTAAGTTTGGATAAAATATGACGAAGACCGAATGTTGGACCAAATCGGATGAACAGTTTGAGAGTTATCGTGCTCTCCGACCGCAACATATGGTGACATAGCTATTTTTTAAAACTTTCGGGCTGTTTTCCCAAGAAATATGGATTTGCCCCTGAAAAAACTTTTACCCTCGTAATGGAGGTAGCGAATGCAAATCGCTTCAACAAAAATCAAAGTGATTCCAGAGCAGGTCTTAAAGTGAACTTATCCGAAATTTTGTGTGAGAGGTACCAGAAGGAGTAGACAAATATAGTCCATATTTGAACCTGATCTATATCTGGTAGATATATTAGAAGTAAAAAGTATGGATTATATCGGTCACTTCCTTCAAAAGTTATTCTGCGCAAAATTGTTCCGAACATTTTTGAGCTTTTGTAGGTGTATAAGTTCGATACATTGGTTACGCCAATGTATACGTTCGATACTTTGTTTCCCCTTCTGCAGTATTACAATTGACAATGGGGAAATCTTCTCTGCCTTTCTTTTAGGAGTCATATTCGCCTGGTTCGGATGCTGGGAGAGAATATTCATTCTTTCCCACACTCTCTCCTAAAAGTCACATTCGCTCAGTTCGGATGCAGAGGGGCGCTTTCCAATGCTGCAGTCGTAGTTGATGTCACGGCCTTGTGAACGTTATTCTGCCCACCTGCAACTACACTTGCTATTTAACTTTCGAAGGAGTCACACTCCTATTGCTTTCGTTTCGTAGCTTCACATACCAAAGGTAACTGTTTCTTGTACCAAGAAACTCACTTTTACCACCAATAAACCGAAAATATATTTGAAACTGATACACTCGTGTTTGTCTTTTTATTTTATCTTACACTCCAACCACCACACACGGTGTCATAGGGGCTTTTTGCAACCTTCAGACTATTTTCTCAGGAAGTATAGACTTGCCCCTGATGAAACTTGTACCGTCGTATAGGGGGCAGTGAATACATTGCTACGACAAAAATCAAAACGATTCAAGAGCGGGTCCTAATCTGAACTTATCCGAAATTTTGTGTGGGAGGTACCCGAAGGAGTGGTCAGATTGAGTCTGTCATCTAAGTCTGGTAGAAATTTCAGGATACGCAAAGTATGGACCAAATCGGTTACTTCCTTCAAGAGTTATCGTGTGCACAAATTTTCCGAACATTTCCGAACTTTTGTGGGAGAGGTACCGGAAGGAGTGGGCCGATATAACTCATCTTCGAACTTAAACTAAGTTTGGACAAAGTATTGGGAAAGCCAAATTTTGGACCAAATCGGTTCATCCGTTCGAGAGTTATCGTGCGCACCAGTCAGCCAGACAGACAGACGGACGGACATTGCTCAATCGATTTCGTCCAAACATACTTATTTCGATGAGGCAAATTTTGCCCGTATAAAAGTGTATATACCCTCGTTAGCATAAATGCTGAGAGTTTAAAAACAAGAATTTGCCCCCCTAGAACGACAAAAGAGCATTCCTGGCTAAGCCCATGTCTACAAAAGCTTCCTCTGGAGGCTTTCCTTTCTAAAGAGGCCTCCACTAGAGGCATTTTAAATTATAGAAGCCTACTACGGAGGCCTTTTTACTATAGGATCCTCATCTGCAGGCCTTCTTTTCTACTAAACCCTTATCTGGAGAATTTATTTTCCATAGAAACTTTCCCTGGAGGCCTTCTGTTCTGCAACAACTTTTTCTGGAAAACTTCGCTTTTATCAAAGCTTCCTCTGTAGGCATTGTTTTCTCTAAAAGCATCTTCTGGAGTATTTCTATTCTAGAGAATCCTCCTCTGCACGCCTTCTATTCTATAAAAGCTTCCTCTAAAGCCCTTCTATTTTATAGAAGTCTTCTCTGAAGGGCTTTTTTCTATAAAAATCTTCACTGGAGAACTTATTTTCAATAGAAGTCTGCTATGGAGAAAGCCCCTGGAGCCAGGAGCATTTTTGTAGGCTTTTTTACTATGAAAGCCTATTCTGCAAGCCTTCTTTTCTACGTAAACCTTACCTGGATGCCTTTTATTCCATAAAAACTTTTTCTGGATGATATCGCTGCTTTAAAGCTTCCTATGTAGCCGTTTTATTACCTAAAAGCATCCTCTGGTATTTCTATTATATGGAAACCTAATCTGGAGGTCTTTTTTTCTACAAAAAGCCTTTTCAATAGAAGTCTTCTATGAGGGCCTTATATTTCATAAAAACCTCTTCTGCAGGATTGTTTACAGTAAACGTCTTTGGAGCCTCTTCTGGAATCCATTAATAAAATAGGAGCCTCCTCTAGAGGATTTCTGTTCTACAATAGCCTCTTGTCAAGGACGTCTATTTTATTTTATTTTCTGAAGGCCTTCGTTACTATAGTAGCCTCCTGTGGAGGCACTCTATTCTATATATACCTCCTCTGTAGGAATTTTAATTTATAGAAGCACCACCACCTCTAGAGGCCTTCTGGAAACCTTTTATTCTATAGAAGGCTACTCCGGAGGCCGTAGAAGCCTACTCTAGAGGTCTTCCGTTCTTATAGACGCCTACTTTGAAGGCCTTTAATTCTATAGAAGCATGCTTTGGAGGACTTCTATTCTGTGGAAGCTTCCCTTCGAGGCCATCTATGTTATAGAAGCCTTCTTTGGAGATCTTATATTCTATAGAAGTGTACCCTAGAGAATTTCTATTCTAAAGAAGCCTTTTTTTTCTATAAAATATTGAAAGCTCCTCCGTAAGGATTCTTTTTCTTCTGTAGGACCTCCTCTTGACGCCTTCTACTATATAGAAGCCTCCTCTGGATGCATTCTACTATGTAGAAGCCTACTCTGGAGGCCTTCTACTATGTAGAAGCCTACTCTGGAGGCATTCTACTATGTAGAAGTCTACTCTGGAACCCCTCTACTATGTAGAAGCCTACTCTGGAGGCCTTCTACTATGTAGAAGCCTACATTGGAGGCCTTCTACTACGTAGAAACCTACTCTGGAGGCCTTCTACTATGTAAAAGTCTACTCTGGAGGCCTTCTACTATGTAGAAGTCTACTCTGGAGGCCTTCCACTACGTAGATGCCTCCTGTGCTATGTAGAAGCCTACTCTGGAGGCCTCCTACTATGTAGAAGCCTCCTTTGGAGACCTTCTACTATGTAGAAGCCTCCAATGGCGGCCTTCTACTATGTAGAAGCCTACTCTGGAGGCCTTCCACTATGTAAAAGACTACTCTGGAGGCCTTCTACTATGTAGAAGCCTACTCTGGAGTCCTTCTACTGTGTAGAAGACTCCTCTGAAGGCCTTCTACTATGTAGAAGCCTCCTCCTTAGGACTTCTACTATGTAGAAGCCTCCTGTACTATGCAGAAGGCTCCTCTGGAGGCCTTCTACTATGTAGAAGCCTCCAATGGCGGTCTGCTACTACGTAGAAGCCTCCTGTACTATGCAGAAGGCTCCTCTGGAGGCCTTCTACTATGTAGAAGCATCCTCTGGCGGCCTTCTACTATGTAGAAGCCTCCTGTGGAGGCCTTCCACTATGTAGAAGCCTACTCTGGAGGCCTTCTACTATGTAGAAGCCTCTTCTGGCTGCCTTCTACTATGGACCTTCTACTATTTAGAAGGCCTTCTATTCTATAGAAGCGTACTCTGTAGGAGCTTTTTCTGGAGGCCTTCTACTATGTGTAAGCCTCCTCTGGAGGCCTACTACTTTGTAGAAGCCTCCTCTGGAGCCCTTCTACTATGAAGAAGCCTCCTCTGGAGGCATTCTTCTACGTAGAAGCCTCCTCCGGAGGCCTTCTACTATGTACAAGCCTCCTCTGGAGGCCATCTACAATATGGAAGCCTCCTCTGGAGGCCATCTACTATGTAGAAGCCTCCTCTGGAGGCCTTTTACTATGCATAAGCCTCCTCTGAAGGCCTCCTACTATGTAGAAGCCTCTGGAGGCCTTAGAAGAAGCCTCAACTGGAGGCCCCCTTTGGGGGCCTTCTACTCCGTGGAAGCTTCCTCTGGAATCCTTCTACTATGGACCTTCTACTATTTAGAAGGCCTTCTATTCTACAGAAGCGTACTCTGGAGGCTCTATGTTCTGTTTAGGCCTCCTCTGAAAGCCTTTTATTCCATAGAAGCCTTCTCTGGAGGCTTTCAATTCTGTTGGATTCTCCTCTGCAAGCCTTCTATTTTTTAGAAGCCACCTCTGGAAGCCTTCTATTTGAACGAAGCCTTCTATATTATAGAAACTTGATCTCGAGGCTTTCCTTTTATAGAAGCCTCCGCGGAAGCCTTTACTTTAGAGAAATCTGAAGGCCTTATTTTTATAGTACTCTCTTCTGGCAGCCTTCTGTTCTACATATGTCCATCTGGAGGCTTTCTCTTTCGCTCATTTGGAAGGCTCTGAGGGCCTTCTGTAATATAAAATCTACCTCTGTAGTTCTTATATTATGTAGAAGTCTTCTCGGCGGGTCTTATAATCTATCCTCCTTGTGTTTCTGTTTCTCCACTTCTAAAGAAGCCTACTTTGAAGATGTTATGATATATAGAATCCTTTTCTGGGGGCAATTATTTTCTATAGAAACCTCGTCAGGGCCTTCCTTCTTTTTTATAAAAATGTCGCAATATATGTATGTGGTGACTTCTTTACACATCTCCCGCACTTATGAAGTTAAGTTGAGATATTTTCTGAAGATTTTGGGTTTATATATTTTTTTGTTTTAAAATATTGCAGAATATTGAACTTTGTTTTGACTTTTGTTGCCACCCATGTTTGCACCCAATATACGAGATACTATCACGAGCAGTATAACTGCCAAAACTCCAACAACATAAAGTCATTGCCAGATTGCATGACTTCTTAATGCACATGTATGTACATCATACCCATTAATCCGCTCCTATCACTTCCCCTATACTTCACTTCACCAGACACACATTCAAAACTTTTTTCTCACCACCAAAAATATTGATTGCCAATCATGACATGATAACTTTTTAGCAACACTTCAGGCCATAGAAATAAACATTTTAAGCAAATAAGAAAACCCCGACGAACTGTAGCCAAAAGTTCGAATGAACAAAGTATGCAAAGTATGAGAAAAAAGCAAAAAAAAAAAAAAATCTGCGATATGAAAACATGAAATAAAATGCAAAGTTTTCCAATAATATCAGGGCTCATAACTGAGTAGCGAAACATATTTTGAAAAAAAAGAACAAAAATGTTCTCAAACATATTGCCAAAGTATTTGGAATATTTTAACAGATAATTTCATAGAAAGATTTTATATATACGAAGAAGAGGAGTGAGGGAAACACGAAAAGGGGTTAAAGAATTTCACAACTGTTTCAAGAAATAAAAATAAAAATGGGTACGATAGGAGTCTGCCAAACAAATTGAAATTCATATGACAAAACTTTTGCAAATAGATAAAGTTAAGTTCAATACCAATTTGAAAATTAAAAGTCAATTTTGTTCAGTTTCTTTTTTAATCAAAATTAGTAATTCATAGAATTGGAAGGCAAGGGTGAAGTACTCCGTTCTCATGTAGTTGAATGAATGTAAGACACTTTAAGTTCAGAGACAGTCGCCATAAAGATTGACACGGATTGCTGGGTGACAACTGTAACGTTTGAAAATAATATTAATGCCAACAAAACAACCAATGTCCTGCATTTGCAACAAATTCGAAAACAAATAAAAGAATTTTTTAATAATTAGAACGAGTTGGATTCGTTTGGGCATTCTAAATGAAAATAATCGTCTTTACGAACCTAATCACATCCACTTTGTTTGCAGCTTCATTTAACCTCGAATATTCCATAACTGACATTTTCAATATATTTTCCATGATAATTCACTTTTTTAAATGAAGCACTCTACTCTATACATTATTACATATTATTGAATACAATTATAGGCGGAGATATTTTCATTTCGTAGTATATTGAACCATGGAGGGACAGAGGGAGACGGAAAGAGACCTCTCCCACACCCAATCATACTATACGAGTATTGAATGTGAATCCTACATTATAAATTTACCAAGCCTAAAAGCACGCAAACAAATGCCCATTTATTGAACTGCAATAAGCAACAACAAACCGCAAAGGTATGCAATTACTTATCTGTCGATGACACAGAGAATAATGTCATCATCATCATCACCAGCACTGCAACAGCTTTAGGAACAACCACAAGAGCAGCATCATTGTCAATATATTTACATTTCGATATTATATAAATTATCATGGGAATGAGATTTTTTAAATATACAAATTTCGCAATGCGTACAAAAATTCAATTTATTCGCAATGATTTCGTATCGAAATTTTCAATATCTATGTACTCAGCGGCATATAATACTTACATACGTATGTATATGTGAGTGAACATACATTGCATGTACTATATATGCTACTGATTAATGTAATATAGTTTATGCAATATATATTTTATGTGGTACACGTTTCGATTACGGTTGGCCTAAAAATATGCTATACTCACATATAAATTTGGTATGTGCCAGTAAATACGCACAATTTTAATAGGGTGCCAACAAAGAGCGGTGTCAAATGTTACAAAAAGAAATAACTTCGAAAGGTCTGCATGAGACAAATGACTTTCGAAAGGTTTTGAAAGGTTTCCTATAGACAAAATACCTTTTTAAGGGTTTACTAATGACAGAGAACCTATAAAAGGTTTTCGGTAGACAGTCGATTTTTGACTTCTCTATAGATAGAGAAGTTTTGAACGGTCGTCTATAGCCAGAGGACTTTTTAAAGGTCTTTTTTATACCCTACACCACTATGTGGTAAGGGGTTTATGTGTTAGTGCATTTGTATGTAACATACAAAAGGAAGCGAGACAGACCCATAGTTCCTTCTAGGGATATACATAGAATCACTTCCTGAGTCGATTTATGCATGTCCGTCCGTCCGTCCGTTCGTTCGTTCGCAACATACAGGTCGCATTTGTTGACCGATTTCGCTGTAAATTGGGGAATACCATTTTTTTAGCCGTCGGAAGATCAAGTTCGAAGATGGGCTATATCGGTCCAAGTTTCGGTATAACCCCCATATAACTGTACCTCCCGATTTAAGGTATTTTAAGGATCTTAGCCGCATTTGTTGCCCAAACCAGCTAAAATTTTACATTTGAGGTTCCCAATGGCCGCGAAATTGCTCCACTAAAAATTGTCAATATAGGTCCACGGTTCGGTATAGTCCCCATATAACGATACCCCCGATTTAAGGTATTTTATGGATCTTAGCCACATTTTTTGCCCAAACTAGCTGAAATTTTACATTTGAGGCTCTCAATGGCCGCGAAATTGCTCCACTAAAAATTGTCAAGATAGGTCCACGGTTCGGTATAGTCCCCATATAAAGATACCTCCCGATTTAAGGTATTTTAGGGATCTTAGCCACATTTTTTGCTTGAACTAGCTGAAATTTTACATATGTGGTTCCCAATGGCCACCAAATTTCGCCACTTAAATTGAGCCAAATTATATCGAAATCGGTTCAGATTTGGATATAGCTCCCATATATATGTTCGCCCGATTTCTCGTATTTGCTGCACCAAACACGCTATATACGTCCGATTTTGATGAAATTTGGAATGTTTGACTAAATTCGGTCTAGAAATAAGTGTGCCAAATTATATCGAAATCGGTTCCGATTTGGATATAGCTCCCATATATATTTTCGGCCGATTTCAAGTATTTTCTGTACCAAACACGCTATATATTTCCGATTTCGATGAAATTTGGAATGTGTGACCGAATTCAGTCTAGAAATAAATGTGCCAAATTATATCGAAATCGGTTCAGATTTGGACATAGCACCCATATATATTTTCGGCCGATTTCGTGTATTTTCAGCTCCAAACACGATATATAAGTCCGATTTCAATTATATTTGGAATGTGTGACTGAATTCGGTCTGGAAATAAATGTGCCAAGTTATATCAAAATCGGTTAAGATTTGGATTTTACATATTCACAGTGGTGTAGGGTATTATATAGTCGGCCCCGCCCGACTTTGATCCTTTCCTTACTGGTTTTAAAATGCCTTTGAACTGTTCTCTATTAACAGACAACCTTCGAAAGGTTTTCTGTAGACAAGGGACCCTTAAAAGTTCTCCGGTAGACAGAAAATATTTTAAAAGTCTTCTGTTGACAGGAGAGTTCCGAAAGTTCCTCTATAGACAGAAGACCTTGATATGTCTTCTATAGACACGAGGCCTTTGAAGGATCTTCTATGGATAGAAGAGATTTGAAAGGTCTTCTGTAGACGAGAAACCTTTGGAAGATCTTTGCAATGCCTTCTATGGGCAGAAGAACTGCGACAGGTCTTCTGTAAACACGTGATCTTTGAATGGTCTTGTATTGACAGAACACCTTCGAAAGGTCTTCTATAGACAGAAGATCTTTGAAAGGTCTTCTATAGACAGGAGAACTTTGAAAGGTCTTCTATAGACAGAAGACCTTCGAAAGTTTTTCTATAGACAGAAGACCTTCGAAAGGTCTTCTATAGACAGAAGACCTTCGAAAGGTCTTCTATAGACAGAAGACCTTTGAAAGGTCTTCTATAGACAGAAGACCTTTGAAAGGTCTCTGTAGACAGAAGACCGTTGAATGCCTTCTTTAGATAGGAGACCTTCGAAAGGCATTCTATAGACAGAAGACTTTGAAATACATTCTATAGACAGAAGACAGAAGAACTTCAACAGGTCCTCTGTATACTCGAGACCTTTAAATAGAGCGTGTTTGGTGCAGCAAATATTTGAAATCGGCCGAAAAAATATATATGGGAGCTATATACAAATCTGAACCGATTTTCACCAAAAGCAATATCCTTCTTACTATGACTAAAAAAATTGTGTTTCCCAATTTCCAGCTGTACGTTGCGAACAAAAATACATGCACAGATGGACGGACGGACATGCATAAATCGGCTCTAAAAGTGATTCCATGTATATCTTCAAAAGGAACTATGGGTATAACTCGTTTCGTTTTTCATGTTACATACAAATACACTAAGACATAATACCCCTTACCACAATATGGTGTAGGGTATAAATATTTTCAATAATGCGTCGCCTTTATTGGTGGGCTATGCCAAAGTGTGGACCTATATTGAAAATTTTTGGTGGAGAAGTTTTGTGGCCACTGGAAACCTCAAATATAAAATAAGAGTTAGCTCGAAAGAGTAAAGTGTTAGTTTTAGCTTACATCCTTCAAATACCGAAAATCAGTAGGTACCGTTTATATGGGGACTATACGAGGGCTACACGATAACTATGTGGTCTAACAATAAAAAGCGCATATTTACCATCAATAAAAAATAATTTAAAAAAATTAATTTTCAGTGTTTTATTTAGAAATGCACTTAAAACGAGAAAATAATTTGTCTCTCAAATAAAACGCTTGCCGTTTAGGTTTGCCACCATTTATAATTTAAATGCAAGCGTTTTATTTGAGAGATTCCATCATGAGAAAGAATATATTTATTGAGGCTAAGCGAAAAATTATTTTCTAGTTTTAAGTGCATTTCTAAATAAAACACACTTTTTAGTAACAATTTTTTTTTTTGACCACTGAGAACAATACTCTAGTCAATTTAGGCCGAAAATTTTGATAAAAACTTTAAAATGCCTGAAATCGTGTAGTATCGTTATATAAAGGCTATACCAAAACCTGGACCTATGTCCACAATTTTTGGTGGGAAAGTTTCAGTACCATTGGGAACCCCAAGTGCCAAATTACAGCCTATTCGGGTTAAAAATGAAGATAAAATCCTTAAAACACTTGAAATCAGGTGGTATCAGTATATGGGGGCTATACCAAAAGCTGGACCTATGTCACCAATTTTTGGTGGGGAAGTTTCTGTACCAATGGGGTGTCCCGTTGTAAAGTTACAGCCAATTCGGCCTAAAAATGAAGATAAAATCCTCATAATACTTGAAATCGGGTGATACCGCTATAAGGGGGCTATATCAAAACCTGTACTTATGTTCACAATTTTTGGTGGGGAAATGTCTGTATCATTGGAAATCCAAAATGCCAAATGACAGATAATTCGGTAAAAAATTTAGATAAAATCCTCAAAATGCCTGAAATCTTGTGGCTATATGGGGGCTGTAGGAAAAAATGGGCCCACATCCATGTATTATCACTCAAATCTGAAAAGTGTGCAACTGTGTCAAAAATGAGTTACCAGATTTGAAATGCAAGTTAAATAAAACACCGTTAAACACTGTAAAATCGACCAATCTTTGTTTTAATTCCATATTCCTGTATTGTCACCTAAATCTGAAAAGTGTGCAAAGTTTCAGTTCGATTGGTCAACTGCAGCTGTGTTAAACATGAGTTACCAGATTTGAACTAAACGGACACCAAAGCAAGTTAAGAACAAGTAAGAAAAGTCTATGGTCGGACGGAGCCGACCATGGGATACCCTATACCACTATCCCTGGACAATCGCTCTCCACGGAACTTCATTTCAATGATTGTGAAAATGTAATTATCAAATATCCGAGATGTAATGTATAATACTTATGACCAAAACCAAAAAGTTATCTAGCATTTCAAAGACATTTTTGTAGTAGGAAAGGAAAATTTAGTTCACACAAACTAAAATGTATTGAAACCCACTTATGTAGTACTACTACTTCCGTTGTTTAACCGCTACGTTATTGAAATTTTTACCAATTTCACACAAAAGTTTCAGTCCATTTAACCCGCTAAGTATTATCTGATCTTCACGTTGGTTTGTACGCTTCTTCTTCATCATAAACTCAAACTTTGTTTAAAATTTTGCGGGTTATTATTTAGACCTACAGAGCCGCTACAAAATTGGTAAAAAATTTTGTTTTTGGTCCATTTCATCCCCTGAATATTTCACGATCATCACCAAAAACTAATCATTTCTATTTTGGCCCGAACCCAACCTCCTTAAAAAATTCATTACAATCGGTCCATAATTGCGGCCTTAACTTGTTTAAAATTTTTAATGGATGGACACACATCGCTAAATCGCTTCATCTCGTCGAGATATGAATTTTGGCATACCAAATAAGGGGTCTAGGACGAACTTTTGGAGAGACAATATGTAGCATGGGATAAAAATGTGGTTCTCTACACAGAACCCATTATATATTAGGCAGTAGGCCCGTTATCTAGAAAACACTTTATTGCAATTTACATCAGAGGAAAGGTCAGTATTTTTTCCATATGTAGGCTACTTTGCGAAATACATATGTCCTCAAGGAATTAAAATATTGACCAAAAATAAAATGTTTATATTTTTCATACAAAAGTAATGGTCCATTTCACCCGCTAAAGAATATTAGATCATCATTCAAAATTGTAGGCATCTTTTTCGACCTATACTCTTACCCGGTGTAAAATTTCGTGACTATTTATGTATAATTGCGACTTCTAGCGAGTTTATTATTACACTACAAACAAATAACGGAATACATTAGGCTGTAACTCTGTTATCTGATCATGCACACCAACATAATTGGCATCAATTGAAAGGTCAAGCGTTCCACTTTCAAGTATATCTCACTGGTCCGCAATGTCACTTCCAGGAATTAAGATATAAGCTGTATATTAAAAATTTTCACAATTTTCACACAAAAGTTTTGGTCCATTTAACCCTCTAAATACTGTCCGATCTCCATCTCAAATTGCAATCTTCTCCTTTGTGATATACTCTTACCTTATTTAAAATTACGCGTTGATCGGAATATTATTGAGACCTACAGAGACGCTACAAAATTGGATAAATATTATGTTTTTGGCCCATTTAACCCGCTAAATATTTCACGATCATCACCAATTAAAATAGCGATCTATTCTGACGTGAAACAGACCTCCATAACAAATTTCGTGACCATCGGTCCATAATTGCGGCCTGGAGTTTGATTACAATTTATAATGGACAGACGGACACACGGACGGACGGACGCCGAAATATGAAGATTGGTATACCACATTGGGGGTCTCCGACGAATATTTCGCCGTGTTACATGAATTTTTACCAAAACAAACTTATAATACCCTTTCTACATAGTGGTGTAGGGTATACATAGAAGTTTGGTAGCAGTTCGAACGAATGTCTATTTGAATCGTTTTAGTGGAACAGGCCATAATTCTCTTTCAAGTAAAGCTGTAATGACCTAAGACGTATATATTTTGTTTCACCCTGTTCACCGATAATGGTTTAATGTGCATTTATTCCCATTTCCCTTTGCATACCAACATACGAAGAGGGTGGCATTTTTTGCAACGGTCTACAAATGTGTTAATACTTGACACGTTTTCGGAATTAAGTAGAAAACTATGTTGACTACTTGTATAGTTTATCATTTATTTAAATATATAATTTAATTGTTTACTGATGCTGAATCAATTTAAATATTACAGAGGGAATAGTAATTGGGGAAAAAATAATCATTTTGGTGCAATATTGAGCGAACAAATTTGGTGGGCAATAAATTATAGATAGAAACCATTTTTTGGTTTTACAAAAATTTAATGTGTTTAATTATGAAGAAATGGAGAGAAAATAATGCTGTTAAAGAAATTCTCATCCCAGAACTATAGGACACTAGATGGACAAAACCTGTAATTATTAGGAAAACCTTTAATTTTTAAGAATAATTTTCTAGGGCATGACTTGTGGAAAAAATCTCTAGGACGAAATATGTGAATTTTACCTTGGACTGAAGACCAAGTTTTTACATAAAAAAAATTATTTTTAAGCTTAAAAATAAATATAATAAAACAAGTGAGCCAAGGCTATAGTCGGGTCGGGGCCGACTATGTGATACCCTACACCACTACCCCTGTTCATAAGCTTTTGACAAATAAAATTCAAAATATTAAAATTGGGATAGCTTAGCGCCTTTGCTCTGAATGTCTTCATTAATACAGGTCAATTTTTTTTGAAACGCATTTAAGTGCATCGACAGTACAACCCAAATAAAAAATGGAAAAGTGGGATGTATGCCAACCATCAATAGGCTTCTTTCTCTGTTAGACCCCCATCAACCCCCAAAATTTCGTGATGATCCGATCAAAATTTCGTAGTGTGATTGCCCAAAAATGGAAAAAGGGATGCATTACCGACTATTGCGATATCTCTGTTGTTTGACCACCTATGACAACCTACTTCACATCGTTGTTAAGGTGATATTTTCTACTTTCCTTGCCAGGTTTTGCTTTCGATATACCTCCTACAGAAGGGAGATATTAACTTTGAAATAAAACGTTGGTCTTTCTTCCAAATATTTTTTTTGTCACATTCCGACCCCTGAATAATATCCGACCATTATCAAAAATCAAAAGATGTTTTCCTCTGTGGGACCCCCAATAACACCCAAATTTTCGTGACGATCCAATTAAAATTGCGACCTGTAGCGTGATTTCCAAAAAAGTGGAAAAATGGGATGTATTACCGACTATTGCGATATCTCCGTTATTTGGATACCTACGCCAACCTGCTTTACAATCATTGTAATGATGGGAATTTTTACTTTCATTGTCAGACTTTGCTTTTGGAAGATCCCGAACCAAAGCTGTGATATTCGTCATTATTATTAAAATCGCAAAAATGAAAAGTTGTGTTCTATTAGCGGCTTTTGCGATATCTTCGTTGTTTGACCACCTACGACAACCTATGTAACATCGTTGCAAAGGTAATATTTTCTACCTTCATTAGCAGGTTTTGCGTTTGATACACCCCTTTTAGATGCGGAGATATTCGCTTTGAAATAAAACGGCTTAGGCTTCTTTCTCTGTAGGATCCCGATTAGCCCCCAAAATTTGTGTCGATCCGATCAAAATTGCGACCTGCAGCGTGATTACAAAAAAATGAAAAAATGGGATGTATTGCCGACTATTGTGATATCTCCGTCATGTGGCCACCTACGCCAACCTACTTTGCATCCCTGTAAAGATAGGATTTTCTACTTTCATAGTCAGACTTTGTTTTTGGAAGATCCCCAACCGAAGCTGTGATATTCGTCATTATTATTAAAATCGCAAAAATAAAAAGTTGGGTTCTTTTAGCGGCTATTGCGATATATTCGTTGTTTGATCACCTACGAGAACCTATTTTACATCATTAGAAAGGCGATATTTTCTACTTTCATGGCCAGGTTCTGCTTTTGGTATACCCAATATTGAAGCTGAGATATTCGCTTAGGAAAAAAACGTTGTCTTTTTCTCCAAATAAGTTTTTTGCCCATTACGACCCCTGAATATTATCCGACCATCACCAAAATCAAAAGGCTTCTTCGTCTATGCGACCCCCATTAACCCTCAAAATTTCGTGACGATCCGATCAAAATTGCGACCTGTAGCGTGATTTCCAAAAAAGTGGAAAAATGGGATGTATTACCGACTATTGCGATATCTCCGTTATTTGGTCACCTGCGCCGACCTAGTTTACATCATTGTAAAGATGGGATCTTCTACTATCATAGCCAGGCTTTGCCTTTGGAAAGTCCCCAACTAAAGCTGTGATATTCGTCATTATTATTAAAATCGCAAAAATGAAAATTTGGGTTTTATTTGCGACTGTTGTGATATCTTCGTCGTTTGATCACCTACGAGAACCTACTTTACATCATTAGAAAGATGATATTTTCTACTTTTATTGTCAGGTTTTGCTTTCGGTATACCCCGTATAGAAGCTGAGATATTCGCTTTGAAGAAAACGTTGTCTTTTTATCCACATAAGTTTTTTGCCCATTCCGACCCCTAAATATTATCCGACCATCACCAAAATCAATAGGCTTCTTCCCCACCGGGACCCCCATCAACATGCAAAATTTCGTGACGATCCGATCAAAATTGCGACCTGTAGCGTGATTTCAAGGTTTAGATGGACAGACGGACAGACGGACGGACGGACGGACGGACACACATAGCCAGATCGACTCAGCTCGTCGAGACATTCATTTTGGTATATATAAGTATGGGTCTACGACCATTATTTCGATGCGTTACAAACTTTTTGGCCAAAACGAACTTATAATACCCTCCCCACATAGTGGTGTAGGGTATAATGAATAAATAAATGAATAAAAAAATAAATATGAAGCATTGTGGCGTTTTTTTATTGGGATAGCGTTTGCAATTTTGTTTTTTGAAAATAGTCTGGCTTAATCCCATTGTTGTTGTTTTAATATTTTAAAACAACTATTTTATTAGTGGAAAAGATTTGGCATTGTTCGCCAAGGGGTAAGGCAGGGAATACTATTGTTTCGATCCACGCCACTGGATCTCATCAGTTCCCTTGTTTCTTGATATTCTCCACCGAAGTTATTTGTCAATAACTTCTCCAACAAGAAACTTTTTATACCCAAACATCAATCGTCAGCTCGAAGTATAAAGGTAAGCAAAGAAAAAAGTTCAATGAGAAGTTTTTCCTTGGCAACCTCATACAACTCCGACGAAAGTGTCTGCGAAAACAATTCAAACCTCTTCCACTTGTATGTGTCGTCGAATTTTGACGAATGCACACACCAAAATTTGGTTGGTCTGCTTTACAGCAAAAACAACACACGTCGTGCCAGTGTCTTCAATTTGAAGCATTGTGGCGTTTTTTTATTGGGATAGCGTTACCTTACCCCTTGGCGAACAATGCCAAATCTTTTCCACTAATAAAATAGTTGTTTTAAAATATTAAAACAACAACAATGGGATTAAGCCAGACTATTTTGAAAAAACAAAATTGCAAACGCTATCCCAATAAAAAAACGCCACAATGCTTCAAATTGAAGACACTGGCTCGACGTGTGTTGTTTTTGCTGTAAAGCAGACCAACCAAATTTTGGTGTGTGAACTTTTTTCTTTGCTTACCTTTATACTTCGAGCTGACGATTGATGTTTGGGTATAAAAAGTTTCTTGTTGAAGAAGTTATTGACAAATAACTTCGGTGGAGAATATCAAGAAACAAGGGAACTGATGAGATCCAGTAGCGTGGATCGAAACTATAGTATTCCCTGCCTTACCCCTTGGCGAACAATGCCAAATCTTTTCCACTAATAAAATAGTTGTTTTAAAATATTAAAACAACAACAATGGGATTAAGCCAGACTATTTTGAAAAAACAAAAAAAAAAAAAATAAATAAATAAAATAAATATAAAGTTCAAAATTTCTTAAAATTTCAAACAGACGAAAAAATTATTTGTTGCCTTTCTCCTTTGGGACATGTAATGCCGTCTATAGAGTACAAAGGTTTTTCTTATAAACACATAATTCCTTGTCAGTAGACTTCTGTTCAGCAGTGTAGATTTGTCTTGTTAATTATGTGATATACATTATGGACAAAAGATAGAGAACTTGAATTAATTGGTATAAGCTACAAAACTACAATTGCCTACTCTCTACAAGTGATCTTGTGCATTACAACTCTCTTCATGGAATGTCTTTTGTTTTGCTTGGCCCCAATGATTCCTCCCACAATTCTGTGTTCTGATTTTAATTTTAGTATTCCTTTGCCTTCTTAAAAGTGTAAATAATATAAACATTTAATATCATAACATGTTTCAACGATCATCCTAAGAGCATTTTGTTTATAATAAGAAATTTGAATTTGTGAGATTATCAAAAAACACCTAAAATATTTCTAAATATATAAATTTACTAAAACTATAAATATATTAAGTGTAATCAAGGTGTTAATATTAGTTTGAAAGTCACTGCATGTTACCCGATAAATTTGGCCACCAGTACCATAGTAAGTACATATGCCTTAACGATAAATCCCCATTTCTTGTTTGACATTTATCGATCTTATAAAGAAGCGTGGTTTGAGGTTTCTTTATTAAATCATGAAGATAGCAACTTCCTTTTCGATCAAGATTTCACACAGAATACATCAAACTTAGTAAAATATACCCGCAAGAAATTTGACTAAAGTGTTCAACAAACATAAAAAAAGTTAAGGAACAAATCCTTGTTTATCTGTGTGATCCCATACATTCTTCTGAGTTTTAAAGCTTAATAAAGTGTCTAAAATTCTATTGGATTTTAACAAGTGTGTTAAATTTTTGAAGGTAACCCTAATTAAAGCATAATCGCACTAATTTCATGATGACTAAATTATAATATGTTCAACAGGAATTATCAAGCCTGGCTTAATACATAAATTATCCAACGAAAACGAAATAATCCAAGTTCCAATTCCCATACAAGTGACCAACTACATAACCCAAGTTGCAGCTACCCACAGGGCAGTTGTAGCTTGGGGATCTTTTTGAAGCCTACGTTATTCACAATCTGTTGGTCTCAATAAGCCCAAACCAGTTAAGGAGTAATTACGCCATTTATATATTAAGGAACAATAAGAAAAACCAGCAAAAACCATATATTTTCACTCGTTCCTGGCTAGAAATCCAGTGAAATTCCGTACATATATTGCCCCTTCAACATAGTGATACTTGTATGATACAAATAGCACGTAATTAATCTCCAGCTAAACAACAACAATACGTCTTGGAATAATCATTTCTTGGATTAAAACCTCTGGTGGTCACCGTATCTAATTGCATCCTGATTTGCTTTAATATTCATCGAAAGTCGTGGTTGTTATGTTATGCCCTTCTATCCACAGTTCCAGAAATATCGTGAAGAAAATGTGTTATGAGGCTTATGATGCAAAACAATTAAACTCCAGTTCCAATCTATCAAACTAAAACCATCAATAGATGAACAAATGTATTCCAAACTAGTTAAGATTTCCGTAACTATAAAAAAATTATATGCATTTGCATTTATAATCGTAATTATGTATAATTACTACCAACAGAACATTTCAATTTGTCAAGCTTTTATGTAAGAAAAAATCGCCATTTCTAAAATTCAAACCAAGGCAAGAACAACAATCATACTACTCTAACACCCCTATTATACAGCACAAATCATCACAACAACAAACCATCGACAACTTGGAGGCCTTCAAAAGTGATCATGGACATTGTTGGTGAGTACATGTAAAAAGAAACCAAAAAGTAAAAAAAAACTATTTCTCTTTCTCCCCCGTTGTTTGCCTTGATTTGCATTTACCTTTATATGTCTTGCTACATGTAATGAGAACGAAAGAACAAAGTGATGATATGCAAATTATGAATATCAGGGAGAGTAATTTAAAATGATCATCACATTGTTTTCTTTGCATTATTTCTGCTCTATCTAATTTCTACCTTTTTTTGTTTTGGTTTGATACAGAAGAATAATAATTCATATCATTTCACTTTCACTCGTAAAGTTCATTGAACTCTGTTACATTTAAGCATACTTCTTGTACATAATTGCCATTTCTGCATTTAGCATGATAATGATCTCTAATATAATTGATAGATGGTAGGAACATCTGCGTTTAGTGTTTTATAAACATTTTTTTTGCATTATTTAATCTTTAAAATTATTATATTTAAATAATTATTAAATTCCAACATAAAATAGTAGAATTTTTAATAATGAATTTTCAAAATGGATTGAATAAATTATTTTTTTTTTTTGAAATCTAAAATGATTGGCTAAATTAATTATATGTTTTCTATTCGAGAGATGAGATACTAAAGAAAGGAGTAAGGTTTAATAGGGGTTCTTGTTAAATATGTATTTATACAGTGCTCAAAAAGAATCTAGGTCGGTGTGGGTTGCGAAGCACTTTCACCCAATAACAACTGGGTGAATTCTATCTCGTATACCATAAGATAATAGCCCGTTTTTAACCATTTTTTTTTTTGCCCTGTCCATTTGGTTATACTTTTTCTTTTCTGATGTACAAAGGGAGTCTGCAATAATATTAATTCGAGTAATATAAACACGGTTTAGAGACAACAGGACACGAACCCCCCCCACCCGGCTAGTGCTAGCAAAGAAGGCTCCCGCAGTCCTGGAACTCTTTAGACTCTATGGTGCAATAACATTTTAAATTGGCATTTCGGCAATTAAGTCGTGAATATTACAGAATTTGGCGCCCAACGTGGGGCCGAGAAGATCGCCGTATCTTTTTTGGCTCTTTTTAAACTTCTAATACCCTTAGAGTTCAGTTTTCAAAAGTTTTTGAAACTTATTCTATTATCAGACTTTTTCCTCTTAAATAGTTGTAGAAGTTATTCTGGATAATTGATAGTCTGATACAGTTCGGATTAGTCAACCGTTAATTTTTCTATAACCCTTTTAAAGGCTTTCAGTGTGGTGATGAACCAAGTTTTAGAAACTGTATAGCTCTGTGTAAAATAATTATCTGAACTATTTGAAACTTAGTTACCAACACCTGTTAAAGTGGCTGGATTTCATTAAATTTGCAGTAGTCAGCATTTTTATGACCGCGACTTTTCAGAAGTAGTGAAGGAAAAACTAGTTGGTGTGTTTCATATGGCATAGATTTTAATTTTACTTGAGCTCCATAAACCTGTCTAGTATCCAAATATTTTTTTATGGTTTTTTCTTTTACTCCTTTATCTTTATGTCTCATCTCGAGAAAGAAAACTTTTTTCGTATGATCTGTTATTTTTTTATATACAATTTCAACTGAAACTGGTATTGTGTCCCTATCTTGGATGCTTTTTACCTTATACCATTGAGTAGAGAATAACCTCTATAACCAAATCTTCTTATATTTTATAATTGATAAAGTACAAAATCTTATAATGTCTTTGGAGCGTACTCCCCCATTAATCGCAGAATCTGCAGCCACGGGTGCAGCAGGTGGTGAAATACTAAATTGCGCTATTTGTGACGTTTTGATGGGAGAGGGCCAAGACCTTCTCATAATTATAGATTGTTTTCATTCCTTTCACAGGACATGTATCGAAGAATACTTGTCGAATGCTTCAAATTGTCCTGTATGCAAAAGACCATGTCAGCTCAGAGAGCTGAGGGCGATAGATAATTCTAAAAAAATATCTAAAAAAAATATAGCCGTACAAAAAGGCGCAGGAAGGGGTGCAGTACCCAAAAAGTACAACACTCGAAATGCAACCCGCAATCTATTTCCAGATGGATCATCTGACATGAATAATAGCATACAACATCAGGGAACACCTATTCGAGATACCGAGGGTTCCAATGCTAATGCAATTAATTCTCCACCTCCCAAAAATAAGGGCATTTTTGTAGATTATAACAAGATTAACCGCATGATCGAGTTAAATCTGTCTCGTCTCCTTCAAAATATGAATTTAGTACCTAACAATGGTAATTCAAATAATGTTCCAAAGCAGCCACCAAATCCCCCTCCAATTCCAAACAACCATGTTGGGAATGATGGCATAAGCCCCACACCAACTCAAGGCAACCCAAACAACTCAAGTTTTAGTAACCAAAACTCATCTCCAAACTCTTCTGCTAATTCACACGTCAGTCAGATGTATGCGGACAAAGCTACGTCCATTATACAGAGCTGGGGATTACGTTTTGATGGCTCATCCAATGGAATCAATATTGAGGAATTTTTATATAGAGTTAGGTCACTGACCCATGATAATTTTAATGGGGACTTTTCCGTCATCCTAAGAAATTTGAATACGTTGCTAGTAGGTAAGGCCAAGGATTGGTACTGGCGTTACCGCAAGCAAACCTCTAGGTTAAATTGGGAGGATTTCAGTCAGGCCATCCAAGGACAATACAAAGACTTCAAAACTTCCTTTGACATAAGAGAAGAAATTCGAAATCGGAAGCAACGTCCCAATGAGTCTTTCGACACCTTTTTTGAATCCATTTCGGCTATCATGGATAGGTTGCCAACTCCCATGCCTGACACTGATTTAATTGAGATTTTGTCAATAAATCTTAGACCAGAAATTAGGCAGGATCTATTGTACATTAAGATTAATTCACTATCTCACCTTCGTCAACTAGTGCAAACAAGGGAAAGGTTTTTAAGTGATGAGTATGTCAGAAAAACTCTACATTCTCGACCGGCTGCAAATCTTAATGTCCCAAGAAAATATGTCGCAGACATAGACTACAATGAGGATCGGGATTTAAACGAAGATGTTATAGAAAATGTAGACGCTATTCACAAAGCAATTCCTTCGAAATGCTGGAATTGCGATGAGATTGGGCATCACTGGCAAGATTGCCTACAGGATCGAAACATTTTCTGTTATGGTTGCGGAACCAAAAATGTCTACAAACCGAATTGTGTAGACTGTAAAGCCAGAAAAGCTGTCCATTCAAAAAACTCAAACAAAATGGGTCCACTGATGGACTAAACCATAAAGTGGATCCAAACACAGATTTTCAGTCTGATGTTTCATCATCATCTTTACCCGGACGTAACTTTAATACTTCACCAGAATGTGTAACAGTGAACCGTAATCCTGAAAATTTCACAATTCTGAAAAGACCTGATAATGCAATTGTATACTCCCGGCATGACGATTACAATATACTTTACCCGAAACTTCCCTACCACGTCAGATATGCCCGATATATCGCGAAACGGAATGAGATTTTTGAATTATCCTTAGACGACCAAGCTAACAGAAAGTCTCCCAAACGCTCTACACTTCGTTTAAGAGCATTTTACAAAATGAGGAAATTGTGCAGGAAATTTTTGGTATCCGCTATAATATCGAACCCTACAGATTTACGATACTATGCAAAGGTATCTTTTTTAGACTTCGAAGAATACGGACTTTTAGATACTGGAGCTAGTATCAGCTGTGTGGGTTCGGATTTAGCTGGGTTGGATTTCTCTAAGTATCCGACATTCTCAAGATGTAGATCGTTTGTAAAAACTGCAGATGGTAAAACTCAACCTGTCTATGGATGGATCGATGTTGTTATCTGCTTCAAGAATGATTACAAGCCCTTAAAACTGTTTGTAATACCCTCACTATCCCAGAGACTCATTCTCGGAATAGATTTCTGGAGGACTTTTAATTTAATACCCGATATGATAGGATCCATTGATCTGTTGGCATCAGACAACATAGCTAACACCGTTTCGCGAATGCCCCCTATGGAAGTCAAAGACAAGTTTGAATCACAATCCGCCTCAGAAAACACTGACTTATTTCCTTTATCAGCTATGGAAAAAAAGCAACTAAAATCTGTCATTGATTTATTTCCAAATTTCGAGACCCAGGGTTTGGGTAGAACCTCTTTAATTCGACATTCGATAGACGTCGGAGACGCCTCTCCAATCAAACAGAGGTTCTATCCCGTGTCCCCTGCGGTTGAAAAATTAATGTTTGGAGAGATAGATCGTATGCTGAAGTTGGGGGTTATAGAACCCTCAAATTCAGCATGGAGCTCCCCTATGCGCTTGGTTATCAAACCTAACAAGGTAAGACTCTGCCTGGACGCTAGAAGAGTGAATTCTGTTACGAAAAAGGATGCCTATCCTTTACCTAACATTGAGGGGATCTTTGCACGACTGCCGAAAGCGAATCTGATTTCAAAATTGGATTTGAAGGACGCTTTCTGGCAGATCAGCCTAGACGAGAAATCGAAACATCTAACGGCATTTACAGTGCCCGGAAGGCCATTATACCAATTTGTGGTAATGCCTTTCGGGCTCTGTAATGCGCCGCAAACGATGTGTAGGCTGATGGACGAGATCATCCCCCCGGACTTGCGCCACTGCGTTTTTGGCTATTTAGATGATCTCGTCATCGTGTCCGAAGATTTCCCCTCTCATGTTGACGTTTTGGTAAGGATAGCTTCCCAGTTCAGGAAAGCTAACCTTACGTTAAATATATCGAAAAGTAAATTCTGTGTGACCAAAGTAAACTATTTGGGATACATAATCGGGAACGGTGGTATAACCACCGACCCAGAAAAAGTTATTGCCATCACCAATTGGCCAGTCCCAAAGAATCTGAGACAAGTTCGCGGATTCTTAGGACTTACTGGCTGGTATAGGCGATTCGTGAAAAACTTTTCGACTGTAACGTTTCCAATTACCGAGATTCTAAAATGTAAGAAAAAGTTTCAGTGGTCCAAGGAAGCGCAATCAGCGTTCGAAAGTCTCAAAAACATTTTAACAACAGCACCAATTTTGTCAAACCCAGATTTCAGTAAAAAATTCTATCTCCACTGCGACGCAAGCGACTTTGGAATAGGCGCAGTGCTGGTCCAGTTGGATGAAGAAGGCATGGAAAAACCCATAGCTTTTATGAGCAAAAAGCTCACAACGGCCCAGCGCAACTACAGCGTAACAGAACGCGAATGCCTGGCCGCCGTTGAAGCTATAAAGAAATTCAGGTGCTACCTTGAACTCCAAGAGTTCGAGGTAGTTACCGATCATTCCAGCCTCCTATGGCTGATGCGACAACCTGATTTAAGTGGCAGACTAGCCCGCTGGGTTTTCAAACTACAGCCATATAAGTTCAGCATCAGCCATAGGAAGGGCAAAGAACATGTAGTGCCCGACGCGTTGTCCAGGATTCCCTGTGAAGAGGTCTCCAGCATAGGCACAATTACACCTGAAATCGACTTACAATCTCCATATTTTGAAGATGAAGACTATCTAGAACTAAAAGAGAGGGTTAATCAAAACCAGTCGAAATTTCCGGATCTCAAAGTGATTGACAATTACGTCTACTTTAGGACGGAACATTACTCCGGTTTAGAATCACAGGAAGAAATTGCATGGAAGTTGTGGGTTCCATGTCGACTTAGAAATGAGGTTATATCTAGGGCCCACGATTCTGCGGTAGCAGCTCATGGTGGAATGGGCAAAACACTCGACTTAGTAAAAAGACACTTGTATTGGCCTGGAATGGTACAGGATATCAGAGACTACGTCAGGAATTGCGAGGTATGTAAAGCAACCAAAGCGCCTAATGTGCTTATGAAACCCCCAATGGTTAATCAAACTGTCTCCATCCGACCCTTCCAGCGCCTCTATATAGATCTCCTGGGGCCTTACCCGAGGAGTAAATCGGGGAATATAGGCATCCTTATAATTCTTGACCATCTGAGTAAATTTCATTGGCTTTGCCCACTCAGAAAATTTACATCGACGGCTATAAAAGACTTTTTATTAACAAATATATTCCACATTTATGGAATACCGGAGACCATAGTTAGTGACAATGGCAGTCAATTCAAGTCAAACGACTTGAATGCCTTTTTTACTAGCTATGGTATCAACCATACATATACAGCACTTTACTCGCCTCAGGCAAACGCCTCGGAACGAGTGAACCGTTCCCTAATAGCCGGAATTAGGATTTTTCTCAAAAATGACCATAAAGAGTGGGACCAAAAACTTAGCTTCATAAGTTGCGCCTTGCGCAACTCCATCCATCAGTCAATCAAGTGTACACCTTACCATGCGTTGTTCGGGTTCGATATGGTAACCCATGGTTCGACCTACAACCTCCTTTAAAAGTTGGATCTACTTAATGAGCCAACCACATTACCTTGCCGTGATGATCATCTACAGCTCCTTCGTACAAATTTGCAAAAGAGGATAAAGGAAGCTTTTAAAACACAACAACAACAATACAATTTACGCTCAAGGCAACAAACATTCCAGGTGGGACAAGAGGTTTTCAGACGAAATTTTTGTCAAAGTAGTTTGGAAAAGAACTTTAATTCCAAACTAGCACCACTCTTTTTAAAAGCGAAAGTTCGTGAAAAACTCGGTAGTCATTACTACCTCCTTGAAGACTTGAATGGAAAATTGGTGGGAACCTTCCATGCCAAGGATATTAAAATATAGACGACTTTTTCCGGTTTATTTAAGTTCGAAAAATCTTTTAAATAACCCGGTTTTGTAATGCCGTCTATAGAGTACAAAGGTTTTTCTTATAAACACATAATTCCTTGTCAGTAGACTTCTGTTCAGCAGTGTAGATTTGTCTTGTTAATTATGTGATATACATTATGGACAAAAGATAGAGAACTTGAATTAATTGGTATAAGCTACAAAACTACAATTGCCTACTCTCTACAAGTGATCTTGTGCATTACAACTCTCTTCATGGAATGTCTTTTGTTTTGCTTGGCCCCAATGATTCCTCCCACAATTCTGTGTTCTGATTTTAATTTTAGTATTCCTTTGCCTTCTTAAAAGTGTAAATAATATAAACATTTAATATCATAACATGTTTCAACGATCATCCTAAGAGCATTTTGTTTATAATAAGAAATTTGAATTTGTGAGATTATCAAAAAACACCTAAAATATTTCTAAATATATAAATTTACTAAAACTATAAATATATTAAGTGTAATCAAGGTGTTAATATTAGTTTGAAAGTCACTGCATGTTACCCGATAAATTTGGCCACCAGTACCATAGTAAGTACATATGCCTTAACGATAAATCCCCATTTCTTGTTTGACATTTATCGATCTTATAAAGAAGCGTGGTTTGAGGTTTCATTATTAAATCATGAAGATAGCAACTTCCTTTTCGATCAAGATTTCACACAGAATACATCAAACTTAGTAAAATATACCCGCAAGAAATTTGACTAAAGTGTTCAACAAACATAAAAAAAGTTAAGGAACAAATCCTTGTTTATCTGTGTGATCCCATACATTCTTCTGAGTTTTAAAGCTTAATAAAGTGTCTAAAATTCTATTGGATTTTAACAAGTGTGTTAAATTTTTGAAGGTAACCCTAATTAAAGCATAATCGCACTAATTTCATGATGACTAAATTATAATATGTTCAACAGGAATTATCAAGCCTGGCTTAATACATAAATTATCCAACGAAAACGAAATAATCCAAGTTCCAATTCCCATACAAGTGACCAACTACATAACCCAAGTTGCAGCTACCCACAGGGCAGTTGTAGCTTGGGGATCTTTTTGAAGCCTACGTTATTCACAATCTGTTGGTCTCAATAAGCCCAAACCAGTTAAGGAGTAATTACGCCATTTATATATTAAGGAACAATAAGAAAAACCAGCAAAAACCATATATTTTCACTCGTTCCTGGCTAGAAATCCAGTGAAATTCCGTACATATATTGCCCCTTCAACATAGTGATACTTGTATGATACAAATAGCACGTAATTAATCTCCAGCTAAACAACAACAATACGTCTTGGAATAATCATTTCTTGGATTAAAACCTCTGGTGGTCACCGTATCTAATTGCATCCTGATTTGCTTTAATATTCATCGAAAGTCGTGGTTGTTATGTTATGCCCTTCTATCCACAGTTCCAGAAATATCGTGAAGAAAATGTGTTATGAGGCTTATGATGCAAAACAATTAAACTCCAGTTCCAATCTATCAAACTAAAACCATCAATAGATGAACAAATGTATTCCAAACTAGTTAAGATTTCCGTAACTATAAAAAAATTATATGCATTTGCATTTATAATCGTAATTATGTATAATTACTACCAACAGAACATTTCAATTTGTCAAGCTTTTATGTAAGAAAAAATCGCCATTTCTAAAATTCAAACCAAGGCAAGAACAACAATCATACTACTCTAACACCCCTATTATACAGCACAAATCATCACAACAACAAACCATCGACAACTTGGAGGCCTTCAAAAGTGATCATGGACATTGTTGGTGAGTACATGTAAAAAGAAACCAAAAAGTAAAAAAAAACTATTTCTCTTTCTCCCCCGTTGTTTGCCTTGATTTGCATTTACCTTTATATGTCTTGCTACATGTAATGAGAACGAAAGAACAAAGTGATGATATGCAAATTATGAATATCAGGGAGAGTAATTTAAAATGATCATCACATTGTTTTCTTTGCATTATTTCTGCTCTATCTAATTTCTACCTTTTTTTGTTTTGGTTTGATACAGAAGAATAATAATTCATATCATTTCACTTTCACTCGTAAAGTTCATTGAACTCTGTTACATTTAAGCATACTTCTTGTACATAATTGCCATTTCTGCATTTAGCATGATAATGATCTCTAATATAATTGATAGATGGTAGGAACATCTGCGTTTAGTGTTTTATAAACATTTTTTTTGCATTATTTAATCTTTAAAATTATTATATTTAAATAATTATTAAATTCCAACATAAAATAGTAGAATTTTTAATAATGAATTTTCAAAATGGATTGAATAAATTATTTTTTTTTTTTTTGAAATCTAAAATGATTGGCTAAATTAATTATATGTTTTCTATTCGAGAGATGAGATACTAAAGAAAGGAGTAAGGTTTAATAGGGGTTCTTGTTAAATATGTATTTATACAGTGCTCAAAAAGAATCTAGGTCGGTGTGGGTTGCGAAGCACTTTCACCCAATAACAACTGGGTGAATTCTATCTCGTATACCATAAGATAATAGCCCGTTTTTAACCATTTTTTTTTTGCCCTGTCCATTTGGTTATACTTTTTCTTTTCTGATGTACAAAGGGAGTCTGCAATAATATTAATTCGAGTAATATAAACACGGTTTAGAGACAACAGGACACGAACCCCCCCCACCCGGCTAGTGCTAGCAAAGAAGGCTCCCGCAGTCCTGGAACTCTTTAGACTCTATGGTGCAATAACATTTTAAATTGGCATTTCGGCAATTAAGTCGTGAATATTACAGACAACATTGAAGAATTATTGCTTTACTGTTTCTACAATCCCAATAAACACTTCTGAAATTCGTGCATACTCCGACCCACAAGTAATGTATGGGTCAGTGATTGTGTGTATACGATCTGCAAAGTAAGCCGTAACTCTTTTAAACACTACACTTTAATATCGAACGGCTTACATTTCCTTGTTTGGGCCATTTCCAATACCATGTGTTTTTTATTGTTTATTCCCAGCCATTTCCAGTTTGCATTTCCACCCATCGAACAGCCAAATAGAGTTGTTGATATCGTTACACTTCCTGCTGCTGTCTGTGTAATGCACACATATTGTGGAATGCAACAGCAATAACAACTTTATGCTAAGGCCTTATTACCACCAGTTCCTGCCTATCAAAAGTCACCCATGCATTCAGGCTCAATGCGATAAACAAATGTTGAAATATGTTACCAAAACTGTGGTGTGGCGGAGGGTAGTGGAGAGAACCTTTCGTTAACTGTATGTAAGAAAGCAAAAACTTAATTTTTAACATGTGAATAAACTTTAGGTTACATCCCCGTGCATGTGTCTGCATTAATGGTTAAGTGGATTTCGAAAGCACTGAATATTCTGAAGTTCTGTTGTATAGAGGTTAAGAACATAAATGAACGTGGAAGCTTTAAAGATTTTGAGGGAGCTATAATGGACAATAAAATGGCCTTTTAAAGAATATTACGAGAGCTAATAGAGGACAACAGAGTTGGAATATTTTTAGGTTTGTTTTAGCAGGACTCAAACGAAAGGATGAACGTGATTTTTATACCCTCCACCATATATAACGGTACATCCAGATTTTCGGTTTTGTGAGGGGTTTAGCTACAAAATCTAAGCGAACTATCTGTAATGCTGAACCTAAGTCCATGTTTAGGTATAGTCCCCATATAACTGTAAATTCTGATTTTCGGTATTTTGAGGGTTGGAGCTACATTCTTTGTCCGAAGAACCTGCAATTTGAAATTTGAGGTTCTCAGTGGTCACAAAATATCTCCACCAAAAATGGTCAACAAAAGTCCATGTTTCGGTAAAGCCCCTATATAAAGGTACCTCCCGATTTTCGGTATTTTCTGGCATTTATATATTTATTCCTTTAAACTCCTATAAGGAGCATAGGTTTTTACTGAACTACCTGTAGTTTGACATTTGAGGTTCTCAGTGACCATGTTTCGTTATAGCTCCCATATAACGGTACTTCCCGATTTTCGGTATTTTCAGGCTTTTAGCTAAATTTTTCGACCGAACAACCTGTAATTTGACATTTGAGGTTCCCAGTGGTCACAAAACTTATCCGCCAATAATTATCAATATAGGTCCATGTTTCGGTATTGCTACCATTTAACGGTATCTCCCGACTTTCGGTATTTTGAGGGTTTGAGCTACATTCTTTGTCCGAACGACCTGCAATTTGAAATTTTAGGTTCCCAGTGGTCACAAAACTTCTCCACCAATAACTGTCAACATAAGTCCATGTTTCAGTATAGCCCCCATATAACGGTACCTCCCGATTTTAGGTAATTGTAAGTTTTAAGTTAAATTTTTTGACTGAACTTCCCGTAATTTGTCATTTGAGTTTCCCAGATTTCACAAGACTTCTGCACATAAAGTTGTTAACATAGGACCACGTTATGTTATAGGTCTCATATAAAGAGGCTTCTCGATTTTCGACATCTTGAGAATTTTATGTACATTTTTAGACCGAACAACCTACAATTTGGGATTGGAGATTACCAATGGTCACAAAATTTTATCGTTAATCATTCAAGATAAGTCCAGGTTTTGGTACCTCCCGAATTTCGCCATTTTGACTATTTGAGCTAAAATTTTTAACCGAACTGGTGGTAGTTTGACATTTGAGGTTATGTCAATATAGGACAATGATTTGGTAGGCCGCATATGAAAATACCTCCAGATTTTAGGTGTTTTGACTATTCCCAGAAAAAAAGTCCTCCCAGAATCATGGGTTTTGTAAGGGATTTTTGGTAGCCGTAACTACTCACAAACCCCCTTTCTTCCCCATTATTTTTACAAGGGCATGTCGCACTCAGTTTCTAGTTATTTTATGACCACTGGAATAACTAGTTATTCTGTGGCCACTAGAAGTTGAAAAGTAAGGTGAAAAAATTCTATTTTTAGAACAGTTGATGTAGAGAATTTGTTTTTAATTTCATCACACTTCTTACTTTAACCACAGATCCACTGGAGTCAGATGAGTAGGCTTGGCGGGGCAGTTGAATAGGTGCTAAGTATCGTGCGGGCCCATGCCGCATACTGGGCAGATGTCTTGCACGGCGCGGTCGATTTCCGCCCAATAAGAATTTAGGCGACTGCAATATCCCGAGCGTAGTTGAGCCAAAACTACTCTGATTTGTCGTGGCAACTTACGCTCCTCAGCTGCGATAGATGGGGGATGTACTCCGATGACTGCATTCAGACTATAATTGCTTATAGCCTTAGCAACTGTGTCCGTGTGAATGCTGTTCAAACCTGCCTGATATACCTGTTGATCTAGAGGTTATCGCCCATATTGTTGGACCTCCCTCTCTAGAGCATGAATATCCATCTTGATATGCCTGGGTGTATCGGTGGTCAGCAGATGGTGATTGGGATGGCTCTCACGGTAACACCCGAGCAAGTACTGCAACGGTTGCATTTCATTATGTTGTCGTACTGGAAGAATCTTTGCCTCCTCATGTAGATGGTCCACTGTAGATTTGTTGAGGCACCCTGTTGCTGTTCTGCGGTCCTGACAAATTTGAATCTTATCCCACTGCGTGTCACATAAATTCGGGGACCAAACTGGCGCCGCATAGCTTACCACAGACCGACCTATCGCTTTATACGTGGTCAACAAGGTTGCTTTATCCGCACCCCAAGTGCTGCCGGCTAGGGACTTGAGGACCTTGTTCCTACATTTCAGTTTATCGCAGATAGCTGCGGCATGCGCGGACCCTAGAATTTTGGGGCAGTTTGTGGTCGGAATTCTGCTACCATCGACCCTGATATTCAACTCTCTTCTATACCGTCCATGTGGTGAACAGAGTGGCCGTCGATTTAGTGGCGGATATCTGCATATTCCTCGCGTAGAAAAATATGGTAAGATCGGTTAAATATGAGTTCAGTCTCTCACAGATGTCATCAGGGTAGGTACCTGACGCCAGGATCGTACAATCATCCGCATATGTTATGATCTCAATGCCATCTGGAGGGGGCGGAATACAGGAAAGGTAAAGGTTAAACAGTTCCGGAGATATCACCCCTCCTAGGGGCACTCCCTGTTTCACCCTACGGGGCTTGGATTTCTTGTTCCTGAATTCCACATACGACTGTCGACCACACATATAGTTGGTTATCCAACGATTCAGACTTTGCCGGAGGGTTGTTTGTACGATTCACCTTTGCTGGCATCCATGCCTGCCTTCAGTAGCGGGACCACCCTGCCCATTTTCCAGACTTCGGGAACAATAAGGGTGGCTAGCGACTGGTTGAGAACTTTAGTGAGATACTCCACTCCCGGCTCATACAGCTGTTTCAACATTACCATGGAAATTCCATCAGGGCCCATCGCTTTGGATGATTTATTTATTTCCTGATGGCATTCGCAACATCATCCATTGTAAACTGTGGTGGTTCATCTTCGGCAGGAAGAGATCCAATGCAACGTAACACTCTTCTCTTCGCCCTGTCACTCTCGGGGTGCTCGACTAAACAGTCGATTGAAGTAACTTGCACACCTCTTCGGGTCAGTCAACGTAACGGCGCCAAACGTGACTGAGGTCCTGTCATCCCTCCTTCCGGTGTTCGAAAGTGACTTAACCGTTGTCCACAATTTATTTATACCGGCTCCAATGTTGCAACTCTTCAGATGATTTAACCACTTGTTCCGCTTATGTTCGCCGACCAGCCTGTTAACTTCCAGTGTCAGCTCCCTGACTCTGGGGTCGTCGGGGTTGGTTCGACGAAGCTCATCACGCTCATTTGCTAATCCCTTCGCCTCTGCTGGGAAATTTGGTCTTACTTCGGTTATTCGACCAGCAGGTATATGGCGAGCTGCTGCAGCATTGATGATATCTCGGAACGTTCTTTCTGCTACCCGAACATCAGAAGGATTGGGCAATTCTCTGAAGCGGTGATTGGTGAACTCTTTGAAACTCGGCCAATCAGCTTTCCCATGATTGTCGAATGTGCGGCGTTCACAGGTGATGAAATCGGGTGGTCTGCTAATGGAGACAATTATGGGGAGATGGTGTGATCCAAGGGAAATGACGGGTTGCCATGTGACGTCATTTGTCATACCAGGTGACACGATGGTTATGTCTGGCGAAGTGTGACTCGGAGGGCAAAATGCCACATCTCATTGTGCGCATTACAGTCCCCCAGGACCAGACGATTATGACCTTTCAAAAGCGGGCTAATGTCAGGCTTATAATCTGAGATACAGCTATTTCTCGGCGGGATGTATACGTTCAGCAACTCTATCTCGGCAGCTCCACACCTGACTGCTACTCCCATACATTCCATGTACGGGTAGTTAGAGGCAGGCTCAAGCGAGATAGGTCTGTATTGAACAGACTGATGCAAAAGGAAAGCTAATCCCCCACCTCCACATCTGGTGCGATCCTTCCTTATTACGTTGTAACCATTACAACGTACTAAGCTGTGGTCGTTCAGCATGGTTTCCTGCACCGCCGCGGCCTTGATCTTCTTCCGATTCATAAAGTCCACTGCTTCATTGATCTTACCTCGGGGCCCATTGCAATTAAATTGCAAAAAGGATGCATTTTCTGGGATTTGAACAACAACGGCTGGTGCTAAATGCTGCGCGTGCGTCTGCTGTTGGTGGGACTGCGGGGGAGTTTCGTAATCCGACGACGAAGGAGTTTCGTAATCTGACGACGACAGCTCACTGGGGGCTGTCTTCGCGCAGCATGCAGCAACATAGTCCCTATCGTAGTCCCTCGCGTGGGTAAGTCCAAGGCAACCCCTTATATGCACCCACTCCTGACATCTATTGCATCTCACCGAGGATTGGATATGGGCGAAGATACGGATGTGACAAACCGAGCACAAATATATTGGTCCTGGGTTTTCCTCCGTCCCGGCACGGACCAAAAGAATCCGGAGCAGGTATTCCGGGATATGCTGCTCCCAGCACAGAAAAACGAAACAAATACAAAAACATGTACACTGAGGTGGCAGCCGCTGGCCGGAACGATGATGTTGTGTGGTCCCGGGTCAATCCGGTACAAAGAACCCACTGCCGTGGGATAGACTTTATCTTAGTTGTGTTCCTTTACTTAACTGATGTCAAAATGTTTACCAAAATTTTAACCTGCAAAGCGTTCTTTAACCCCAAAAAGTGGTAAATCTGGAAGCAATCTTTAAGAGAGAGAGAGAACATGGCTTTCTCTTCTACCACAGCCTATCAGACAAATTTCTTCGGGTAAAAAATGGTAGGACTGATTTTTCGATATTTGTTTGACGATTATTTGACAATGAAGAAAAATGAACAAAAACAAGAAAAAACGGACGCTGCACAGTGGTCCCACTTATATGAGTAGGTGCGACAAAAATATTTATAATCGCCGAATCAATCTGTTTGCTTCAGTATATGCTAAAAATAAGGAAAAATACTTTAGCCAAAAAATCATCAATATGGGTCCACTTGTTCCTATAGCCCCCATGTAGCGGTACCACCCGACTTCAGGTATTTTGAAGCTTTTATCTATATTTTCGGCCCTAATTGACTGTACTTTGGTATTTTGTCAAAAACCTTCTGCGCCAAAAATTGTGGTCTTAGGTACAGGTTTCGGTATAGCCCTCATATTACGGAACCTCCGTATTTCAGTTATTTTGAGGTTTATATCTACATTTTCGGTTCGAATTGGTTGTAATTTGCTATTTGGAGTTCTTACTGGTCAAAAAACTTCTCCGACTGGTATCGTGGACAGGAAAGGAAACAAATTATTCCATTTGAGGTCAGAATATTTCATGGTAGGGGATATAATAAAGTTCGGCGCGACCGAACTTTAAATTTTTACTTGTTTTTCATATTACATGTAGCATCATACATATCAGGAAAAATGTCTAAAATTGTCTTTTCCATTTCAAAAATATCAAAAAAAAATTTTGATACTACATCAATGATTTTTGGTACCTATGTACCTATACCTACCTATTAAGAAAAAAATCAGCATTCCAAATCTGTTTTCGTTACTAACTTTGATCGTTGCGCGCAAAAGATATGACCGTTTTAATTATGATAATTAGAAAAAATTCTAACAAAAATTTAATCACGCCAAAACGCGGAAGTTGGACTCACGGCGGATCTGTCCTTCGGGGTTCATAATATACTCACCAAGGCCTTTCCCAAGATGAATTTTCCGTGCCCCAGACTTTCACCTCCATTTTGTGGCACAGTGTTATCTAATCTAAATAAATGTGTTCAGCTAGGTGAAAGATACCACCTACGGGGCTACATCAAAGAGTCAACCTATCTTTGCATTTTTTGGCGGAAAAGTTTTATAGCTGCAGGGAACTTCAAGAGTCAAATTGAGGGTAGTTTCATCAAAACAATGTAGACCATCAAAAATGGACCCATGTTGACGAATTTTAGTGAAGACATTTCGTGACCACTGAAAATTCCCGAAAATCGGGAAGTACCGTTGTATGGGGGGATATACAAAAACATGGAGCTATATTGACGATTATTTTTGAATAGACAAAATTGTAGCTAAAATTCTCAAAATACCGATCATTACAGCTACTTCGGATAAAAATTGCAGCTATAATTCTCAAAATACCGAAAATCGGGAGATATCGTTATATGGGGGCTATAACAAAACATGGACCTATGTTGACGATGTTTCGTTGGAGATCTTTTATGACCCCTGAGAACCTCAAATGGCAAATTACAGCTATTTCGGTTAAAAACTGTAGCTAAAATTCTCAAAATACCGAAAATCGGGAGGTATCGTTATATGGGGGCTATACCAAAACATGGACCTATGTTGACGATGTTTGGTGGAGATGTTTTATGACCCCTGAGAACCTCAAATGGCAAATTACAGCTAGTTCGGTTAAAAATTGTAGCTAAAATTCTCAAAATACCGAAAATCGGGAGGTACCGATATATGGGGGCTATACTAAAACATGGACCTATTTTGACGATGTTTCGTGGATATGTTTCATGACCACTGAGAACCTCAAATGTCAAATTACACCTATTTCGATTAAAAATTTTAACTAAAATGCTCAAAATACCGAAAATCGGGAGGTACGGTTATAAGGGGGCCATACCAAAACATGAACCTATGTTGACGATGTTTGGTGGAAATATTTCATGACCACTGAGAACCTCAAATGTCAAATTGCAGATAGTTCGGTTACAAATTGTGGCTAAAATTCCCAAAATACCGAAAATCGGGAGGTACCGTTATATGGGCTATACCAAAACATGGACCTACTGAGAACCTCAAATGGCAAATTACAGGTAGTTCGGTTAAAAATTGTAGCTAAAATTCTCAAAATACCGAAAATCGGGAGGTACTGATATATGGGGGCTATACCAAAACATGGTCCTATGTTGACGATGTTTCGTGGAGATGTTTCAGGACCACTGAGAACCTCAAATGTCAAATTGCAGATAGTTCGGTTAAAAATTGTGGCTAAAATTCTCAAAATACCGAAAATCGGGAGGTACCGTTATATGGGGACTATACCAAAACATGGACATATGCCTATATCCTTTGGGATATAAGTTTTTTGATCACTAGGAACCCTAAGTGCCAAATTATAGCTAATTCGGTCTGCAAATGTGGCAAAGAACGTCAAAATACCTCAAATCCGGAGGTACCGTTATATGGGGGCTATACCAAAGAGTGGACCGATATAGCCCATCTTCGAACTTGACCTGCCTATGGAAAAAAGACCCTCGGGTGCAAAATTTCAGCTCTCTATCTCAATTATTGCGGACGCTAGAGTGATTACAACAGACGGACAGACGGACGGACAGACGGACATGGCTAGATCGTCTTAGAATTTTATCCTGATCAAGAATATATATACTTTATAGGGTCGCAAATGATTAGTTCGATGTGTTACAAACGGAATGACAAACTTAATATACCCTCCATACTATGGTGAAGGGTATAAAAACAGTGCTGGAATATTAAAATATAATATGTTTAGAGATAATTTGCTGAATTGTCGCAGAGATTTGTCGCAGGTTGGGACCAGTGTGCGCTGACAAAACAAAATTAAAAACTGTGAAATATAAGAAGAAAAGCGAATTTTTACGTTTCTTTTTGACATTGCTACCAGATCTACAATTTTTTCGTTCCTTTACTTTTCTGTTAAGACAGTTCATGATAGAGCAATTTTGACAGTTTTTGAGTATACGAAGGACTAAAATATTTCAAATCATGCTTGATCTTGCACAGAAATTTGGCACTCATATATAGCTAGCTGTTTGCAAAATGTGGTTGCAGTAGTTGTATATTTCTTGTGTAATAATCTTTTTAAATTGTGAAGTCCAATTTCAATCACGAAGCTAAAACACGTTTTTCTCGAAGTTATTTTTTTTTTGAGATGTGCCACTCTTTGAGTAAATGAGAGCCATGTTCACGCGTTGATGTATGGTTGGATGACATGGTTGGATACATTTTCTGACCTAATTATTGCAATTCCATGGTGGAGGGTATAAAAAGTTCGGCCCGGCCGAAATTAACTTTTTTACTTCTTTAATATTTCCACATACAATTCAGATTTTACTGTTTTATTTTTTGTCCTTTGCCACTGCTTAAACAGGATGCTGTCATTAAGTGTCAAACAGGCATGGCGTTGTGTTGTGACCACCTGTTTTAGTGGTTGCCAAAAGCTTTTACACTACTCTTTGCGCGTAGTTTTGGGACTAGGTGAACAGTACTGGTCAACGGGAATAAAAAACAACCACATAGCCACACATAGTGGGTAGCTGCAGTGTGTGCGTTAGTTATTTTTATTAAACCTTTGCCCGAGTTACTTTATTTGCGAATTCAGAAGTTTTTTATTTATTTTATTTTTTTTTTTTTTGGTTAAGGGAAATGTTTTCAGCTATATCCCTGTTGTAGTTAAATATGTGCACTGTGAGATAATAAATCGTTTTTGCTGCCTTTAACAGTTTTTTGGCAAGAATGATTTTGGGCGGATGTTTTCTATGGCACCTGCCGTGGTAACTGTTTGTTTTACTTTCTCATATCCTGGTATAGATTTCCATCCACTGCAGCAGGTATTACAACCTATCAATAACAGTCATGTGAATATGATGACCATGAGCAGGTGTCTCAAATGTTGTGGTTTTTTTCGTTGAATGCCATGCAATAAAATGGCAAAAAATCGAGGAATAATTGTGTAAAGAGGGAAAGGTAATATTTTTTGATAGGTCAATATTTAAAGTTACACGTCTTTATAAAAACATTTTTAAAATGTTTGCAATATTGATTTTGCTCTTGTTCGTTGCAAATTCATATTTTGCTTATCATTCATCCATGGTATTTGTGTCAACTAAGCAAAATATATGAAAATTTTCCAGGCATAACACTAACATATGCACTAGCATATCTTCTGTGTTGCAACGTCATTGCTCTAGATTGCAAACTCTTTTTTCTAGGAATTTTTATATTGCTTTTAAATGTTATTTTATAGTCAAGTATGCATAAAATGCGGAGTATTATTCTGTTAAGAGTTAAAGAAAAAAACAAATTTTATTATCCATTGGAAATTCAAGCCTAGATTTTTTTCTAAAGGCCTACTATGGAAAACCCTTCTTAAAGTGTGTGTGGGAAGAAGGATTTCTGTGGTAGGAAATCCGTCTTAAAATCATCTATGCCAAGAAGACCTTAGTGTTCTTTGGATAGAATACCTTCTAAAAATAGGAAAACCCTCTCAAAATCTTCTATGAAAAGAAGACCCTCTGAAGGTCGTCTATGGAAAGAGGACTAAAGGTCTGCTGTAAAAAGAAGGCCTTCTACAGGTCTTCTGTGAAAAGAAGACCTTCTATAGGTATTTTATAACAAATGCCTTCCACTGGTTTAATATGGAGAGAGGGTTTCTATGAAAATACGATCTTCGGAAGGTCTTCTAGGGAAAAACACCTTATAAAAGTCTTCTATAAAAAGAAGATCTTCTAAAGGACTTCTAAGAAGACTTTCGAAAGGTCTTCTATGGAAAGAAGATCTTTGAAAGGTCATCTAGGAAAAAATACCATAAAAACCTTCCAAATGGTTAGAATATCTTCTAGAAGGTCATCTTTCCATAAAAGACCTGTATGGAAAGATGACCTTCTAAAGATCTTCTATGGAAAACGGACGTTCTAAAGGACTTGTATGGAAAGTGGGCATACTAGATGTCTTCTATCAAAAGAAGACCTTCTATAAAAAATACCGTCTTACTTACATTTCGTGTTTCGCTTTTAGGAATACCGCGCCTTGTCATCTCTGCATCCACTTGTTTGCGCCATCTATTCTTTGACCTGCCAATTCTGCGTTCACCGTCATGTGGCTCGAATTTATATGCCTTTTTAGCAGGTTCATTATCGCTCATTCTTATTGTATGGCCTAGCCAACGCAATCGCTGCATCTCTATACGTTTATCTATACTGATGTCGTTGTATAGCAGATACAGCTCGTGGTTCATACGACGTCGATATTCACCGTCAACGCAGATCGGTCCGTAGATCCTTCGAAGAATTTTTCTGTCAATCACGCCAAGCACTGCCTTATCTGCTCATGCTTCGGAACCGTACATCAGCACGGGTAGTATCAGTGCTTTGTAAAGCGTTATTCTTGTTTGACGAGTTGTGGCTTTGTTTTTAAAGTGCTTACTTAAGCCAAAGTAGCATCTGTTGACCAATACAGTTCTTCTTTTTATTTCACAACTGATGTCGTTAGTTGTGTTTACGGCGGTGCCGAGGTAGACGAAGTCTTTTACTACTACAAAATTATAGAAACCAACATCAACAGTTAGTCCGATCTCAACGGACGCATTGCGCGTCGACACTATCAGCTTGGTTTTCTCGCCGTTTACCGCCAGACCCACTTTAGCAGATTCTCCTTCGAACTTCATAAAGGTATCGGTTACTTCTTTTACTGATCGTCTCATGATGTCTATATCATCAGCATAAGCAAGTAACATGTGGCTATTGGTGTAGATTGTGCCACTTCTTTTGACGTTTGCCTCTCGTATAACCTTTTCTGGCAGGATGTTGAAAAGATCACACGAAAGGCTGTCTCCTTGCCTGAAACCTCTTTTGGTACAAAACTCTTCGGAGAGATTCTTTCCTGTTTTAACTGAAGATATTGTGTCAGTGAGAGTCATTTTACAAAGCCGAATGAGCATTGCGGGGATACCCAAATTCAGACATGGCTTAGAATACCTTTGAACGTAGCGGGCTGTCGAATGCTGCTTTATAATCGAAAAAAGGTGGTAGGTGTCGATCTGCATCCTTTGGGTCTTCTCCAGGATTTTCCGCCGGGTAAATATCTGGTCAATGGTGGACTTGCCAGGTCTAAAGCCGCATTGGTATGGTCCAATTATTTCGTTGACCATGGGCTTTAGTCGTTCGCACAATATCCCTGATACTATCTTGTAGGCGATAGGGAGAAGACTTATGCCCCTATAGTTGGAGCATAAAGTCTTATCTCCTTTCTTAGGGACGGGACACAGGATGCTCACGTTCCAATAGTTGGGTACGCGTTCTTCCTGGCAGATGGAGCTATCTAGCTGATGTATACACCTTATCAGCGTGTCGCCTCCGGTTTTAAACAGCTCGGCTGGTAGGCCATCAGCTCCTGCTGGCTTATTAGTCTTCAGCCGGTTTATTGCTGTCTTTACCTCATCTTGGCCGGGTGGTACACATTCAATACCATCTTCTGGGATTGGATCTGTGGTATCTTCGTCGACTTCGCTACTATTGGACACCAACAGTTTGGAAAAATGCTCTTTCCATATCCTTAGCACACTATGTGTATCTGTTACCAGATTACCTAGCTGGTCTCTACAGGAGGATGTGCCAGTTCCAAGCCATCAGTTTGTGTTTCACTCTTTGGTTAAATTTTCGGACTTCATTCTGGCTCCTGTACATCTCGATTTTTTTACACTCCCGCTTTTCCATTTCACTCTTTTTCTTGCGGAAAAAACGTTTCTCCTCTCTCCTTTTCTCCCGTTACCTCTCTCGTGCGCTACGCGTTGCTACTGATTGTAAAGTTGCCCAATATGCCGCATTTTTCTCTTCGGTAGCAGCACGACACTCCTGGTCATACCATGGATTCCTTGGTGGAGGTCTCTGGTATTCAAGTATTGATTTTGCGGCTGTTTGCATGGTTTGCCGTTATCCTGATATGAAAATTGCCGGAGCCCTTTTTCAACTAATCGCGATCAAAGTTTACATTTATAGGGTTTTTTAGGTTTTCACGATTTTGCTTGGAAGCCGCAAGTCCTTGACATGGGATTAGAGCAAATGCTATAGCTGTTAAAACTCTCTACAAGATTAACCTTCATGACTTTTTTCCTAGGTTTAAAAATTTTTCAGATTTAGAAGTTGAAATTGTGACAATGAATTGACTGTTTCGCCTCCTTATAAAACAGTGTCATACACTGTGCGCCTTAACTAACTTAATGTGGAAGGTGCTAACACCTGGCAAGTGTTTGCAGATTCTGAATCTACAATGTTCATCGACGAAAATAATCAACAAACCAAAATAAATCGACGAAAGGCTTTTAAAATAAAACGCAGTCAAATGTCACATTTGTAGGTTTTTTTTTCAGGATTTTGCTTGGAAACAACAAGTCCTATCGAAACGGAACAAAAGCAAATGTTGTAGCAGTGAAAATCCTCTACAACATTTTTTTAGTCCCATTTCATTAGGGATTGCGATTTCCATGCAAAATCCTGAAAAATGTGACCTTTGACTGCTATTTATTTGAAAAATCCCCAAAAAACTCCTAAAAATGTAACATTTGACCGCGATTTATTTAAAAACCTCTCCAGCGATTTTTTCATGTTGTTAATTTGTCTCTACTATGAACACAGCTGTTTCAGAATCTGCAAAAACTTCCCAGGTGTAAGCGGTTTTAATTTAAAGTTAGTTAGGGCGCACTGTACAAGGGGAACTAGAAAAGTTTGTGGCCTAGGAAAAACGCAGTTTCGCAAGGCGTCTTTTTTTTTTTTTTGTGAAAGTTTGACTATTTTTAGCCTAAGCGTACTCAGAACAGTTTGACATACGACCATCTGTTGGGTTGTTTACAGTGACTTGAAAAAATCACTTTGAAAAAGAAATGGAATTTACTTTTGAACATAATTTTTTACAAATTTTAACGTGGATATACACGGCAAGTGTGCATCAGTCAAATTAAATATTTATATGTCGATAAAGGACCATCTTATAGCACTATGAAAAATTTGTCAAATGAATTCAATCGTGACCGACAATCGCAAAAAAAAAACGAAGTTCGTCAGGGTCGTCCAAAAACGATCCTGTGCCAGAAAAAATTAAGCGGTGTGTATACGGACAATGTAAGATCGCCGTGTTATGTACTGTGAAATAGAGACATCCTTATGAATTCTTCCACCAACTAACATTCGAAATTGCATTGACACTTGGGGCCAAAAATTGGGGTTTTCTCGTCGGATGCCGTGTTGATCGGTGCAAGAAATTTGAAAAAATACGATTGCGGTTTTTCAAAAGATCGCCAGAAGATGCTGTAGATTTAAAAAGTCAATATTTAACCATGTTTAGATGGGGCCATAAAATCCAAGCTGGATCTGACATAACAAAAACCAACTAGGGTTTTTGTCGTTTGGGTCTGTACTTTCAAAAAATCCTAAGCTTAAATTGTTTGCACAAAATTACCTTAAAAATTTTGCACAGTGTAATCTAAAGAATTTCTTTGTCATAAAGGGCGCATACGTATTGACGCTCGTCATACATCCAGGTGTACATCAACACAGAAATCTTATTACCAAGTATCTTAGTAGTCGGAACTAAATTTGTAAAAATAGAAAAATGCACAAACAAAATATTTGTCATTCACTTAAGTTTACTGTGTTCCTTGGTGATCAATTATGTTTAGTTGAGAGCTCAGAAAGGCCGCAAATATACATAATTGTGTGCGAGTGAAACCGATAAATAAAAGGAGAGAAATAAAACACATGGATTTTTTGTGTTTATAAATAATAGTGTGGGTGATTCATTAAGGCGAAAAGTGCTGATGATTTTACCTGGTGTGGGTGAGAAACGTTACAATTCGCGAGTAAACAGACACGTATATCCGTAAAAGTCAAGAGTTGACAGATAAGTTATTTGTGTATAAAAACCGAAAGTGAATTAAGACTGAGACAATCACTGCTATTGGAAAGTTCTAACTGAGATCCGAACGGAGCGAACATAGTTCCAGGAAGAAATTGCAGAGAAATTCCACTACCAAGAGAGTAATCTCTACTATTCGCGCTGAGCGGAGAAGATGATTGGAAATATCACGGTGCGGTCCGCCGCACAGTGGTTCAGAATCGTTTTTTCCTGGTCAAAATTCTGTAACTCTTTTTTTTTTTTTGAACGGATAGAGATATTTGCATAATTCTTTTTTTTTGTTAAGACAACAGACAACACAACCAGCTTTCAGACGAATTATAAGCGGTCAAATTCGGTCTGGTAGTTGCAGAGAAATTCAAGGTCAAAGTTAAACTTTTGAGTTTTTTAACAATTTTTCATCAAAATATGAGTGTTTTTGTGGTTTTTATGTCTTCCTATGTATTAAAGATGGTCAAACACCAACAAATAAACAATAAAATTACAAAAAAAAAAACAAACAAAAAAAAAAATTAAAAAAAATGTCGAAAAAAATTGTTTTCAAAAATTTGAAAAAAAAAATTTTTACAAAAAAATATTAATTTTTTTTAAATTTAAAAAATACTTATTTGGTTTTCATAAAACTTGTATAACTCGTATAAAAACTTGTGTAAAAAATCTGTAATTCATATGAAAACAGTATAGAAAAACACACATTTTTACCCAGGTAATTTCAATAAATTGAAAAAAGTGTTAAGCGGACTGAACGGGACGGGTACAAAGGTATATATGGACTGAAAGAAGAGACTCCCGGTCATCTTTCTGTGAAAGCAGAACTTTGTTCCATGTTGTTCCACAAAAGTTCTAGTCCACTAAATTTGGAATTTCATAAAATTTAGTACCTGAGGAAAAATAAAATAGCTCATGTTGTGTAAACGCTACGGTGATTTACTAAAGCGATCTTTTAAGGCCACAATCCTACTTACCTTACAAAAAAGCAATGAACACAACATATGTTATAGTTTCCAAGAAATAGCTACGTCTTTCCTCAGAAATTAGCAAAAATTACGTATTTCTCAAAAATGGGGAAAATGTTCGTCTTTAGGGGCACACCACGCCCACACCTTCCAGTATTTTGACCTACGTTTTTGGTGTCCTTAGTTTCAAATTGTTTACTGTCGAGTCCTATATAGAAATTTAATATCTTTGACAAAACAAAATTTGGATTTTTGGCCAGGAAAATCGATTTAGCGAACATAGTTTCTCGGAGCGTTTGTAGAGAACACTTAAGGAGGGCAGACTTCTCTGCGATCCGAACTAGGCGTCAAAGGCCTCAATTCTGTTTCTACGAAAATGTGAAATGAAAAATTTTATAAAGGAAATAAATGTCAAATGAAAAAAATTATAAAAAAAAATATTTTTCATTTAAAATTTTCATAGAACAAAAATCCATGAAAATTTGAAATGAAAAATTTTGTCTTTATAATTTTTTTCATTTGACAATTTTTTCCTTTATAAAAGTTTTCACTTCACATTTTCATAGAAAGAGAATTGAGCCCCAGCCCTTGGATTTTAGTTGTATAGAATTTTTAAGTAAAAAATGTTTTCTTTATAAGATTTTTCATTTGATATTTATTCCATTTATGTATTTTTTCGTTTCACATATTCGTAGAACAAGAATTGAAGACATGGAAACATGCACTTTGTGGCAAATCTTTTTTGTCCAATCAATGAAGTATGAGGCTGGAAGCAACATGATATTCGATCCCATAAAAATCGCTTTTCAAGATGTATCGAAGCGATTTTTAAAGACATGCAAAATAATTCGTAAAAATATACATGTTTTAATAATAACCATGAAAACTCGTTTGTCATTGCGTTTACATATGTATTTTGATGTCTGTTATACGTCCAGGTGTTACTTCAATACAAAAACTCATAACATCAAGCAAATAAAATGTTAATATTACTTTCTTTTTAAAAAAGAAAAACTCATTAACACAAATTGATGCTAAATGTAGCATTACTTTTTCCTGGGAGAATAATTATCTCCCGCCTACCCTTATTCATTTCTTCAGCGTTACATTGGTTTATTTATTCTAATGGTCTTCACTGGAAAAAATTGCTTTCTAACATCTTCCTTCTAAGGCCTTCTAGAGGTTTTCTGTACAGTTTTCCATTACAAATTCTGACTTTTTATTGCTAACCAAGACATTTGCTTTCCACCAATTGTAATAAAAATTCGTAAGAAAACTTCTGTTTCGAGCCAAAATTTCTATGAAAATAAGAAATAAAAAATACTTCCTCATAATTTTTCTTTTCATTTCTCTTAAAGGAAAATATTCCCTTTTTTTCTTTCATATTTGCCGAACAAGTTGTATGTTCCAAGATTCCTGTTCTATGGAAATATGTTATGAAAAATGTGTTCTACAAAGAAAGATTCATTTGACATTTATTTTCGTTGAAAACGATTTTCATGGATCAGGGATTGTGCTCCTAGTCAGTTAGCAGGCACTTGGAAACAAATCTCTTTCGCCCAGGCATCATAATAGATTTCCGAATCAATTAAAAGCCCTATTCAAGCAGTTCTGAATCGTTCAAGATAAATTACTTTTAAAGTCTGACATCTTTTAATAATATCAACAAAAAAACCCCGTAGTCATAATAGGCGTATACATGTTGGCGTCAGTCATACGTTCAGGTGTTACTGCACAACGAAAAAACCTTACAACCTTTTTGGAAAAAAACTCGTAGAAAATAATTCGGTTCACCCACCCCTTATCCCATTCTACAGCAATACTTTTAGTTATTTATTATCCATAGAATTCATCTGAAATCTCTGAAAAAACTATTGATGGTGAATTTTCGAATTTTCTTAAAGGGAAATATTCTTTACAATTTTTTTTCTTTCACATTTGCCTAACAAGATTTGAACTCCCATAATTTTGTTCTACGGAAATTTAAAATGAAACATAGTTTCTTTACAGATACTATCCTTATAATTTTTCTTTTCATTTTTCTTAAAGAGAGATATTCTTTATTTATTTATTTTTTTTTTTGCTTTCATATTTGCCTAACATGTATTGAACTCCTATAATCTTGTTATACGGAAATTTTAAATGAAATATAGTTTCTTTACAGAATGTTTCATTTGACAGTTGCTTTTATTGAAAAGGTTTTAATTTCACATTTTCATTGGTCAAAAAATGAACTCCAGAGGGGCTGGATTCTTGTTCTATGAAATTTTGAAATGAAAATATTTTTTCTCTATAAAATTTTTTCATTTGGCATTTATGTTTTTTTTATCAAATTGTTAATTTAAAGTTTCCATACAACTTTGTGTCTTTGGTCTAGTAGCAGGCACTTTAAAGGTAAAAAACAATCTACTTTATGCAGGAGTCATCTTTGATATCCGAATAAATAAAGAGCTCTCCGTTCTAAATGCATTCGTCAAAGACTTGCCATCATTACTCCTAAAATCTTAAATTGTTTAATAATAACCGCAAAAACACCCTTGTCATAAGGGGCGTATACATACTGACGTAAGTCATACGACCAGGTGTTACTGCAGAACAAATATTCTTATTAGAAAGCGGTTTTGTATTATTTTATCATTATAAAGAGAAACGCAAGAAAAACAAACGTTTTCCTCAAAAAAATCCGTGGAGAATAATTCCATTTGCTCACCTCTTACCCCTCTCCACATTGTTTCATTTTCTTGTAGTTTTTCTTTTCACTTAGCCAATGGGAAATCCGTAAGCAAATAATTGATGATTCATTTACGATTATCACCAAATCATCAGCATTACAAAACAAATATTTGTTAGGCCAACAATAATGTTAGCTATCAATCAATGTTTGCTCTAAAGCTGATAGTTGAGAAACGTGAGAGTGATTTGAAATATGTGTGCTACAAAAAAAAAATCAAGAAATTTGGGTCATATTTCCTGTTAAAAAAAAAACAAATGTAACCATATGATATTTCCTGCTTATTATTTTTGTACCTTCCCTTCCCCTCCATAATGTTCGAAATTGTAAATCATTTTCCGTTAGCCTCAAGTGTTGGATTAAATTCTTATCACCACCACAGTCACTTGCAAATTGTTATAACTTTGTCATCACCAATTTTCTTTGTGGCTTCATAAAGTTTTGCTTTTGTTTTTTTATTCAGTTTTATTGCATTTTATGTTTCAACATTTTATGAGTCGTTGTAAAGCCGTAAATTTCGTTTAACGATAAAAATCCTTGGGGGCTTCAAGTCTGGCCGCATGTCATAAACCTTAAAGTGTGAAGAAGTGTGTGTGTGTAACTGTAACAAATAGCCAAGTTATTATGGCGGACATGACACTTACCAGTGAGAGATAGCCATTAAGTAAAGAAGTTTAAGCGTAATTGAGTTAAAGGTCATTTACATTGGAAAATTGCAAACTGTGCAATCAGAATGAACATTTTTATAGCCTGAAAAAAACAAATATGATGGCGAAAAGTCATACGAAGCTCAGAAAGATGGCGGGGGCTGAGGGTTACAAGAACCATGACCATTTATAGTAGTTACTCAAGGCCATACATTCTCATTTAATTGCGTATTTGAAGAGGATGTTGTTCGTGCTTTTGGTGCTGTGAAGTCGGATGCGGTAGGTTCGGACGGTATTCCGATCAAATTCCTGAAGATCATTTTTCCTTATTTGTCTGTTTATTTCCTAAAGTTTTTCAACTCAATTCTTACAACTTCTTGCTTCCCCTCATGTTGGAAAATTGCCCGTGTGGTTCCAATACCTAAATGTAAAGAGTCATTATGTATGGAAAATTTGCGACCCATAAGTATACTTCCCGCTTTGTCTAAAGTAGCCGAGCATCTTATGAAAAATCAGATCATTGATTATATAGAAGATAAAAAGTTGTTAAATAAATTTCAATTTGGGTTTCGTCGTGGTCACAGTACCGTAACGCATCTTCTTCATCTTACGGATACTATTAGAGAGAATATCGACGTTGGAAATTTTGGTGTGCTTGTAGCTCTTGATTTGTCTAAAGCTTTTGATAAAGTTGACCATGTATTATTGATTGAAAAGCTAAAGAATAACTTTTCCTTTGATAGCTCGTCATGCAGATTGATTTATTCATATCTTTCAGACCGTTCGCAGTTTGTTAGCCTTAGTGGTTCTTCCTCAAGCCAACGCATTATCAATAGTGGTGTTCCGCAGGGATCCGTCTTGGGCCCGCTTCTCTTTATACTATATATCAATGATATCGTTAACTGTATAAGTAGTCGAGATTGTTTCCCATTTTTGTATGCAGACGACATGCATTTATTCTTTAGAAATTGTTTGATTACAGATTTAGAAACTGATGTTAATTGTTCCTTAGAAATTATAAATCGTTGGCTTAACTCTAACAACTTTTCGGTTAATGTTCAGAAATCTAAGGCAATATTATTTAAACCCAGGAGAAATATTAGTTCTTCCATTCGTATTTATTTGAATGGCTTAAATATAGTATTTGTAGAAAAGATGAAATGTTTGGGATGCATAATTGATGATAGGCTAACGTTTAGTAGTCACATCACATATCTTCATTCTGTTGTTATGTCCACATTGCGTAGGTTATACTGCAATAATATGTATTTGCCACTGTCTGTTCGTAAGCGACTTGCTTTTGCTTTGTTGATGTCTCGGCTTAGCTACTGCATTGAGGTTATTTCTGGCACTAACCAAGGGAATTTGAAGAGGATTGAGAAGCTTTACAACATGGTTTAGCGCTTTGTTTATAAATTGAAGCGCCGTGACCATGTCACGAGCTACTCTCTAATGTTTTTGGGAGTACCGTTTGACAGTTACGTTAGTCAACGTTTAATGATAACGTTTTACAAGATGATTTGTACTAATTGCCCCGATTTATTGCTTACAAAGTTTCACTTTTCGCATTCAACGCGACATACACAGCTAATTATACCTCGATTTACCTCTTCGATATTTGAGCGATCGTATATTATTAGAGTTGCACGTATTTGGAACCAGCTTCCTCCATTATTGCGCACATTTTCGTACACGGTACATGTATTTAAACAAAAATATACTGATTTTGTTTTAAATCAGGTCTGATAAGTTATCCACAATGGTGGCAACAAGTATAGTAGTTCTCTTAGTTGATTTATATATTTTGTATGCTTATTTAACAGTGATATACATATATACATTTTTTTTTTCCTCAGTTTGGATTTTTTATACATTGGGGAACCAAATTCTTGGTCTTAAATTGTTAAGTTTACATTTAATATTAATTGCTTGAAATCATGTTGTATGATCCATTGAATTAAAGTAGAACTTACTGTAATGTAATTATTTGGCTGCCTTCAGCTTTTGCATTATTAAGTAAATAAAAATGAAATGAAATGAAATTCAAATTTTTAAATCCTTTATCTAATGAACTTGGAAGAGGAAAATAATTGATGCTTTTAAAATATTTTCTCTCGAACGCAAATGTTAACACCTATTTTTTAAGAACACTTAATTCTGAACTGTAATGTAAATCACGAATATTGTCAATTATTTCATATTCCATTTCAGAAAAAAAGGATAAATTTTTTTCGCGCTACATCAACGATTTTTGATATGTAGGTTAAGAAAAAAATGCCCAGTACGAATCTGGTCGCGAGCCAATTTTTGGTTGTTGCGGACAAAAGTTATGGCGCTTTTATTTCGCTTTTTAAGAAAGAAAATATTATAAAAACGCTAATTATTTTAATTAGCACAAATGTTACAAAAAAGGTCTCTCGAAGTGACTTCAGCGAGTAGATTGCATAATACCTGCAAAATGTTACACAGAATTCGCGGAATGTACATAAAATTGATAAATTATTGAATATAAGTCTACTTTTTTCAAAATTAAGGCCCATTTAGTGGTCATAAAATTACATAAAAAGTTGTTGTGGATCCAAACTTCACGGCAAATCAAATGAGACTACAATCATACAGATTGGTGTTATAGTTTAGATGTTACAGCCAAAATAAGCACATATTTTGGTCAAAAAAATAATTTTTTGTTTAAAAAAATATTTTTTCACATGCATTATGTAGTAGAAAATATTGTAAAAATTTACAGGAATACTTCCTTCATTTTGCTTAAATCTCCCAATAAAATAGACGGATTTTGCTTTATTGACATTCATATTAATTCATTCATTAGGTAAAATAATTGGGTTGATGGGGATATATGTCAAAGCTTCTGAAATGGAAATAGAGGTCAAATAACCCATTTTTATTTATATTCATTTTAAAATACGTGTAAATCGCGTAATTATCAAAATCAGTTTGTCCGCATGTGATTTTCATGTACAGCAATACCGTATATTTTAATTTGAATATAGTTTTCGAAATTTAATTTGGTGGCTAAGATGTAGCATCAGCTGCATCTTAGCATTAAAATACCAATAAAATATCGCTAATTTGCGCAAAGTGCATACAATTTTTGTCCGCATCCGATTTCAATGTCCACCATGAAAATCTACATCGATATATATCTATTTCAAGGCGATCAATTAAGAACCGTGGATGTAGCATCACACACTATTTTTTGGGATAAAATGAATGTAGCTCCCTTATCAGTGAAGTTTTCAAATCTCTGTTTCCGCCAAAACGAAGATGCTGTACTAGTTGTTTTATTGCAGTGGAAACGAACCGCAGAAAACGCGATAAAATACGCGATATTACCAAAAACAATTTTAGGTGATTTTTCTACTTTCTTGTAACTCGCGTTTTAGTAGATGGATTTTTACGGGGAATGATTTATTAGATCCGGAACGTAAAAAACTAAAATGTGCAATCAAGTACGAAGAAATCGAATGACAATTGTAAAAATTGGGCCCAAAAAACAAGTTTTTTACAAAAATGTTCGCACAAAATTTCCGCATTTGGATGCAGATTTCTATGAAGCTGTGCAGACTACATTCACAATAGTCGTATCAAATAACTCAGAATCGCAAGTACTACAATCCTATATATAATTTTTTGAAAAACCTGTTTGCGGAATGAAATTTGAAGAAAATTTCAAAAAACACTGTAAATCTGGCTTCAAAATGTCAGCATCATTTAATGGTAGAAGCAGTTCAAATTTTGAAATGTAATACATTAGTGAGATTATCCTTATTTAGTTTGCTTCTACTTTTACTTTGACAGGAAAATCGAGAGAAGTGTGGTTTACCCACAAATCGAGAGAAAACAAAAAAGACATGGTGGCTTCAACCCATTTTTACACATTTTTTAACATAAATATAGCCACAGCTTCCACCCAAATTATCTTTTAAGGCCAATATTTTTTGCCACGTCCAAAAACATTTCATTTTATCCAAAAATATTTAATTTGTATAATATAGAATCACAAGTCGCGTATTCTAAAAGGGTAAACCTTGGCTTCAGCTATGTTAAATTTTCAAAAATATTGGTGAAATATGTTGGGCTGTCTTAATATGGGCAAGTTTCGATATAGAATGACTTCAACTCCCTTAAATTCCACTACATAGGTTGAAATCCCCGTATTGGGTATTCACTCTTCATGTTTCGGGTGTACTAAAATCTTATTTCTGTGGTATACTGGGCGTAAACGTGATATTTATTGTAATACGACTTAATTGAACTTTCACAAGTTTCAAACAATTTTGAGTCGATTTAGCCATGTCCGTCTGCCTGGCTTGTGCGCAAGATAGCTATCGAAGGGAACAACCGACTCAAACCAAGTTTTGGGTATCGTAATACTATGTCCAAGCTTAGTTTAAGTTCGAAGATGGGCCATATCGGTCCGCTCCTTCGGAAAAAGTGAAGTTTAAGAGCTTATCTTGGATCGTTTTGATTTTTTCAGTAGGTTGTTCTTTCGGCTCCTTTCGCGACGGTACAATTTCTCTTCTTGTGCGACTCCATACTTCGTGAGATATTGGCCTAAAAGCTCCAAGAAAGCTGGACGGTTGATTCGCCCATTTTTTCTTGGAATTTTTTGGGGCATTTTCTTTTAATTTATTTCTGTAAATGTCAGCTAGTGGTTAACCCGCAGCTAAGTTTTGTCCTCATGGTAGTAGATAGTGAAGTAGCTATAAGATATAGTATAAGTACTTCAGATCGCCATTCCTGTTGTATTGTTAAATGTATCCAAATAAATATGGCCTTTGGCAAAAATTGAAATTGAAATTGAAAGCTGGACGGTCCCAACCAAAATGGAAAATCCACAATATAACTCTCGCAGGGAGTTTCTGATTGGGTCAATCTTTGCAGATAGTATTACTTCATTCATTCATGTATCAGGTTGGAATATCGACTATATTGGTCCCGTCCTCAGGTACCTCCCACACAAAATTTGGGAAAAGTGCAGTTTGATGACTTGAATCGGATCTATTTGAAATGTTTTGCAGAAGGTTGTTTTTACGGTCGCTATTACAACTGTAAAATTTTTTTGGAGTAAGTCTATACTTCCTGAGATAATGACCCAAAGCCCCCAAGAAACCCTTCCTCCACATATTAAAATGGATAGTGTGTAGGATAACTCTCAACATTTTAAAAAATTTCTTTTTAACTTAGTTTACCGTAATTTAATATTTCTCTCTGAATCAGAAGTTTGCCACTAAACTTCTTGCTAAATCGTCGGTGTAATGCTTAAGTGTTCCATACACCATTTTTGACATTTTTAGATAAAGGTACCTTACAAGGTTTTGAAACATGCTCTTTCAGATTTTTAGTAGGATTTTCTCTATCAAGGGTGACGTAGGGGATGGAAGGTACCAAGGAACGGTCCTGACCCGTGGTGTCACCTGGGGAACTGCCTTTAACACCTGTTAAAGGTAGTGAGCTAACATGTGCCGCTCGTTCACCCATAAGAACGTTAAAAACTAGGCTAACCCGACGTAACCCTCCCCTAGAAAAAACAGCCTACTATGAAAAAACGAAAGAAAAGAAAAACAAACCCCTCTAAAGTTGGCGAACCCCGCAAACGTTTTAAGGACCATGATCTGCGAATCTGCACCTGGAATGTTCGCACTCTTTATAGAGAAGGCGCAGTCTTCGCATTTGCAGACGTACTTGAAAAGTACAAGGCCGACATTAGTGCCATACATGAAATACGAATGATTGGGAAAGGCGTCACAACAACACCTAAATGTGACGCACTGTATTATAATTGCCATGACGTAAAGCATGAGTTTGGTTGCGGATTCGTAGTTAGTCGGAGACTAAAACATCTGGTATCCAACTTCACCCCAGTGAATGAAAGACTTGCTGCAATTCGAATAAAAGATAAATTCTTCAACATCAGCTTTATTTGCGCTCATGCTCCCACTGAAGAAAAGGACGAACAGACCAACGATATATTTTACGAGCGCTTAGAAGAAACATATGACCGTTGCCCTGCCCATGACATTAAAATCATTCTAGGCGATTTTAATGCCAAAATTGGAAAGGAGAATATCTTTGGCCCAACTTTCGGGAAATTCAGTCTCCACAGTGAAACATCTGACAATGGTGTAAGGCTGATAGACTTTGCATCTACAAAAAACATGGTAGTTAGCAGTACCAGATTTAATAATCTCGATATTCATAAGGGCACCTGGCTGTCTCCAGATCAAAGAACAAGTAATCAAATTGATCATGTTGTGATAGATGGAAGACATTCATCGAGCGTGTTGGATGTACGATCGTTCCGAGGCGCAAACATTGATTCGGACCACTACCTTGTTGCGTACCCGTCTTAACGTTGCAAATAAAGCACGAACAGAACACAACGCGGAAGTTGGGCATCGATAGGCTGCAAACACAATAGATAGCCACAGCATATTCTACTCAACTAGCCCAATTGCTTAATGCGAGCACTCCTTGTCCCGATAACATAACAACACAGTGGCAACATATTGCCCACTCCATGCAAACAGCCGCAAAATCCATACTTGGATTCCAGAGACCTCCACCAAGGTATTCAGGAGTGTTGAGCTGCTACCGAAGAGAAAAATGCGGCATATAGGGCTACTTTACAATCAGTAGCAACGCGTAGCGCACGAGAGAGGTATCGGGAGAAAAGGAGAGAGGAGAAACATCTTTTTCGCAAAAAAAAGAGAGAGATGGAAAAGCGGGAGTATGGACAAATCGAGATGTACAGGAGACACAATGAAGTCCGAAAATTCTACCAAAGAGTGAAAAATCAAACTGATGGCTTTGAAACTGGCACATCCTCCTGTAGAGACCAGCAAGGTAATCTGGTAACAGATACAGATAGCGTGCTCAGCGTATGGAAGGAACATTTTTCCAATCTGCTGGTATCTAATAGTAGCGAAGACGATGATACCACAGATCCAATCCCAGAAGATGGTATTGAATGTACACCACCCGGCCAAGATGAAGTAAAGACAGCAATCAACCGGCTGAAGAATAATAAAGCAGCGGGAGCCGATGGTTTACCAGACGAGCTGTTTAAAACCGGAGACGACACGCTGATAAGGTATATGCATCAGATAGTTAGCTCCATCTGGTAGGAAGAACGCGTACCCGGCGATTGGAACCTGAGCATCATGTGTCCCGTCCATAAGAAAGGAGATAAGACTTTATGCTCCAGCTATAGGGGCATAAGTCTTCTCCCTATCGCCTACAAGATAGTGTCAGGGCTATTGTGCGAACGAGTAAAGCCCATGGTCAACGAAATAATTGTACCATACCAATGTGGCTTTAGGCTTGGCAAGTCCACCATTGACCAGATATTTACACTGCGTCAAATCCTGGAGAAGACCGAAGAGATGCAGATCGACACATATCACTTTTTTGTCGATTATAAAGCAGCTTTCGACAGTCCCCTCCGATCAAAGGTATTCCATGCAATGTCTGAATTTGGTATCCCCGCAAAGCTCATCCGGTTTTGTAAGATGACTTTAACTGACACTAGGTAATCAGTTAAAATTGGAAAGAACCTCTCCGGACAGTTCAGTACCAAAAGAGGTTTCGGTACCTCCCAATTTCCGATATTATAAAGGTTGTGGCCTCAACATCACACTTAAATGGCTGACATTTTGTATAAAGTCTTCGTTGGGAGCATAAAACTTTCAACCTGAAATTTTTCAGTATGGGTCCACGTCTTTATATAGCCCCTCATAGAACGGTACCTCCCGATTTTGCGGTATTTTAAAAGTTTTAGCCTCAATATTCCACCGAAATGACTGAAATTTGGTATTTAGTCTTCCTTGGGGGTACATAACTTTCCACATGAAATTTCTCGCTATAGGTTCACGTCTTCATATAGCCTCCATAAATCGCTACCTCCGGATTTCTGGTATTTTGAAGTTTCTGGCCTCAATATCCCTCCGAAATAGCTAAAATTTGGTTATAGATTTCTCTCTTCTATTGACTTGTTTGAAAAGAATTCTAAACAGAAAAATTTTACATACAATTTGTGCCCATTATTAAAATGTTTGTTGCATATTTTTGCATATGCCATATGTTTCGATTGCAATTTAATCAGAAGCCAGAAATGTGCCCAGTCCCAAAATATGACATGAATCGGACCGAAAATAGGGGTTGCATAAAATTCCGCTGTCTATTTATCATTAAAGTTTCGATGGTTTTCTCCCATTATCTCGGAATATTTTGTGGATTTCGACTTTTTTATGAGAATAAGAACATTTATTATCTTACAAATGTGAAGGAAAAAATTTTAAGTTTGAACGCGAAATGCGCTCCAAATGCATTCCACAAAATTCAACCTAACCATAGCCTAATTCTGCAAATGAAAAATCGTTCAAAGTGCCAAAATATTCATTATAGTCCACAGTATTAAAGATAAATATCAAATCAAATATCACAGTATTTTAAATGGTGGATAATACTATTCTGATGCATGGGAACATTTTGACATGCAAATAGCATCAGAAGAACAATTCTATCACAAATATAGCCAACTTTTTGGTGGTGGTTTGACTCAAGCTTCGCCAAAAGTGTATTTTAATATGAATTATGTTTAAATATATATTTATCAGTGTAAAATATGCTCTGCCACAATGATTGTGGGGGTAAATATCATTTATTGTAGCTATGCCTTATCAACCAAGTGGAATAGAAAAATATGACTTCAAATTAATTTTTTCTAAGGTTTAGAGGTTCCACTCTTCAGAAAGAACTTGTTTTCACATCATAATTGCTCAGAAGATGAGGATTTTTGCGCATAAATAAGGTTAGATTTGTAATTCTGCTCTCTTTACCAAACAGCACCGTCTGAAATTTCACATTTCCTACCTACATCGGACAGATTTTCAGCATTTTCAGAATTTTGATATTTATTCGTTAAAAAATAAATAGATAACTACAGCAATGTCTAAACATTAGCTACAATTATCACCGAAACTGTAATTTTAAATTTCAATAAAATTTTTGACACCAACATTCCCTATTTGAATTAAAAATCTATGACTGTCAAGTACATTTTAACTTAAGTGTCAATAACATAGCTAAGACAATTGATTTTAGTACCAAAAAGTACAATTAGGTATCAAAAGTAACAAAATTATTACGTGTCAAAATAATAATGCCGTTTTACCTTTTCCTCGCTGTTAAAACATCCGCATAACTAATCAGAAATGAAGCTGGAATTTATTTGGCCGATTAATTTTTATTTAGCTGAGAGGTTAAACAAAAACCTAAGCTGTTAATATTCCGTTTTATAAATATTGACTATAATTATATGCCTTTTAAAACAAATGTAGATTTTGTCCAAATATTTATGTCAGGGACTGTATATGGGTTTAACATAGTTTCCAGGTATAAAAATATCGTCTGCTCCGTCGGAAAAGGTCGTAAGTCCCTCTCAATAAATTTTTCAGTATTCTTTGTTTATTTATTCCGCTTCAATACCTGTACTTTGTTTGATAAAATTCCGTCGCGTTTGGGAGATAATTGGATGTCTTTGGACTTACGACCTTTTCCTTGTACAGTTTTGTATTTTTGTAGGGACTTACGACCTTTTCCTACAATTTACGGACGTTTTTAAATAAAATGTTTATACTTTACAAAACAATGTGGAAAGGGTATTGTAAGTTTGTTTTGTCCAATATTCGTGTAACATCGATAAGAATTCGTCGTAGATCCCCTCCCCTTGCCATTTTGTCATTATGTCCGTCCATCCATTAACAATTTTAATTAAACTCCAGGCACGAAATTTTGTGGAGGTCGGGTTCCGACAATAGGTGACCCCATTAGATGTTGGTTATGATCGAAAGGTGTGAAGTGGACCAAACCCACAATTTTTTACCCGACTTTGTAGCTTTCCTGTAGATCGCAGTAATATTCCGATCGGAGCAAAATTTTAAGAATGAATTGAGCTTAAGAGAGAGAATAAGCTTGCATTTTAACATGGTGATGAGATAATTATTGGCGGGTTTATTGGACCAACACTTTTGGGTGAAATCTTATATATAAAAGACAATGTGTGTATGTTTGTATGTTCCGCATAGGCTTAAAAACAGCCTGAACCGATTTTTTTTTGAAAATTTCAGAGAATATACAAGGCTATATAGGCTTTATATTTTTTTTGAATTTCAAAGTGGCGGCGAGGGATGTTCCTTTGTTGGAAGTAGGCTATATATTTTGTTGAATTTCGGAGGAGCGGGTTGCACCTGTACCCTATTTTTTAAATGCGCTATATATACATACATAAAACTTACGAACGATTCCGTTTCCCCAATCCTGGGTATATATTTTAGGAATAAGACAAATTAATTGAAATACCAGATGTTATGCATAACGAAGCTTAGGTCTTATTGGAAAGCAAGCGTTTAGATTTGAAGGCAAATATCGTAGCTATAGTTTCATCAGGTATATAAGGTACATTATAAGAAGGTGGACACAGTCGGCATGCCTCAAATCATCAGTTATTTGGTGGTATGTTAAAATTGCAAATCGACACCAACATTTCTTACGACCTTTTCCTTCAATTAAATTTCATGATTAATTCCGTTAATATACGTGGTTTTTTAGCTAAATTGTAATCCCAAATAGTGTCCTTTTTTGTCTTCCCAAGTATTTCTGCCCCAACTCTCTGCATCTTTTGTTTTTGTCTGCAAACCATGTAGAATCTTCAGCATGTAATGTCTTCCTGCGTTCAGGAAGTTTATCAGCAGAGCTTTCAAAATCACCGTGAAAACCATAGGGAACTATACCCCTGACACCATGAATTCATAATACAAACTAATCTTGTTATGTGAATAAATGTCCCTAGAGAAACCACAAATTACCAGTAATTAAATAAGATATACGACAGTAAAAAACAGTAAAAATGTTGTTTTTTTTATATTTTTTCAATATATGAGGTATTTGAACGCATACAGCATCCCAATTTGTTTCAATGAAAAGGCCGGAAGTCCATCTTTCATAACCAGTTCGCTTATAGGGGAAAATAAATTTCAAATGTAAATTTTCGTTGCAATATAGAATTTATCACATTTTTGTTCAAAAGTTTGGTCCACAGGTGTAGGCTAGTTCGAAAGGTGTAGGCTAGTTCTTTACATTGTACCCCATCCATGGATTACGTTAAAAATTATCTCTGAACTACATTAGCTGTAGTATTCTTTTAAAGTATACACTTTCCCTTGGACTTACGACCTTTTCGTACTCAAATTTGTACGTTTTGTGGACTTACGACCTTTTCCATACGGAAAAACGCGACATACTGCCATTTTCTTTGTATCATACGACGTGTTTTGACTTGTACTATCATCTTGTACCAAAAACGCGATTTCCATAAAAAGTGGACTTACGACCTTTTCCGACGGAGCAGACGATATATTAATTTCACTACAAACTTTATAAATGTTCACACAAAAGTTCTGGTCCATTTAAATTGTAAGCTACTTATTTTTCGTAAACCCAAACCTTACATAAAACTTCGCGCCGATCAGACTACTATTGTGACCTACACCGCTGATACAAAATTGGATAAAACTTTTGTTTGTGGTCAATTTCACTCGCTAAATATTTCACAATCATCGCTAAAAAATAGGGGTCTATTCTGATATAAACCAGACCCCCATACATAAAATTTATTGAAAATTGGTCCATAGCTGCGGCCTGTAGCGTGATTACAATTTTTATTGGACGGACGGACGCGCATATCAATATCGCTTTATCTCGTCGAGATATGAATTTTGGTATACCACATTGGGGTCTACGACGAATATTTCGCGTTGTTACATGAATTTTTCGAAAAAAAAAACTTAAAATACCCTTTCCACATTGTGGTGTAGGGTTTATACACATACGTATTTTTCCTTTTCCGAATGCCAACACAAATGCTTGCATGTGACATCTCTTATCTCACCATCATAATCTTACATCCATTGCATTGCTTATCTCCTATGCCTTTTTAATGTTCTCCACTAAGAAAACAATCTGTTTATCTTATACAGCAAAAGCGCAAAACTTTGATAATCCTAAGAACATGTTGTCTACTTGTGAAATCATAAGGGTTGCAAGGAGGAAACAAGAAACATTGATAATTCATGTGCCAAATTTATTTATTTATTTCATTTGCAGGCAAACTTTATCCCCACGGTTTATTCCATATAAGATATACATATATGTGTATATTGGTGCCATTATTGTACATATGTATGTATATGTTTTGATATTTCTGTTTCATCCAACGTATTCCGTATACATAACAATAATCCAATTTCATATTCAGCACATAAAGCATACGATCCATAAAACACTTCAATTAATAATACTCATACGTCACCAGGTTTATGGAATTATTTGTGCCCAATTTTTATTTGATACTCCAATTTATTTTACCTGCATACCTATTTTTTCGAATGTATTTTATTTCTGTAAAAGCACAACGTTTTTTTTATTTCATTTATGCCGATGACAATGATGATAGGCCATGATTACCCTTGTTCATTTCCCCACTCACACATATCCATATTCATGAATTTTATACACCATTTTGTTTTAAAAAAATATTTGTTTATTTTGTGCGTGTTTTCTTCGGCCTCTGGGAAAATGGGTACAGAGGTGTTATTTTTCGGTCCATTTTTATATATTTGTGTTTATACAGTTTTTTTGCTGTTATTTAATATTTACATATAAAAACAATTGTTTATTTGCCATGTGATATGGATAAATTTTCATGGAGCAACTAAATGAGCCATGCATATCACCATCATCAGAAAAATGGCTGCAGGAATGAAATTCAATAAAAACCTTTGGTTTTTTTTCTTCTCAATCGGAGACCGCCATAAAGTACAAACACTCATATTTCAGAGAAAAAAGTACACAGTTACATTTGTTCGATATAGTTTTTGTAAAACTATTTTTGGTTCATAGCCATTATTACTTGGCAAATATAAAAATAAAAAAATAATAAATAAAATTATGAGGCATCTATTGTGAATGTTTCATAAAACGAAAAAATAATAACGGAACAGTATCCAATTATTGACACAAAAATATTTTTAAATACTAGATAGAGCCTTTAAAAGAATATATCCTGGCCAGCCCACTTATATCCACATCCAAACACTTTCTTTCAAAACATATTCAGTTTTATTCGCCAGCAGTTTTTTGTCCACTTCAATACAAAGGCCTTTGGTTTATTATAAATTATAATGAGTTCCGATTGCCTTAACTTTGCATATTCTTCCTTTTCGTCTCCTTAAGGGAAATTAAAATGTATTTGTTTCCAACGGCCATCATAGTTGTGTTTTATTTAATTATTACGTTCGTCTTATCCTCTGAATTCCATGTAGGCCTACAATTTGTGAATTTAAGACAGGTAGCGTATGACTAATGTCAACACGTATACACCCTATAATATAAAGTAAATCAATGTAAAATAATGTGCAAATTTTCATGAGTTATAATTGAAATTGTTAAGAAAAATGTAAAAAAATCAGCCAGCTTTGCTTTCAAATATTTGCTCTCAGTCTCCAAATAAATATCCATTTGTTGGCACTAAAATCCTATCCTGTACGACCTAAAAAGGCAAGCCTCTCTCTTTTATATAATTCAACTTTACTCGCTAGTAGTTAATTTTTCTAAGGGCAAACGTAGTAGAATTCTAGACGAGCTGAAGGTCGTCTTTTTTTATAGACGAGTTGAAGGTCGTCTTTTTTTATAGACGAGCTGAAGTTTGTCTTTTTTATAGACGAGCTGAAGGTCGTCTTTTTTATAGACGAGCTGAAGGTCGTCTTTTTTTATAGACGAGCTGAAGGTCGTCTTTTTTTATAGACGAGCTGAAGGTCGTCTTTTTTTATAGACGAGCTGAAGGTCGTCTTTTTTATAGACGAGCTGAAGGTCGTCTTTTTTATAGACGAGCTGAAGGTCGTCTTTTTTTATAGACCAGCTGAAGGTCGTCTTTTTTTATAGACGAGCTGAAGGTCGTCTTTTATAGACGGCAAGAAGGTCGTCTTTGTCTTTTTTTATAGACGAGCTGAAGGTCGTCTTTTTCTATAGACGAGCTGAAGGTCGTCTTTTTCTATAGGCGAGCTGAAGGTCGTCTTTTTTTATAGACGAGCTTAAGGTCGTCTTTTTTTGATAGACGAGCTGAAGATCGTCTTTTTTACAGACGAGCTGAAGGTCGTCTTTTTTTGATAGACGAGCTGAAGATCGTCTTTTTTATAGACTAGCTGAATGTCGTCTTTTTTTATAGACGAGCTGAAGGTCGTATTTTTGTTATAGACGAGCTGAAGGTCGTATTTTTTTATAGACGAGCTGAAGGTCGTCTTTTTTACAGACGAGCTGAAGGTCGTCTTTTTTTATAGACGAGCTGAAGGTCGTCTTTTTTTGATAGACAAGCTGAAGGTCGTCTTTTTTTATAGACGAGTTGAAGGTCGTCCTTTTTTATAGACGAGCTGAAGGTCGTCTTTTTTATAGACAATATATATAAAATAAATCAATGTAAAATAAATTGCAAATTTTCATGAGTTATAATTGAAATTGTTAAGAAAAATGTAAAAAAAATCAGCCAGCTTTGCTTTCAAATATTTGCTCTCAGTCTCCAAATAAATATCCATTTGTTGGCACTAAAATCCTATCCTGTACGACCTAAAAAGGCAAGCCTCTCTCTTTTATATAATTCAACTTTACTCGCTAGTAGTTAATTTTTCTAAGGGCAAACGTAGTAGAATTCTAGACGAGCTGAAGGTCGACTTTTTTAATAGACGAGCTGAAGGTCGTCTTTTTTAATAGACGAGCTGAAGGTCGTCTTTTTTTATAGACGAGTTGAAGGTCGTCTTTTTTTATAGACGAGCTGAAGTTTGTCTTTTTTATAGACGAGCTGAAGGTCGTCTTTTTTATAGACGAGCTGAAGGTCGTCTTTTTTTGATAGACGAGCTGAAGGTCGTCTTTTTTTATAGACGAGCTGAAGGTCGTCTTTTTTTATAGACGAGCTAAAGGTCGTCTTTTTTTATAGACGAGCTAAAGGTCGTCTTTTTTTATAGACGAGCTAAAGGTCGTCTTTTTTTATAGACGAGCTGAAGGTCGTCTTTTTTTATAGACGAGCTGAAGGTCGTCTTTTTTTATGGATAGACGAGCTGAAGGTCGTCTTTTTTATAGACGAGCTGAAGGTCGTCTTTTTTTATAGACGAGCTGAAGGTCGTCTTTTTTTATAGACCAGCTGAAGGTCGTCTTTTTTTATAGACGAGCTGAAGGTCGTCTTTTTTATAGACGAGTTGAAGGTCGTCTTTTATAGACGAGTTGAAGGTCGTCTTTTATAGACGGCAAGAAGGTCGTCTTTGTCTTTTTCTATAGACGAGCTGAAGGTCGTCTTTTTCTATAGGCGAGCTGAAGGTCGTCTTTTTTTATAGACGAGCTTAAGGTCGTCTTTTTTTTTTTTGATAGACGAGCTGAAGGTCGTCTTTTTTTTGATAGACGAGCTAAATGTCGTCTTTTTTTGATAGACGAGCTGAAGGTCGTCTTTTTTTTTTTTTTTTTTTGATAGACGAGCTAAAGGTCATCTTTTTTTATTGATAGACGAGCTAAAGGTCGTCTTTTTTTTTTTGATAGACGACCTGAAGGTCGTCTTTTTTGATAGACGAGCTGAAGGTCGTAATTTTTTGATGGACGAGTTGAAGGTCGTAATTTTTTGATAGACGAGTTGAAGGTCGTCTTTTTTTTGATAGACGAGCTGAAGGTCGTCTTTTTTTTGATAGACGAGCTGAAGGTCGTCTTTTTTTTGATAGACGAGCTAAATGTCGTCTTTTTTTGATAGACGAGCTGAAGGTCGTCTTTTTTTTTTTTTTTTGATAGACGAGCTAAAGGTCATCTTTTTTATTGATAGACGAGCTAAAGGTCGTCTTTTTTTTTTGGTAGACGAGTTGAAGGTCGTCTTTTTTTATAGACGAGCTGAAGGTCGTCTTTTTTTGATAGACGAGCTGAAGGTCGTCTTTTTTGATAGACGAGCTGAAGGTCGTCATTTTTTTGTTGATAGACGAGCTGAAGGTCGTTTTTTTATAGACGAGCTGAAGGTCGTCTTTTTTGTAGACGAGCTGAAGGTCGTCTTTTTTTTATAGACGAGCTGAAGGTCGTCTTTTTTTATAGGCGAGCTGAAGGTCGTCTTTTTTTTATAGACGAGCTGAAGATCGTCTTTTTTTTATAGACGAGCTGAAGGTCGTCTTTTTTTATAGACGAGCTGAAGGTTGTCTTTTTTTATAGACGGGCTGAAGGTCGTCTTTTTTTATAGATGAGCTGAAGGTCGTCTTTTTTTAATAGACGAGCTGAAGGTCGTCTTTTTTATAGACGAGCTGAAGGTCGTCTTTTTTTGATAGACGAGCTGAAGGTCGTCTTTTTTTGATAGACGAGCTGAAGGTCGTCTTTTTTGATAGACTAGCTGAAGGTCGTCTTTTTTGATAGACTAGCTGATGGTCGTCTTTTTTGATAGACGAGCTGAAGGTCGTCTTTTTTTGATAGACGAGCTGAAGGTCGTCTTTTTTGATAGACTAGCTGAAGGTCGTCTTTTTTTGATAGACGAGCTGAAGGTCGTCTTTTTTGATAGACGAGCTGAAGGTCGTCTTTTTTTGATAGACGAGCTGAAGGTCGTCTTTTTTGATAGACTAGCTGAAGGTCGTCTTTTTTGATAGACGACCTTCAGCTAGTCTATCAAAAAAGACGACCTTCAGCTCGTCTATCAAAAAAAGACGACCTTCAGCTCGTCTATCAAAAAAAAGAAGACCTTCAGCTCGTCAATCAAAAAAAAAAGACGACCTTCAGCTGGTCTATCAAAAAAGACGAACTTCAGCTCGTCTATCAAAAAAAAAAAAAAAAAGATGACCTTTAGCTCGTCTATCAAAAAAAGACGACCTTCAGCTCGTCTATCAAAAAAAGACGACCTTCAGCTCGTCTATCAAAAAAGACGAACTTCAGCTCGTCTATCAAAAAAAAAAAAAAAAAAAGAAGACCTTCAGCTCGTCTATCAAAAAAAGACGACCTTCAGCTCGTCTATAAAAAAAGACGACCTTCAGCTCGTCTATCAAAAAAAAAAAAAGATGACCTTCAGCTCGTCTATAAAAAAAGACGACCTTCAGCTCGTCTATAAAAAAAGACGACTTTCAGCTCGTCTATAAAAAAGACAACCTTCAGCTCGTCTATAGAAAACACGACCTTTAGCTCGTCTATAAAAAAGACGACCTTCAGCTCGTCTATAAAAAAGACGACCTTTTTTTGATAGACGAGCTGAAGGTCGTTTTTTTTTTTTTTTTTTTTTTTTTTTTATAGATGAGCTGAAGGTCGTATTTTTTTGATAGACGAGCTAAAGGTCGTCTTTTTTTATAGACGAGCTGAAGGTCGTCTTTTTTGATAGAGGAGCTGAAGGTCGTCATTTTTTGATAGACGAGTTGAAGGTCGTCTTTTTTTATAGACGAGCTGAAGGTCGTCTTTTTTTGATAGACGAGCTGAAGGTCGTCTTTTTTGATAGACGAGCTGAAGGTAGTCATTTTTTGATAGACGAGTTTAAGGTCGTCTTTTTTCATAGACGAGTTTAAGGTCGTCTTTTTTCATAGACGAGCTGAAGGTCGTCTTTTTTTGATAGACGAGCTGAAGATCGTCTTTTTGTCATAGACGAGCTGAAGGTCGTCTTTTTTTGATAGACGAGCTGAAGTTCGTCTTTTTTGATAGACGAGCTGAAGTTCATCTTTTTTTGATAGACGAGCTGAAGTTCGTCTTTTTTTCTATACAAGAGCTAAAGGTCGTCTTTTTTTATTGATAGACGAGCTGAAGGTCGTATTTTTTTGATAGACGAGCTAAAGGTCGTCTTTTTTTGATAGACGAGCTGAAGGTCGTCTGTTTTGATAGAGGAGCTGAAGGTCGTCATTTTTTGATAGACGAGTTGAAGGTCGTCTTTTTTTATAGACGAGCTGAAGGTCGTCTTTTTTTGATAGACGAGCTGAAGGTCGTCATTTTTGATAGATGAGTTGAAGGTCTTCATTTTTGATAGACGAGTTGAAGGTCGTCATTTTTTTGTTGATAGACGAGCTGAAGGTCTTATTTTTTGATAGACGAGCTAAAGGTCGTCTTTTCTTATACACGAGCTAAAGGTCGTCTTTTTTTATATACGAGTTGAAGGTCGTCTTTTCTTATAGACGAGCTGAAGGTCGTATTTTTTATAGACGAGCTGAAGGTCGTCTTTTTTTATAGACGAGCTGAAGGTCGTCTTTTTTATAGACGAGCTGAAGTTCGTCTTTTATTATAGACGAGCTGTAGGTCGTCTTGATACACTGCCTGAAGGTCGTCTTTTGTAGACGGCCAGATGGACGTCTTTTATAGACGGCCAGAAGGTCGTATTTTATGTACTTACTTACTTAGCTGGCCCATTACAGAACATTTGTTCTATAGGCCGAACTAAGAAAAGATCTCCAATTCTCTCTATTTGTTGCTTCGCTTTCTGGAATACCGCGCCTTTTCATCTCATCATCCACTTGTTTGCGCCATCTATTCCTTGGCCTGCCAATTCTGCGTGCACCGCCAAGCGGTCCGTGTTTATACACCTTTTTTAGCGGGGTCATCATCGCTCATTCTTATGATATGGCCTAGCCAACGCAATCGCTGCTTCTCGATACGTTTAACAATATTGATGTCGTTGTACAGCAGATACAGCTCGTGGTTCATGCCACGTCGATATTCACCGTCAACGCAGATTGGTCCGTAGATCTTTCGAAGAATTTTTCTCTCAAACACACCAAGCACTGCCATGTCTGCTTGCGCAAGTACCCAGGCTTCGGAGCCATACATCAGCACGGGTAGTATCAGTGTTTTGTAGAGCGTTATTTTTGTTTGACGAGATGTGGCTTTGTTTTTGAACTGCTTACTTAAACCAAAGTAGCATCTGTTGGCCAATATAATTCTTCTATTTATTTCACAACTGATGTCGTTTGTTGTGTTTACGGAGGTGCCGAGGTAGACGAAGTCTTTTACTACCTCAATATTATAGGAACCAACTTCCACAGTCGGTCCGAGCTCAATGGACGCATTGCGCGTCGACACCATCCACTTGGTCTTCTCACCGTTTACCGCCAGACCCACTTTAGCAGATTCTCCTTCGACCTTCATAAAGGTATCAGTTACTTCTTTTACTGATCGGCCTATGATGTCTATATACTCAGCATAAGCAAGTAACATGTGACTATTGGTGTAGATTGTGCCACTTCTTTTCACGTTTGCCTCTCGTATAACCTTTTCCAGCAGGATGTTAAAGATATCACACGAAAGGCTGTCTCCTTGTCTGAAACCTCTTTTGGTACCAAACTCTTCGGAGAGGTTCTTTCCTATTTTAACTGAGGACCTCGTGTCAGTTAAAGTCATTTTGCAAAGACGGATGAGCTTTGCGGGGATACCAAATTCAGACATGGCTTGGAATACCTTTGAACGCAGGGGGCTATCGAAGGCTGCTTTATAATCGACAAAAAGTTGGTAGGTGTCGATCTGCATCTATTGGGTCTTCTCCAGGATTTGCCGCAGGGTAAATATCTGGTCAATGGTGGACTTGCCAGGTCTAAAGCCGCATTGGTATGGTCCAATTATCTCGTTGACCATAGGCTTTAGTCGTTCGCACAATATCCCTGACACGATCTTATAGGCAATAGGGAGTAGACTTATGCCCCTATAGTTAGAGCATACAGTCTTATCTCCCTTCTTGTAGACGGGGCACAGGATACTCAGGTTCCAATCGTCGGGTACTCGTTCTTCCTGCCAGATGGTGCTAACTAGCTGATGAATACACCTTATCAGCGTGTCGCCTCCGGTTTTGAACAGCTCGGCTGGTAAGCCATCGGCTCCTGCTGCCTTATTATTCTTCAGCCGATTTATTGCTGTCTTTACCTCATCTTGGCTGGGCGGTATACATTCAATACCATCTTCTGGGATTGGGACTGTGGTATCTTCGTCGTCTTCGCTGCTATTGGATACCAACAGTTTTGAAAAATGTTCTTTCCATATCCTGAGTACACTATCTGTATCAGTTACCAAATTACCTTGCTGGTCTCTACAGGAGGATGTGCCTGTACCAAAGCCATCAGCTTGATGCTTGACTCTTTGGTAGACTTCATTCTGACTCCTGTACATCTCGATTTTTTCAGCCTCCCGCTTTTCCATCTCTCTCTTTTTCCTGCGGAAAAGACGTTTCTCCTCTCTCCTTTTCTCCCTGTATCTCTCTCGTGCGCTACGCGTTGCTACGGATTGTAAAGTAGCCCTATATGCCGCATTTTTCTCTTCGGTGGCAGCACGACACTCCTGATCATACCATGGATTCCTTGGTGGAGGCCTCTGGTATCCAAGTATGGATTTTGCGGCTGTTTACATGGAGTGGGCAATGTTTTGCCATTGCGCTGATATGTTATCGGGATGAGGAGTGCTTTGATTAAGCAATTGGGCTAGTTGAGTGGAATATGCTGTGGCTATCTGTTGTGATTGCAGCTTACCGATGTCTAACTTTCGTGTTGTGTCTGTTCGTACTTTGTTTGCTACGTTTAAGCGGGTGCGTACCTTTGCTGCAACAAGGTAGTGGTCCGAATCAATGTTTGCGCCTCGGAACGATCGTACATCCAACACGCTCGATGAATATCTTCCATCTATCACAACATGATCAATTTGATTTCTTGTTTTCTGATCTGGAGACAGCCAGGTGCCCTTATGAATATCGAGATGATTAAATCTGGTACTGCTAACTACCATGTTTTTTGCAGCTGCAAAGTCTATCAGCCTCATACCATTGTCAGATGTTTCACTGTGGAGGCTGAATCTCCCGACTGTTGGGCCAAAGATATTCTCCTTTCCAATTTTGGCATTAAAATCGCCTAGAATGATTTTAATGTCATGGGCAGGGCAACTGTCATATGTTTCTTCTAAGCGCTCGTAAAATATATCTTTGGTCTGTTCGTCCTTTTCTTCAGTGGGAGCAGGAGCGCAAATAAAGCTGATGTTGAAGAATTTAGCTTTTATTCGAATTGCAGCAAGTCTTTCATTCACTGGAGTGAAGCTGTATACCAGATGTTTTAGTCTCCGACTAACTACAAATCCGCAACCAAACTCATGCTTTACGTCATGGCAGCTATAATACAGTGCGTCACCTTTAGGTGTTGTTGTGACGCCTTTCCCAATCCATCGTATTTCCTGTATGGCAGTAATATCGGCCTTGTACTTTCCAAGTACGTCTGCCAATGCGAAGACTGCACCTTCTCTATAAAGAGTGCGAACATTCCAGGTGCAGATTCGCAGATCATGGTCCTTAAAACGTTTGCGGGGTTCGTCAACTTTAAAGGGGGTTGTTTTTCTTTTCTTTCGTTTTTTCATAGTAGGCTGTTTTTTTCTAGGGGAGGGTTACTAACCCGACGCCCAAACCCAAGTTTTTAACGTTCTTATGGGAGAACACGCGGTACATGTTAGCTCACTACCTTTAACGGGTGTTAAAGGCAGTTCCCCAGGTGACACCACGGGGAGGTCAGTGTCCACTTGAGATGAAAGAGGGACCAAGATAAATCCTGGGCTTTGCCATGTTAAAACCGGTCAGGACCGTTGCTTGGTATCCTCCATCCACTACGTCACCCAGACGGCCAGAATGTTGTCTTTTATATACGGAAAGAAGGTCGTCTTTATAGACAGCCAGAAGGTCGTTTTATAGACGGCCAGAAGGTGGTCTTTTTTATAAACGACCTTAAGTGAGTTTTTCAATAAACCATCTTAAGGTAGGTTTTATTGAAGACCAAATTGGAGCCTTTTTAGACGATCTAAAACGTGTATTTCTAGACGACATAGATGGAGACCTTTTTGGACTTTATATAAAACCTAAATTGAGTCTTTATAGACGACCTTGGTATAATCTTGATGAGGGGAGTGTATTTCACATCCAGTTAAAGCCTTCCATTTAAAAAATCTTTAATATTTCTCTTTCTGTTTTTCACACAAAAACACCTATTCCGCTTTCTACTTCCCTTTACAATTTGTCCTTTCACTGAGCATTTTCAAAGGATAATGCTTACAGCCTTTTGTTTGTAGGTGTTACATCTTTTTCATACATTTGCCTACCTGCATTCAGTATGTTATGCTCGCTCCCACGCCTACATTCGATTCATTCACCGTCAAACACATGTAGGCATCATCATCACGTATTGTTTATTTTCATTATGATTCACGTATTATGTTTGTTGTCAATTATTGTGTTATTATGGATAATGGTCTCGTAGTGATGGAAATGTATGTGATGACAGGATACTGAAACAACAAATATGGATTTGAAAGGGGGTTCATGTTTCCCCAGCAAATTCATGTTTAAAAATGTGTAATTTTACTGAAACATTGAAATTTTAGCTTTACGTAAAGGTTCTAGAGAAAGTCTAATTAAACGGCTATGGGAAAATTTTGTGTAGTAAAAATGCCAGGAATACTACGAATTCTATTAGTGATATTCTGAAGTCTTAAAGTCTCCCTTTATATCGGTTTCCTTTATTTAGATTTACTTCAGCTCATAAAAACTTACTATCCTATTCCTTCTAATAACTCAAGGCTCAAAGCCTCAATTAAGATATGAATACGATGGAGTGTACAATTCTTCAGATTGACTTGTAGGCTGAGTCCAACTGTCTATAAGATGACGGGTTGAATATATTATTTAAAGGACGTGTTAAATTTGTTTGGGCTTCTTCTTCCCCAACTCCTACCCAATCTTGTTTAAATTATTGCATACTTTCAGGCAAATGCATGCTAACCAGCCTAAAGGCAATTTGTTGAGTGATGTAATGTTCAAAATAAATTTGGCCAAATTGAATTCAAGTGTAAATATTAAATACAATGACAACAAAACCAACAACAACACTTATTTATATGTCATCACATCGACATACATCCAACCATTGACAACATTGTGGTTAACACACACAAATTTCATTCTAAATTATCACAACAAGGACATGTTGTTGAAATGTTGTCAAGCTGAGAGATTTTTTACGCATGCTGGACTGCCAGCCCAGCCTGCTTGCAGTTTGCTTGATTTGCTTGTTTTCTTAATTAATTTCCTTAGTATCTTAATGACAAATCTTATTTGATGTCTTGTAAGATAATACCGCATTCACATGTTTGTCTTGTTCTTATTAGTATTTACCAAGACTTTGTTAAGGATGACTTTGGCAAATACTTTGCTTAGTGACAAATATTTTGTTAACAAACAACTTAACATTTGTTCAGAATTTATTTTGTATGTCATTTGCAAAAGTTAACTTCTTGTATTCTTGCTTGCTTCTAATGAAAGCCAAATGATATTCAAGTGTTGCAGATTTATACTTATAATTATTAGAATTGTGTGTTTCTTTAATTTGAATATAATTTGTGTTAGGACAGTCTCTCACTGAGTATTCTAAGTGACTTTATGGATTTTCTTGTAAAAGAAAATTACGAGAGTTAGATATGCAATTAATAAATAAAACATGTGTGGAGTTGTATAAACTTTGTTGCCCACAGGAGTGTTTTAAGTTTTATGGAGCCACAGTGGGGTGGATTTTTTCTACATTGAAATCTTTTTTAGCAAAATGAATATGAACATTTTCCATAATTATCCATAATAATGCAGTAACAGACATCAAACGTAATACTGAAATCATAATGAAAATAAAGTAAGTATGAGATAGCAAGTATGGACGGACGGGACCGACCCTGTGATACCCTACACCAAGTCCCCTGGGCACTGCCATTTTGTTAAATATCTGTAGAATTTTTTTACATTATTTCAGGAAGTGTTGGGGTCTGTTGAATCCCAGAAATTCCAAAATAAGTTACAAAATCACAATTAGTCTTTATTCAAAAGTAAACGTAAACAGAATGAATATGCATGACAAGTTATAATACACAAAAGCTAATATGTTGACAAAAGTTTTCAATGAAGACATGATTGAAAATTATTTGAATAACAAGTAGTTTTTTATTTCCAACATTCCCTCGCTCCTAATTTTCTTCTCCTTTAAATTTTTTACGAATTCTTTCAGATCTTCTTGGGGTAAACTGCTGTCTACGTTTTTCGTTGCGTCGTATTATGAAACTATTTTCATGTTCAAATGGTTCGTTAGTTCTTTGCATAGCCGGTTGAGAGTTTTGGGAATTTCGATGTGTTTCCACTGATGCCGTTGGAATTAAAGCTTGATTAAATAGTTCTATACTTGTGGAAGGATTTGCAATGTTGGGTGGTGCGAATGGTGGTGAGCGACTATGGCCCGTTTCTTCTCTTGAATTTCGACCTGCTTGCATATCTGGAATTATTATGTCAATATCGTCATAATTACGTGGTAAATGGAATTGTTGATTTAAGTTGTTATCAGAGCTGACTTCCATTCTGCTTTTTATTTGATTTTGATGCCGTCTGATTTCTCCAAAGGATTATGGTTATCAGTACCCCATTTGGTCTATATCAGTATAAACGAATGCCTTTTGGGATCTCAAGTGCCCCTGCAATTTTTCAGAGATTCATGGAGGAAATATTAGGAGATATTCCTGGATGCGCCATTTACCTCGATGATGTAATTGTAACAGGCCAGACTAACGAAGAACACATAAAAAATCTGATTAAGGTACTAGAGAAACTGAAGAACTATGGACTTAAATGTAAAGCTGAGAAATGTGAAATTGCGAAATCTTCGGTAGAATATGTGGGACATATTATTGATTGTGATGGTATAAGACCTTCAGAAAAAAGGTTAGATGCTATTCAGCTTATGCCAAGACCGTCAAATATAAAGGAATTGGAGGCATTTATAGGGAAAATAAATTATTACAACAAATTCATTCCTAACTTTTCGAAAACAGCAGCGCCATTAAACGAACTTCGAAAAACAAATGCAAAATTTGCTTGGACTGATCGACAAGAATCGGCTTTCAAAGCATTAAAAGAAGATATAATGAATGCAACTAAATTAGTCCATTATGATGACAAATATCCAATCATTCTCGCAACTGACGCATCAAACCACGGAGTAGGTGCAGTGCTGTCGCACAGATTTCCGGATGGCACTGAAAAACCGATATGTTTTGCTTCGAAAACACTAAATGCTTCTCAAGTTAATTATTCCCAAATAGAGAAGGAAGCTCTTGCCATAATTTTCGGAATCACTAAATTTCATCAATATCTCTATGGCAGACACTTTGAATTAATAACAGATCATCAAGCTCTCACGACTATATCCCATCCTCGTCGCCAAATGTTGAATCCCAGAAATTCCAAAATAAGTTACAAAATCACAATTAGTCTTTATTCAAAAGTAAAGGTAAACAGAATGAATATGCATGACAAGTTATAATACACAAAAGCTAATATGTTGACAAAAGTTTTCAATGAAGACATGATTGAAAATTATTTGAATAACAAGTAGTTTTTTATTTCCAACAGGGTCTAAAACCATTATTGCGCTGAGGCACATGTTCGTATCAAAGTGTTAACTCTTGTTAGCCTAAAGGATAAGGGTATAAAAACACGTCGTTATGGTTCCCATGAAGATGAATGAATTGTATAAAGGCTCACGTCTGGTCGATAAAAAGATTTTTTCTAGTCACTATACTCAAACTAAAACTAACTTCTGCTAAAATATAAAGAATGCCTACAGGTCTATAAACACTCCTTTTTGTTTGTTTAAAAAGACTACCTTCTGGACGTCTATATAAAAATTCCATTCTGGTCATCTATCATCCTGGCTGTTTATCCCTCTGTTCGTCTACAAGGACTCCCTTCTGGTCGTATATAAAGACTCCGGTCGTCTTTAAAGACTCTTTTCTAACCGCTCTAATGGTCCTCTATAAAACTTTCAGGTCGACTCGCTCGCTCGCTGCTGGTCGTCTATAAAGACTTTCTTCTGGTCGTCTATAAAGACTCCTTACTAGTTGAATATATAGTCTCCTTCCTGATTGTCTATCCATACTTCTGGTCGTCTATAAAGACTTCCTCGTGGTCATCTATAAAGATTCCCTCGTGCTCGTCTATAAAGACTCCCTCGTAGTCGTCTATAAAGACTCCCTTCTGGTCGTCCGTAAAGACTCTATTCTGGTCGTCTATAAATTCTACCTTTGGGTCGTTTACAAAGGCTCCCTTCTGGTAGTCTGTATAGACTCCCTTCTGGTCGTCTGTAAAGACTCCCTTCTGGTCGTCTATAAAGGCTCCCTTCTGTATATGAAGACTCCATTCTCGTCACCTAAAAAGACTCCCTTGTGGTCGTCTATAAAGACTCCACTCTGGCCGTCTATAAAGACTCCTTACTAGTTGAATATATAGTCTCCTTCCTGATTGTCTATCCATACTTCTGGTCGTCTATAAAGTCTCCCTCGTGGTCGTCTATAAAGACTCCCTCGTGGTCATCTATAAAGACACCCTTCTGGTCGTCCGTAAAGACTCTATTCTGGTCGTCTATAAATTCTACCTTTGGGTCGTTTATAAAGGCTCCCTTCTGGTAGTCTGTGTAGACTCCCTTCTGGTCGTCTGTAAAGACTCCCTTCTGGTCGTCTATAAAGGCTCCCTTCTGTATATGAAGACTCCCTTCTCGTCACCTACAAAGACTCCCTTGTGGTCATCTCCCAGACTCCCTTGTGGTCGTCTATAAAGACTCCACTCTGGTCGTCTATAAAGACTCTCCTCGTGGTCGTCTTTAAAGACTCCCCTCTGGTCCTCTATAACGACTTCCTTCTGGTCGTCTATAAAGACTCCCTTCTGATCGTCCGTAAAGACTCTATTCTGGTGGTCTATAAATTCTACCTTTGGGTCTGGTAGTCTGTATAGACTCCCTTCTGGTCGTCTATAAAGGTTACTTTCTGTATATAAAGACTCCCTTCTCGTCGTCTACAAAGACTCCCTTGTGGTCATCGCCCAGACTCCCTTGTGGTCGTCTATAAATACTCCCCTCTGGTTGTCTATAAAGACTCCCTTCTGGTCGTCTATAAAGACTCCCTTCTAGTCGTCTATAAAGACTCCCTTCTGGTCATCTATAAAGACTCCGTTCTGGTCGTCTATAAAGACTCCCTTCTGGTCATCTATAAAGACTCCGTTCTGGTCGTCCATAAAGACTCCCTTATGGTCGCCTATAAAGACTCCCTTATGGTTGTCTATAAAGACCCCGTTGTGGTCGTCTATAAAGACTCCCTTCTGGTCGTTTATAAAGACCCCTTCTAGTCGTCTATAAAGACTCCCTTCTGATCGTCTATAAAGACTCCCTTCTGATCGTCTATAAAGACTCCCTTCTGATCGTCTATAAAGACTCCCTTCTGATCGTCTATAAAGACTTCCTTCTGATCGTCTATAAAGACTCCCTTCTAGTCGTCTATAGAGACTCCCTTCTGGTCATCTATAAAGACTCCCTTCTGGGCGTCTATAAAGACTCCTTTATGGTCGCCTATAAAGACTCCCTTATGGTTGTCTATAAAGACCCCGTTGTGGTCGTCTATAAAGACTCCCTTCTGGTCGTTTATAAAGACCCCTTCTAGTCGTCTATAAAGACTCCCTTCTGGTCGTTTATAAAGACCCCTTCTAGTCGTCTATAAAGACTCCCTTCTGATCGTCTATAAAGACTCCCTTCTGATCGTCTATAAAGACTCCCTTCTGATCGTCTATAAAGACTCCCTTCTAGTCGTCTATAGAGACTCCCTTCTGGTCATCTATAAAGACTCCCTTATAGTCGCCTATAAAGACTCCCTTATGGTTGTCTATAAAGACCCCGTTGTGGTCGTCTATAAAGACTCCCTTCTGGTCGTTTATAAAGACCCCTTCTAGTCGTCTATAAAGACTCCCTTATGGTCGTCTATAAAGACTCCCTTCTGATCGTCTATAAAGACTCCCTTCTAGTCGTCTATAGAGACTCCCTTCTGGTCATCTATAAAGACTTCCTTATGGTCGTCTATAAAGACTTCCTTATGGTCGTCTATAAAGACTCCCTTATGGTCGTCTATAAAGACTCCCTTCTGGTCGTCTATAAATACTCCCTTCTGGTAGTCTAAAAAGACTCCCTTTCGGTCGTCTATAAAGACTACCTTCTAGTCGTATATAAAGACTCCCTTCTGGTCGTCTATAAAGACTTCCTTCTGTTCGTCTATAACCCTATAACCATTCTGGTTGTCTACAAAGTCTCCATTTTCGTCGCTACAAAGACACCCTAGTGGTCGTCTATAAAGACTCCCTTCTGGTCGTCTATAAAGACTTCCTTTCTGGTTGTCTATAAAAACTCCCATCTGGTAGTCTATAAAAACTCCCACCTGGTCGTCTATAAAGACTCCCTTCTGGTCGCCTATTAAGACTCCCTTTCGGTCGTCTATAAAGACTCCCTTCTGGTCGCCTATAAAGTCTCCCTTCTTGTCGTCTACGAGATCCTCTTCTGGTCATCTATAAAGTCTCCCTTTTATTCGCCTATGAAGATCCATTTCTGGTCGTCTGTAAAGTCTCCCTGCTGGTCGTCTATAAAGACCCACATCTGGTTGCCTACAATATCTACCTCCTGGTTGTTTATAAAGACTCCATTCTAGTCGTCTATAAAGTCTCCCTTCTGGTTGTCTATAAACTCTGCCTGCTGGTCGTCTCTCCATTATGGGTGTCTATGAAGACTTCCTGCTGTTCGTCTATAAATTCTACCTTCGGGTCGTTTATAAAGACTCCCTTTTGTCGTCTGTAAATTTTCCCTTTCTTTCTTCTTTAAAGACTCCCTTCTGTATATAAAGACTCCCTTCTCGTAGTCTACAAAGACACCTTTGTGGTCACCTATAAAGACTCACTTCTGGCCGTCTACAAAGTATCCCATCTGGTCGTCTATGAAGATCCCCTTCTGGTCGTCTATAAAATCTCCTTTCTGTTTGCATATAAAGACTTCCTTCTGTTCGCCTATAAAGTCTCCCTTCTGATCGTCTATAAAAACCCTCTTCTGGTTGTCTATAATGTCTACCTTCAGGTTGTATATAAAGACTCCCTTCTCGTCGTCTACAGGGGCTCCCTTGTGGTCATCTATTAAGACTCACTTGTGGCCATTATAAAGACTCCCTTCTGGTCGCCTATAAAGTCTCCCTTCTGGTCGTCTATAAAGTCTCCCTTCTGGTCGTCTATGAAGATCCGCTTCTGGTCATCTATAAAGTCTCCCTTCTAGTCGTGTATGAAGATCCCCTTCTGGTCGTCTATAAAGTCTCTCTGCTGGTCGTCTATAAAGACCCCCTTCTGGTTGTCTGTAAAGTCTACCTTCTGGTTGTCTATAAAGACTCCATTTTGGTCGTCTATAAAGTATCCTTTCTGGTTATCTATAAAGTCTGCCTTCTGGTCGTCTATAAAGCCTCCCTGGACGATCAAAAGTATACAAAACTTCCTGCTGGTAGTTTATAAATTCTCCGGTCTGTAAAGAGTCTCATCTGATCGTCTGGCACTCTATAAGGACTCCCTTCTGGTCGTCTATATATTACTCCCGTGGTTGTCTATAAAGTCTCCCTCCTGGTTGTCTATATAGAGCCCATTTTGGTCGTCTATATAGTCTTCTTCTAGTCGTCTTGTGATCGTCGACAAATACAATATTCTGGCACTTTTTCATGTCGTCTATAGTCGCCGTCTTCTAGTTGCTATAAGGATTTCTTTTTAACTGTCTTTAAAGTCTTCCTTCTGCTCATCACTAAAGCCTTCTTTCTGGTCGTCTAAAAAGTCTGCCTTCTGGTCGTCTTTGAAGTCTCCCTTTTAACCGTCTATAAAGACTACCTTGTGGTTGTCTATAATGCCATTCTTTAAATCTATAAAGACATCATCCATTCGTTATTTTAAATCGATTTATTTCTTGTTTTGTCTTAGTTATCTTTAATTGGTATTTCCAATCAATATTAAATTAGCATTTTTCTTCACTTAAAGTTATACTAGTCTTCATTGCTGTTTGTTATATCAATAGTTGTTGTCAAGTGCAGTTTGAAATCAATTACCGGAGCTGTAATAACAACAACAAAAGCTTCTTATAGAGAATTCATTGAATTTTTACAATTGAATGAATGAAGATTGCAACGATATTTACCTTTTCTTTAGAAAATGCATGTAATGCAGGATCTCTCGCTAAAGATGTCATTAGAGAAATATAAAATTTAATTAGAGAAATATAAAACATAGGTTGCTGAATGAATATCAAGGCCTTGATAAAGGATATTTGGATTTGCCTTCAGTTTTTATGCCTTAAAAATTAAAAAAAAAAACAAAACATTTTTTTAGAGAGACCATAGCCACGAAATTTATTTAAAATAATCACATCTTAAGTTTCCAGACATGTTTTTTGAGAATGTGTATGTGCTTTCTTGATTATGTGTTTGCATGAATAAATAATATTGCTAAAGGGCTACAAGTAGACACAACAGACATCTTTTTGTGGAGTTAATAAAATATTTTAAAATCGCATTCAAATGTCTTTTATGTCAAGATTTGGTATTATCTGTGAAAAAACCATAAGCGTGTCATACTCTGTGGTTTATATTTGAGGGAGGAAAATTTTAATTTTTGTGGTTTATTATCCTTTTTTTCTCAGAATTTAATATTTTGCCTTTTTCGGGCACAGACAACAACACTGATTAAACAACACATGTGTTGTAAAATATTTGACAAAAAAAGGTATTTATGAGTTGTGTAGGAATTGTAAAATGTTCATAAGGAGAAAAACATAAAAATACGGCATCTCAAAGGGATGCATTCGCACATAAAAATCCCTTAATGTTGTCTATAGTGTGGTGGTAGGTGGTCTGAGAATTTTTTGTTTAGACATTTTTTTCTCAATAAAAAATCCTTAGTACGATGGTCTATGCGAAAAAATCCTTAGTACGGTGGTCTGAGAATTTTTTCTATGCGAAAAAATCCTCAGTGCGGTGGTGGTCTAAGAATTTTTTCTATGCAAAAAATCCTAAGTACGGTGGTGGTCTGAGAATTTTTTCTATGCGAAAAATCCTCAGTACGGTGGTGGTCTGAGAATTTTTTCTATGCGAAAAAATCCTCAGTACGGTGGTCTGAGAATTTTTTCTATGCGAAAAAATCCTCAGTACGGTGGTCTGAGAATTTTTTCTATGCGAAAAAATCCTCAGTACCGTGGTCTGAGAATTTTTCTATGCGAAAAAATCCTCAGTACCGTGGTCTGAAAATTTTTTCTATGCGAAAAAATCCTCAGTACCGTGGTCTGAAAATTTTTTCTATGCGAAAAAATCCTCAGTACGGTGGTCTGAGAATTTTTTCTATGCGCAAAAATCCTCAGTACGGTGGTCTGAGAATTTTTTCTATGCGAAAAAATCTTCAGTACGGTGGTCTGAGAATTTTTTCTATGCGAAAAAATCCTCAGTACAGTGGTCTGAGAATTTTTTCTATGCGAAAAAATCCTCAGTACGGTGGTCTGAGAATTTTTTCTATACGAAAAAATCCTCAGTTCGGTGGTCTGAGAATTTTTTCTATGAGAAAAAATCTTCAGTACGGTGGTCTGAGAATTTTTTCTATGCGAAAAAATCCTCAGTACGGTGGTCTGAGAATTTGTTCTATGCGAAAAAAACCTCAGTACGGTGGTCTGAGAATTTTTTCTATGCGAAAAAAACCTCAGTACGGTGGTCTGAGAATTTTTTCTATGCGAAAAAATCCTCAGTACGGTGGTCTATGCGAAAAAATCCTCAGTACGGTGGTCTGAGAATTTTTTCTATGCGAAAAAATCCTCAGTTCGGTGGTCTGAGAATTTTTTCTATGCGAAAATTTTTTTCTATGCGAAAAAATCCTCAGTACCGTGGTCTGAGAATTTTTCTATGCGAAAAATCCTCAGTACCGTGGTCTGAAAATTTTTTCTATGCGAAAAAATCCTCAGTACGGTGGTCTGAGAATTTTTTCTATGCGCAAAAATCCTCAGTACGGTGGTCTGAGAATTTTTTCTATGCGAAAAAATCCTCAGTACAGTGGTCTGAGAATTTTTTCTATGCGAAAAAATCCTCAGTACGGTGGTCTGAGAATTTTTTCTATGCGAAAAAATCCTCAGTACGGTGGTCTATGCGAAAAAATCCTCAGTACGGTGGTCTGAGAATTTTTTCTATGCGAAAAAATCCTCAGTTCGGTGGTCTGAGAATTTTTTCTATGCGAAAATTTTTTTCTATGCGAAAAAATCCTCAGTACCGTGGTCTGAGAATTTTTCTATGCGAAAAATCCTCAGTACCGTGGTCTGAAAATTTTTTCTATGCGAAAAATCCTCAGTACGGTGGTCTGAGAATTTTTTCTATGCGCAAAAATCCTCAGTACGGTGGTCTGAGAATTTTTTCTATGCGAAAAAATCTTCAGTACGGTGGTCTGAGAATTTTTTCTATGCGAAAAAATCCTCAGTACGGTGGTCTGAGAATTTTTTCTATGCGAAAAAAACCTCAGTACGGTGGTCTGAGAATTTTTTCTATGCGAAAATTTTTTTCTATGCGAAAAAATCCTCAGTACCGTGGTCTGAGAATTTTTCTATGCGAAAAATCCTCAGTACCGTGGTCTGAAAATTTTTTCTATGCGAAAAATCCTCAGTACCGTGGTCTGAAAATTTTTTCTATGCGAAAAAATCCTCAGTACGGTGGTCTGAGAATTTTTTCTATGCGCAAAAATCCTCAGTACGGTGGTCTGAGAATTTTTTCTATGCGAAAAAATCTTCAGTACGGTGGTCTGAGAATTTTTTCTATGCGAAAAAATCCTCAGTACGGTGGTCTGAGAATTTTTTCTATGCGAAAAAAACCTCAGTACGGTGGTCTGAGAATTTTTTCTATGCGAAAAAATCCTCAGTACGGTGGTCTATGCGAAAAAATCCTCAGTACGGTGGTCTGAGAATTTTTTCAATGCGAAAAAATCCTCAGTTCGGTGGTCTGAGAATTTTTTCTATGAGAAAAAATCTTCAGTACGGTGGTCTGAGAATTTTTTCTATGCGAAAAAATCCTCAGTACGGTGGTCTGAGAATTTTTTCTATGCGAAAAAAACCTCAGTACGGTGGTCTGAGAATTTTTTCTATGCGAAAAAATCCTCAGTACGGTGGTCTATGCGAAAAAATCCTCAGTACGGTGGTCTGAGAATTTTTTCTATGCGAAAAAAATCCTCAGTTCGGTGGTCTGAGAATTTTTTCTATGCGAAAAAATCTTCAGTACGGTGGTCTGAGAATTTTTTCTATGCGAAAAAATCCTCAGTACGGTGGTCTGAGAATTTTTTCTATGCGAAAAAAAACCTCAGTACGGTGGTCTGAGAATTTTTTCTATGCGAAAAAATCCTCAGTACGGTGGTCTGAGAATTTTTTCTATGCGAAAAAATCCTCAGTACGGTGGTCTGAGAATTTTTTCTATGCGAAAAAATCCTCAGTACGGTGGTCTGAGAATTTTTTCTATGCGAAAAAATCCTCAGTACGGTGGTCTGAGAATTTTTTCTATGCGAAAAAATCCTCAGTACGGTGGTCTATGGTCTATTTTTCTATGCAAAAAATCCTAAGTACGGTGGTGGTCTGAGAATTTTTTCTATGCGAAAAATCCTCAGTACGGTGGTGGTCTGAGAATTTTTTCTATGCGAAAAAATCCTCAGTACGGTGGTCTGAGAATTTTTTCTATGCGAAAAAATCCTCAGTACGGTGGTCTGAGAATTTTTTCTATGCGAAAAAATCCTCAGTACCGTGGTCTGAGAATTTTTCTATGCGAAAAAATCCTCAGTACCGTGGTCTGAAAATTTTTTCTATGCGAAAAAATCCTCAGTACCGTGGTCTGAAAATTTTTTCTATGCGAAAAAATCCTCAGTACGGTGGTCTGAGAATTTTTTCTATGCGCAAAAATCCTCAGTACGGTGGTCTGAGAATTTTTTCTATGCGAAAAAATCTTCAGTACGGTGGTCTGAGAATTTTTTCTATGCGAAAAAATCCTCAGTACAGTGGTCTGAGAATTTTTTCTATGCGAAAAAATCCTCAGTACGGTGGTCTGAGAATTTTTTCTATACGAAAAAATCCTCAGTTCGGGTGGTCTGAGAATTTTTTCTATGAGAAAAAATCTTCAGTACGGTGGTCTGAGAATTTTTTCTATGCGAAAAAATCCTCAGTACGGTGGTCTGAGAATTTTTTCTATGCGAAAAAAACCTCAGTACGGTGGTCTGAGAATTTTTTCTATGCGAAAAAAACCTCAGTACGGTGGTCTGAGAATTTTTTCTATGCGAAAAAATCCTCAGTACGGTGGTCTATGCGAAAAAATCCTCAGTACGGTGGTCTGAGAATTTTTTCTATGCGAAAAATCCTCAGTTCGGTGGTCTGAGAATTTTTTCTATGCGAAAATTTTTTTCTATGCGAAAAAATCCTCAGTACCGTGGTCTGAGAATTTTTCTATGCGAAAAATCCTCAGTACCGTGGTCTGAAAATTTTTTCTATGCGAAAAAATCCTCAGTACGGTGGTCTGAGAATTTTTTCTATGCGCAAAAATCCTCAGTACGGTGGTCTGAGAATTTTTTCTATGCGAAAAAATCCTCAGTACAGTGGTCTGAGAATTTTTTCTATGCGAAAAAATCCTCAGTACGGTGGTCTGAGAATTTTTTCTATGCGAAAAAATCCTCAGTACGGTGGTCTATGCGAAAAAATCCTCAGTACGGTGGTCTGAGAATTTTTCTATGCGAAAAAATCCTCAGTTCGGTGGTCTGAGAATTTTTTCTATGCGAAAATTTTTTTCTATGCGAAAAAATCCTCAGTACCGTGGTCTGAGAATTTTTCTATGCGAAAAATCCTCAGTACCGTGGTCTGAAAATTTTTTCTATGCGAAAAAATCCTCAGTACGGTGGTCTGAGAATTTTTTCTATGCGCAAAAATCCTCAGTACGGTGGTCTGAGAATTTTTTCTATGCGAAAAAATCTTCAGTACGGTGGTCTGAGAATTTTTTCTATGCGAAAAAAATCCTCAGTACGGTGGTCTGAGAATTTTTTCTATGCGAAAAAAACCTCAGTACGGTGGTCTGAGAATTTTTTCTATGCGAAAAAATCCTCAGTACGGTGGTCTATGCGAAAAAATCCTCAGTACGGTGGTCTGAGAATTTTTTCAATGCGAAAAAATCCTCAGTTCGGTGGTCTGAGAATTTTTTCTATGAGAAAAAATCTTCAGTACGGTGGTCTGAGAATTTTTTCTATGCGAAAAAATCCTCAGTACGGTGGTCTGAGAATTTTTTCTATGCGAAAAAAACCTCAGTACGGTGGTCTGAGAATTTTTTCTATGCGAAAAAATCCTCAGTACGGTGGTCTATGCGAAAAAATCCTCAGTACGGTGGTCTGAGAATTTTTTCTATGCGAAAAAATCCTCAGTTCGGTGGTCTGAGAATTTTTTCTATGCGAAAAAATCTTCAGTACGGTGGTCTGAGAATTTTTTCTATGCGAAAAAATCCTCAGTACGGTGGTCTGAGAATTTTTTCTATGCGAAAAAAAACCTCAGTACGGTGGTCTGAGAATTTTTTCTATGCGAAAAAATCCTCAGTACGGTGGTCTGAGAATTTTTTCTATGCGAAAAAATCCTCAGTACGGTGGTCTGAGAATTTTTTCTATGCGAAAAAATCCTCAGTACGGTGGTGGTCAGAGAATTTTTTCTATGCGAAAAAATCCTCAGTACGGTGGGGGTCTGATAAAATCCTCAGTACGGCGGTCAGAGAATTTTTTCTATGAGAAAAAATCCTCAGTACGGCGGTCAGAGAATTTTTTCTATGCGAAAAAATCCTCAGTACGGCGGTCAGAGAATTTTTTCTATGCGAAAAAATCCTCAGTACGTTGGTACTGAGAATTTTTTCTATACGAAAAAATCGTCAGTACGTTGGTACTGAGAATTTTTTCTATACGAAAAAATCGTCAGTACGTTGGTACTGAGAATTTTTTCTATACGAAAAAATCGTCAGTACGTTGGTACTGAGAATTTTTTCTATACGAAAAAATCGTCAGTACGTTGGTACTGAGAATTTTTTCTATACGAAAAAATCGTCAGTACGTTGGTACTGAGAATTTTTTCTATACGAAAAAATCGTCAGTACGTTGGTACTGAGAATTTTTTCTATACGAAAAAATCGTCAGTACGTTGGTACTGAGAATTTTTTCTATACGAAAAAATCGTCAGTACGTTGGTACTGAGAATTTTTTCTATACGAAAAAATCCTCAGTACGTTGGCACTGAGAATTTTTTCTATACGAAAAAATCCTCAGTCCTGTGGTCTGAGAATTTTTTCTATACGAAAAAATCCTCAGTACGTTGGTACTGAGAATTTTTTCTATACGAAAAAATCCTCAGTACGTTGGTACTGAGAATTTTTTCTATACGAAAAAATCCTCAGTACGTTGGTACTGAGAATTTTTTCTATACGAAAAAATCCTCAGTACGTTGGTACTGAGAATTTTTTCTATACGAAAAAATCCTCAGTACGGTGGTCTGGGAATTTTTTCTATGCGATAAAATCCTCAGTACGGTGGTCTGAGAATTTTTTCTATGCGAAAAAATCCTCAGTACGGTGGTCTGAGAATTTTTTCTATGCGAAAAAATCCTCAGTACGGTGGTCTGAGAATTTTTTCTATGCGAAAAAAATCCTCAGTACGGTGGTGGTCTGAGAATTTTTTCTATGCGAAAAAATCCTCAGTACGGTGGTGGTCTGAGAATTTTTTCTATGCGAAAAAATCCTCAGTACGGTGGTGGTCTGAGAATTTTTTCTATGCGAAAAAATCCTCAGTACGGTGGTGGTCTGAGAATTTTTTCTATGCGAAAAAATCCTCAGTACGGTGGTGGTCTGAGAATTTTTTCTATGCGAAAAAATCCTCAGTACGGTGGTGGTCTGAGAATTTTTTCTATGCGAAAAAATCCTCAGTACGGTGGTGGTCTGAGAATTTTTTCTATGCGAAAAAATCCTCAGTACGGTGGTGGTCTGAGAATTTTTTCTATGCGAAAAAATCCTCAGTACGGTGGGGGTCTGAGAAAATCCTCAGTACGGCGGTCAGAGAATTTTTTCTATGAGAAAAAATCCTCAGTACGGCGGTCAGAGAATTTTTTCTATGAGAAAAAATCCTCAGTACGGCGGTCAGAGAATTTTTTCTATGCGAAAAAATCCTCAGTACGTTGGTACTGAGAATTTTTTCTATACGAAAAAATCCTCAGTACGTTGGTACTGAGAATTTTTTCTATACGAAAAAATCCTCAGTACGTTGGTACTGAGAATTTTTTCTATACGAAAAAATCCTCAGTACGTTGGTACTGAGAATTTTTTCTATACGAAAAAATCCTCAGTACGTTGGTACTGAGAATTTTTTCTATACGAAAAAATCCTCAGTACGTTGGTACTGAGAATTTTTTCTATACGAAAAAATCCTCAGTACGTTGGTACTGAGAATTTTTTCTATACGAAAAAATCCTCAGTACGTTGGTACTGAGAATTTTTTCTATACGAAAAAATCCTCAGTACGTTGGTACTGAGAATTTTTTCTATACGAAAAAATCCTCAGTACGTTGGTACTGAGAATTTTTTCTATACGAAAAAATCCTCAATACGTTGGTACTGAGAATTTTTTCTATACGAAAAAATCCTCAGTACGTTGGTACTGAGAATTTTTTCTATACGAAAAAATCCTCAGTACGTTGGTACTGAGAATTTTTTCTATACGAAAAAATCCTCAGTACGTTGGTACTGAGAATTTTTTCTATACGAAAAAATCCTCAGTACGTTGGTACTGAGAATTTTTTCTATACGAAAAAATCCTCAGTACGTTGGTACTGAGAATTTTTTCTATACGAAAAAATCCTCAGTACGTAGGTACTGAGAATTTTTTCTATACGAAAAAATCCTCAGTACGTAGGTACTGAGAATTTTTTCTATACGAAAAAATCCTCAGTACGTTGGTACTGAGAATTTTTTCTATACGAAAAAATCGTCAGTACGTTGGTACTGAGAATTTTTTCTATACGAAAAAATCGTCAGTACGTTGGTACTGAGAATTTTTTCTATACGAAAAAATCGTCAGTACGTTGGTACTGAGAATTTTTTCTATACGAAAAAATCGTCAGTACGTTGGTACTGAGAATTTTTTCTATACGAAAAAATCCTCAGTACGTTGGTACTGAGAATTTTTTCTATACGAAAAAATCGTCAGTACGTTGGTACTGAGAATTTTTTCTATACGAAAAAATCGTCAGTACGTTGGTACTGAGAATTTTTTCTATACGAAAAAATCGTCAGTACGTTGGTACTGAGAATTTTTTCTATACGAAAAAATCGTCAGTACGTTGGTGCTGAGAATTTTTTCTATACGAAAAAATCGTCAGTACGTTGGTACTGAGAATTTTTTCTATGAGAAAAAATCCTCAGTACGGCGGTCAGAGAATTTTTTCTATGCGAAAAAATCCTCAGTACGTTGGTACTGAGAATTTTTTCTATACGAAAAAATCCTCAGTACGTTGGTACTGAGAATTTTTTCTATACGAAAAAATCCTCAGTACGTTGGTACTGAGAATTTTTTCTATACGAAAAAATCCTCAGTACGTTGGTACTGAGAATTTTTTCTATACGAAAAAATCCTCAGTACGTTGGTACTGAGAATTTTTTCTATACGAAAAAATCCTCAGTACGTTGGTACTGAGAATTTTTTCTATACGAAAAAATCCTCAGTACGTTGGTACTGAGAATTTTTTCTATACGAAAAAATCCTCAGTACGTTGGTACTGAGAATTTTTCTATACGAAAAAATCCTCAGTACGTTGGTACTGAGAATTTTTTCTATACGAAAAAATCCTCAGTACGTTGGTACTGAGAATTTTTTCTATACGAAAAAATCCTCAGTACGTTGGTACTGAGAATTTTTTCTATACGAAAAAATCCTCAGTACGTTGGTACTGAGAATTTTTTCTATACGAAAAAATCCTCAGTACGTTGGTACTGAGAATTTTTTCTATACGAAAAAATCCTCAGTACGTTGGTACTGAGAATTTTTTCTATACGAAAAAATCCTCAGTACGTTGGTACTGAGAATTTTTTCTATACGAAAAAATCCTCAGTACGTTGGTACTGAGAATTTTTTCTATACGAAAAAATCCTCAGTACGTTGGTACTGAGAATTTTTTCTATACGAAAAAATCCTCAGTACGTTGGTACTGAGAATTTTTTCTATACGAAAAAATCCTCAGTACGTTGGTACTGAGAATTTTTTCTATACGAAAAAATCCTCAGTACGTTGGTACTGAGAATTTTTTCTATACGAAAAAATCCTCAGTACGTTGGTACTGAGAATTTTTTCTATACGAAAAAATCCACAGTACGTTGGTACTGAGAATTTTTTCTATACGAAAAAATCCACAGTACGTTGGTACTGAGAATTTTTTCTATACGAAAAAATCCACAGTACGTTGGTACTGAGAATTTTTTCTATACGAAAAATCCACAGTACGTTGGTACTGAGAATTTTTTCTATACGAAAAAATCCACAGTACGTTGGTACTGAGAATTTTTTCTATACGAAAAAATCCACAGTACGTTGGTACTGAGAATTTTTTCTATACGAAAAAATCGTCAGTACGTTGGTACTGAGAATTTTTCTATACGAAAAAATCGTCAGTACGTTGGTACTGAGAATTTTTTCTATACGAAAAAATCGTCAGTACGTTGGTACTGAGAATTTTTTCTATACGAAAAAATCGTCAGTACGTTGGTACTGAGAATTTTTTCTATACGAAAAAATCCTCAGTACGTTGGTACTGAGAATTTTTTCTATACGAAAAAATCGTCAGTACGTTGGTACTGAGAATTTTTTCTATACGAAAAAATCCTCAGTACGTTGGTACTGAGAATTTTTTCTATACGAAAAAATCCTCAGTACGTTGGTACTGAGAATTTTTTCTATACGAAAAAATCCTCAGTACGTTGGTACTGAGAATTTTTTCTATACGAAAAAATCCTCAGTACGTTGGTACTGAGAATTTTTTCTATACGAAAAAATCCTCAGTACGTTGGTACTGAGAATTTTTTCTATACGAAAAAATCCTCAGTACGTTGGTACTGAGAATTTTTTCTATACGAAAAAATCCTCAGTACGTTGGTACTGAGAATTTTTTCTATACGAAAAAATCCTCAGTACGTTGGTACTGAGAATTTTTTCTATACGAAAAAATCCTCAGTACGTTGGTACTGAGAATTTTTTCTATACGAAAAAAATCCTCAGTACGTTGGTACTGAGAATTTTTTCTATACGAAAAAATCCTCAGTACGTTGGTACTGAGAATTTTTTCTATACGAAAAAATCCTCAGTACGTTGGTACTGAGAATTTTTTCTATACGAAAAAATCCTCAGTACGTTGGTACTGAGAATTTTTTCTATACGAAAAAATCCTCAGTACGTTGGTACTGAGAATTTTTTCTATACGAAAAAATCCTCAGTACGTTGGTACTGAGAATTTTTTCTATACGAAAAAATCCTCAGTACGTTGGTACTGAGAATTTTTTCTATACGAAAAAATCCTCAGTACGTTGGTACTGAGAATTTTTTCTATACGAAAAAATCCTCAGTACGTTGGTACTGAGAATTTTTTCTATGCGATAAAATCCTCAGTACGGTGGTCTGAAAATTTTTCTATGCGAAAAAATCCTCAGTACGGTGGTCTATGCGAAAAAATCCTCAGTACGGTGGTCTATGCGAAAAAATCCTCAGTACGGTGGTCTGAGAATTTTTCTATGCGAAAAAAACCTCAGTACGGTGGTCTGAGAATTTTTTCTATGCGAAAAAAATCCTCAGTACGGTGGTCTGAGAATTTTTTCTATGCGAAAAAAACCTCAGTACAGTGGTCTGAGAATTTTTTCTATGCGAAAAAATCCTCAGTACGGTGGTCTGAGAATTTTTTCTATGCGAAAAAATCCTCAGTACGGTGGTGGTCTGAGAATTTTTTCTATGCGAAAAAATCCTCAGAACGGTGGGGGTCTGAGAAAATCCTCAGTACGGCGGTCAGAGAATTTTTTCTATGAGAAAAAATCCTCAGTACGGCGGTCATAGAATTTTTCTATGCGAAAAAATCCTCAGTACGGCGGTCAGAGAATTTTTCTATACGAAAAAATCCTCAGTACGTTGGTACTGAGAATTTTTTCTATACGAAAAAATCCTCAGTACGTGGTACTGAGAATTTTTTCTATACGAAAAAATCCTCAGTACGTTGGTACTGTGAATTTTTTCTATACGAAAAAATCCTCAGTACGTTGGTACTGTGAATTTTTTCTATACGAAAAAATCCTCAGTACGTTGGTACTGTGAATTTTTTCTATACGAAAAAATCCTCAGTACGTTGGTACTGTGAATTTTTTCTATACGAAAAAATCCTCAGTACGTTGGTACTGTGAATTTTTTCTATACGAAAAAATCCTCAGTACGTTGGTATTGTGAATTTTTTCTATACGAAAAAATCCTCAGTACGTTGGTACTGTGAATTTTTTCTATACGAAAAAATCCTCAGTACGTTGGTACTGTGAATTTTTTCTATACGAAAAAATCCTCAGTACGTTGGTACTGTGAATTTTTTCTATACGAAAAAATCCTCAGTACGTTGGTACTGTGAATTTTTTCTATACGAAAAAATCCTCAGTACGTTGGTACTGTGAATTTTTTCTATACGAAAAAATCCTCAGTACGTTGGTACTGTGAATTTTTTCTATACGAAAAAATCCTCAGTACGTTGGTACTGTGAATTTTTTCTATACGAAAAAATCCTCAGTACGTTGGTACTGTGAATTTTTTCTATACGAAAAAATCCT